>NC_142346.1:18533593-18849062 GCF_054954075.1 Amborella trichopoda
TCAAGACCCAACAGGAAATAACACAAACTCGAGGAGCTAAGGGTCGAAATCAAGAACCACAGATCTTTGACCCAATATGCGTAGAAATTGAGCAGGTCGAAGATTGGAGAGACCCCATTACTAGTTTCCTAAAACATGGTGGGCTCCCAGAAGATCGTGTCGAACGTAACAATATACGTCGAATGTCCACCAAGTATACCCTCCTCGAAGGTGATGTTCCCTTTAGACGGTCATTTGATGGCATTCTTCTGAGATGTGTCGACATCCAAGAGGCAAATAAGGTTTTAGAAGAAGTCCACTGAGGCATTTGTGGGCTGCATCAGTCCGGTCCTAAGCTCTATGAACGAATACGCAAGTTGGGATACTATTAGTGTTCTATGATCACTGATCCTTAAGCTACGCTAAAAAGTGCCAGGTATGCCAAATACACTCCAGCCAAGTTCACCAGCCTCCATATTGCTTACACCCTACGATTGCATCATGGTCCTTCTCACAATGAGGTAGGGATATTGTGGGGCCCATTGACCATCCTAGCTACAACAGATTATTTCTCTAACTGGGCTGAATTGGTCCCCCCTTAAGAAAGTTCCTGGGATAGCGGTGGCCTACTTTGTTCTACATCATATCATATACCGCTTCGGAGTGCCCAACTGGATGATATCTGATAATGGACCTCAATTTAGGCGTCATCACATTGATCATCTAGTTAACCAGTTCGGTTTCGAATGGAGGTACTCGACTATGTACCACCCTTGGGCGAATGGATTAGCTAAGGCTTTCAATAAGACTCTATGCATTGTTCTAAGAAACTCAGCATCAAAAACAAGGAAGAATTGACATGAGAAGCTTCCCAAACCACTGTGGCCTTATCGCACTATTATTCAAAATGTTACCGATTCCACTCCTTATTTTCTAGTCTATGGGGGTGAAGCAGTTTTACCTCTCGAAATACAGAACCCTTCATTGAGAGTTCCTATTCACTAGGGAATAACCAAAGAGGAAAGAGTCAAGCTTCTGTATCAAGAATTGGATGCACTCGATAGAAAGAGGCTAGAGGCTCAGCAGAACCTTGAACTCAACCAAGGGAGAACTAAGAGAGCTTTTGACAATCTGGTAAGGTGTTCTCATTCACTCGTGGTGATTTAGTCGTAGCCGTCAAGAGGCCTATTGTTATGCATAGCCCACGTAAAGGGAAGTTTCAGCCTAAGTGGGAAAGTCCCTTAATAGTTAAAAGAGGTCTCGCCCAACGGGGCCTACATACTAGCACATCTTGATGGAAAAGAAGCAATATCCGTGGTGCGTATTAGAAAGAAAGGGACTCAATGCGAACACAAGCAAGATAGTCCAAACAAAATGCTAACTTTTTTCTTTTATATTGCAGTAAAAAATCTGATTATTAGGAAGGTTTCAAGTCTCATTAGAAAACCTTCCCGTCTATCGTTTTAGCCTAGACTTCATCAATTTTAGCTTAGACTTCATCAAAATCATATCAAAAGGTTTCTGTAAATGTCCCCTGAGTCCTAGGAACCTCGGTAACACCACAAAAGTGCTGAAAAACTTCCACAACCACTCCCCCTAAAAAAAAACCCCTTAAGAGCCCTCAAGACGTGCAAAAATACTCACTGATGTGGTTCCTGCCTCTTCCCGAAAGAAAAACTATAGTCGAAGCCTCCTCTACTTCCCGAAAAGATTCCCGAAAAGCTCTCCTTTCCCTTCTACTTTCTCTGCACACTCACCGAATCCTTGACGAAGTTTGTTCAACGAAGTTCTTCTCTTCAAGACCCTTGACTGGAAGCCTACTGCCTGCCGAAGAACCTTCCCTGCAGAGACTGTTGCTGAAGTCCTACTACTAACCAGAAACTTCAAACGAGCGCTCTCTCCTCACGGTTAAAGAAAACTTGTGGTTAAGTTTTTTTTTTACCTTTTATGAAAATAAGGGAAAATAGGATTTTGCCCCCATATATAGACTACAGATCCCTTGAAAGCCCCTCACAAATTGGGAAGCCCAATTGTGTCAAAGGGAAGCCAAGCAACAACAAGCTGGGTCGTTCTTTACACGAGGCCCGAGGTAACTCTCATCACTCCATTGCCAGCACTGGTTGACGCGGCGCTAGGTGGACTTTCAAAACAGCCCTAGCGCCAGTTGACTTAACGTCTGGCGTGTTTCCAAATCCATCCCCACGTCGGTTGACACAGCATCGGGTAAATTTCCAAACAACCATAACACCAATTGACTTAGTACCGGGTGTGTTTTCAAATACAACCTTAGTGTCGGTTGACTTAGCGTCGGGTGTGTCTCTGAAACAACCCTAGCATCCGTTAACGCAGTGTGAGTTCACTTTAGATAATATCACGAGTCATTCACAATGCCAGCTGAACAACATCGGTTGTGTTAGAACTTAGAGTCAGTTGTGTTAGAACTCAGCGTCGGTTGTGTTGTCAAAACTCAATGCCGGTTGAAAATTAGCAACAAACCATCAACGCTCTACATGGCCCCGACTGTATTTCAAGCAGTGTATGCCCTACCACTATCCCATGTGGACTTGCACCCTGGCCGTTTACCTAAACTGTGTCCTCCCCAATGGAGTCATGAGTTGTCCCTCATCCCCCATTAGGAGTCACACCCGTACTACGGCCCTTCATCCTCAATGAAGTTAGGGTCATTCTCAGGCAGAAATTGATGCTATGGTAACTCACAGTCTGAAGAATAGGAAAATCCTATGTATACAGGGCATGAGGCTTTACCACAAGTCATACCCTTCTTACATTGATCAGGTTCCCTTCACTCAGGACTATAAGAAAGGGAAATTTTTGAGAGACAGCGGCTAACAGGAGACTCCTTCTTCGTCAGTTTGTTGAAACCCTTGACGTCCCTGCCTTCTAGTGGTACGCTCGGCTGCCTCCAAACTCAATACGTACTTGGGAGGAGATGGAGAAATTGTTCCATTAGTGTTTATATGAAGTTGAGTGGGAGGTCCAAACCATTGAACTCCTCACCTTGACCCAGGAGCTAGATGAACCGGTGGATAAATTCATATCGAGGTGGAGAGATCTGGCGGCTCATCATCCCAATCCTATGCCAGAGAAGGAGGCACTTCAAACTGGCATTCGAAATATGCAACCTAAGATCACTTTACATGTCGAGGCCTCTAACCCAACCTCTATGTCAGACCTAATCTTTAAGTCGGTTCGCATAGAGAGCTCATCACACCATCATAATGGGTCACGACAATAGTCTTCAAATTTGGCAAACAACGGGGGCAATGGTAATTCTCGAGCCAACGCTTGGGGGAACCGACGAAAAGGAGTGATCAGTGCAGTTGTCATAGTTAACGATTCAAAGAAGGTCACCTCTCAAACATTGGACGTCTCCAAAGCTGTCGACACAGCAGAGACAACACCTCAAGCTGGCAAACAGCATCAATCATATAATCGGGTGCCTCCACCCGCGAACCTTAATCAAAGTGAATATTGGATTGCCCATCATAATAAAGTTCATCCCTTTGAAAAGGAATGGGTGCCTGCATTGCTTCGACTACTGCTGGAGTCGAACATTGTTGAATTACCCGAGAGAAAGTTTCCTGACCAAGTTGGTCTTGATATGCACGTAAAATACCGTGCCTATCATCGAAGGGTAAATCACCCCACGGAGGACTGTTATACACTTAAAGACCTCATCGAGGCTTTGATCCAGAAGCGTCAAATTCAGCTTGAGGAACTCATGAAGGCGTTTCGGGCAACAAAAGACTCTCACATAGTGACAGTCGATGAAGAAGACGATGTGCCTGATCTCCTTCGATCCTTCTTTGTCATGATGCTTCAACCAGGCCTTATCTCACCAAAGCCAGCAAGGCAACCCAAGCGCCATGCTAAGGGAACAGAGAACTAGTGGTGCTCGCATCATCAAATATGGGGACATGATCTGAGAGAATGGTCCAGTTTGTATGAGATAATCATGAAGAAAATAAAGGAATTCCACAAACCCTTTAACCTTCCACAAGGGAGCTCCAAATCACAGCTCCACAGGTGCAAGCGGACCTCTTGACACAAGACCTAGCTAATGAGGATTCGGATCCCGTTGAACCTTCAACTTCCCAACCATGAATAGTCTACCACGAGTGAAGCAGACTTAAAGTCATTAAAAAGAGAGGCTATCCATCAAGCTTGGGCAGTCCACAAACCTAGTGAGATGAATCAAGCACCTCCAAATTCACCCAAGAGGAGACAGGTCGCAAGAAGGGCTCGCAGAAGGAACATGCCTCCTCAACCCGCTGATCAAGCAAGAGTTCCCCAGGCGTCTTCCTCCCTTGCCGTCTTTGTAGGATTTCATCCCTGAGGCAATCATCCCTCCTCCTTCACCTCATAAGGAGGGCGTCATAGGTCATCCGTCATTCAACACATGTTCAATGAGGGCGATGATTTTAGAAGCACTCCCCAACGATCTAAGCAAGAGAAAGACCTAAAAGACTCCCTGCACACATCCAATTATGGTGATGACGTAAAAAGCTGACAAGATAGGTCCAACAAGGGGAATGACTTTAAATCCCCCTCACCTACTTACTCTTCTTCTTCTTCTTTTTCTCTCTCCTCCTCTTAAGTGTCTCCTGTAGGTACAACCTTGCCATGTACAGACTTCGACGCCCTTGATCGAGAACTTGAAGGAATCAACATAGGCAGGACGTAACAGAGGCGGCTGAGAAAGACATTAGCCCAGGCAATTGGATTCTTCACAGTTGCTAATGCCTTAGTCGCTCAAGCTCGGTTTAAGGAATCTTCCCCTGCTAGAAAGTACAAGAGGTCCAAGCTAAGGAAACCTCAGTGGCCCCATGAGCCCGACTTAGCGCTGAGGTTGAGTGAATCTAGAGGGGAGAGTTCTTATTCTCGAGAAGCTTATCGCATGATACAAATCTCAGAGGCCTCACCCACCATGGGGAAAATTAGCTTGAGGTCATGAAAGATGCTACAACCCCCACCTCGAAAGCCAAGCGTCTCCAAATCTACTAGTCTGCTGCTTCTCCCTAATCCAAACACAAATAGCTTACCCATCCTCCAGCTCCCTGGGCTCCTTCCTCGTCCAAATATCCTAAACAATCCACCTATTCTCCAATTCCCCGAGATGTCTCTAATCCCACTTACTCAATCACTTCCTAAACCTCAACCTAAACAAATCCCTACCCCCGTTAAACAAACTACCCAAGCTAAGTTGGCTGACCAACCAAGCCAGTCAACAGAGCAAAATAAACCTTGCCCGCTCAAATCTGCTCCTTAATCCAACATACCACCCAAACCAGTGGCAAGACTAGAAGCACAAAGTCTTGACAAAGAAAAGGTGAAATATCATGTGATTGGGCATCTGAGGAAGCTTCCAGCCCTTCTCAGCATCTACGACACCCTCATTCTCTTGAAGGATTATCAAATGGATTTGGCTCAGGCTCTCTTTAATTCAGAGGTGTACTAGACCGAAGTGGAACCCATTGAGGTGGACCCGACGATTTTAGGAGGATGTATGTCAATCACGTTTTCAGAGGACTATCTGTAATTGGGGGAAAAGTTTCATAATCCCCCACTCTTTGTGACTGGTGAATTACATGCATGCCCAATCAATCGAATTATGTTTGATGGAGGGTTAGCAGTCAGCCTTATACCAAGAAGGATCCTCACTCAATTGGGGTTAAGATCTCACTCCGACCCACATCACAGTTCAAGGATTCAACCAGTCAAGAGAGAAGCCGGCTAGCACAGTCTGCCTCCATCTTAAGATCGGTAAGCTAAACAATTGTGCTCAATTTCATCTAATCAACACCGACACTTCCTATAACATTCTCCTCGGCCGTCCATGACTCAATGACCAAAAAGTAGTTATGTTTACGTTGTAACAGTGCTTCAAGTATAGTCGAGATGGGAGAAAACATATGGTCTATGCTAACAAATGATCATTTCCTGTAGCCCAAACACACTACGCGAATGCCAAATATTATTTCATAGCTCTGGTGTCACCTCAAAAACTGAATGATGGGGATCAGAAGTCCACAATTAAGACATGATCTTTGCCTCATGAAGATGGTGAAGGCGTGGGAAAACAAGGGTAAACATGTTCAAAGAAGAAGAAAGGCAAGGCAGAATTCTCCCTCTAACCCCTATTCATTCTAGCATCCTGACAACCATTCCTAATGAGACTCCACCTTTACCTGATGAGGAGGCCTCACCCTCTTCTGAGTCACCTCCGCAAGAAGATGAACCATAAATCCCTCTTGAGATTGAGGAGGTCATGAAGACAGAACTCTCAGTTACAAAGGTTACTTACACACCAGACTATCAAAAGGTCCTGCATATCCCTATTGCACTCTTGAGAGCCAAATTGGCATCCCAGCAGCCACGAAAGGTGCCTCAAACCTCGTTTACTGAGGATAGTCCTCAATTCTTACGTTTCTTGGATTTTATAAAGGGGGAGCAGTTAGAGACATGGCATCTTGCTCGTCCTCAGGAACAAGACACCATGGCAGAGTTAAGAAGTGAAGTTCGCAGTCTCCAGAGCTAATTGAAGGTCCCACGTACTGCTTCAAAATATCTGAAGAACTTGAGACGAAGAGTTATGATGAACATGTATAATGCAGTAGCCAAAACCCCTCTGAATTGGACTATCTATAGCTAGCAGGCTCATCAAATGATGAGAAAAATGAATTATGAACCCCTTTTCAATCAAACATTAAAAGGAGAAGAATCAACCGCTCCTCTGTTTGAGGCTATCGGAATCGCAACAGTTTGTCACAAGACAAAGCAAGGCCTAGGGTTTCTCTTAGTGAAAATACGAAGCGGTAAAAGCCCATAGGTGGGGCCTACTTAGGAGAGGGATATGAGATCCAACAAAACAAAGTGAAGAATGAAATTATGCGATAGAATGAGAAAGAAAGCAGAAGGCAATTTCATTCACAAACTCAAATTTTACAATTGCTGCCATACAGAGAAGGAAATAAGAAGCAAAAGAGAGGACATTTAAAAAAATGATCAATCATCTTATTGATCTCTACTCTGCATACTATGAAAGAAGCCTCGGTATCTTGTATATGTTCCTTCAGTTTGGCCACCATTTGAGTCTCCTCCTCCACCGCCACAGTTTCAGATGTAATGGTGTGAGTGAGTGATGATAAATCCACAGCTAGAGAAGCCTCCATGGCTATTCTCAGAATCATCTCCTTCTCAAGTCCATCAAATTCCTTCCTTAATTTCAGCATCTCCTCACTTATTTCAACCATCCTTTTGAAGCAAGCTCGCCCCTCCCTTTTGAGATTGAGCTGATGTGCAGACAAAGTGGCCTTCTTCTCAGTGCAAGAATCTATTCCTTCGCGACGATGTGAGATCGACGCCTCCAAGGAAGCTAGCCACCTGATTTTTGCCTCATCGTGCAGTCTTCCCATTCGTCAGCTCTCCAACTCACTTTGGGTAGCATCAAAATGGGAATGGACTTCAGGCGCATTCCCAACAACATAGGTCACGGCAGCAAATTCCCTGAGTTTAGCAAAAGCTACACCCAGCTCATTGAAAGGCAGTTCCCTTAAACCTTAAAGGACTGCACAAAGCATGCCTACAGTTATACTAAAAACCTCGCTGAAAATGGGCTCAAATGATGCTGTTGGGATTATCACTCCTGAAGAGATTTTTGTTTCAACGACCAGGCTTGTAGAAGTTATAGCCATCTGAGCCACCGGCTCTTTCAAAACAATGGTGAAGTCTTGCATTTTATGCACATCAGACCCAGAGGCAGCCCCTACCTCAACGTGCCTTGATTCTTCGATACCAGCTTCGTCTCCTTGACCATCGTCTATGAGGGTCGCTACTGCTGTCCCAGCATCCTCCAAAGGAGTCTTTTCCCTTTGATTCTCACCCTCTTGAGTTGTCATGACATTATTGACAAGTTCAGGAGCTGCCTCTTCCCTTTGGCCCTCATCAATTACCGATTTAGTTTCAGTCATGAGCCCTTCTATCTAGTCCATCCCTCAACAGCCAGAACCCCGGCCACAAAAATCTCAACCCCTTCATCTTCACAATTTGCGCCATCGGAGGCAGCAGCCTCTTGACACTCAAGAGAATAATTAACCATAGGCACTTCCTCTTGAATCATGGCCCTTGTCTCTGTCAGGCACTAAATTCCTGAACCACATCGGTAGTCCGTTCCCTTCCTAGAGCAATAACTCTAGAGCTTTCAGTCTCATTAGTCTTCATGGGAACCAGATCTGACCCAAGAACTGCCCCTAAACTTAGAGGTGCCTCTTCAAGTTTCAAGGATATTTCGCGATCAGAAGCAATAACAATAGGCTCAGAAGGGCCGGAGTCATTCACCTCAGTCTCTGAAGAAAAAGATAATGGTTCAGGACAGACAGATGATGGTGGAGAAAGTGTAGAAGGTGACACTTGTTGAGTTATTAATGAATCAAAAGAAGGAGAGCTACCTCCTGACTCAAAAATCATAGGAAGTTTAGTACCCCCATGTCTTCAAGTACGTCAACTAGCTTGAGCTAGTGCACGAGTGCTAGTAGGGGTAGATTGTTTCCTTTTCTTTCCCCTTGCTGGAGGAGGAGCAGCCGCTCCAGAACTCCCTCCTTAAGAAGGGCTCGCAACAGTTTCTTATAAGGATCACTTCCGATCAGTGCGTTCAAGTTCTGAATGGGACACCCCTCATGACCTGGGACATTTCGGCCCTCACTACATTCGAAGATGGAACCAAGTCTATCAAAGATGCTCCCAGTTTTCTTCTTCATGACATGAAATTGCGACAAAGTGTCATCGGTCGCTATCTCTCGAGGAATCCCAAGACAAAGACCTTGCCAAGACAAGGAGTATCCACCAGTCTCCTCTGTCTAGTCTCCTGATGCCAGTTTCTATTTTCCCCTTTTCAAGGGTGATCAACATCCCAGTATCCTCGACTGGTAATTCTCCACCAATTTGCATTGGCCTCGATCACCCGGACCCTTCAGTCGAAATGAGGTAACACATACTTGCTAATCTCGGTCATCTCTAGAGATGTGGACTAAGAGGTTTGTATGTGTCTGGGCAACCAGCACTCTCGAAGATTCTCAAGCTCTTTTGCCTTCCCCATGTTTATTCTGCCATGGCGCTTTTAAAAAATCATAGAGAAGGGGCAGCTCTGATCAACCCCATGCTGACGGGTGAAGCGATGAGGGAAATACCCTTCCAATCTCGCATTGTGCGAGGTTCGATAAGGTAAAACTCCCCCTCTAATGCTCAAAATGAACATCAGCTTCCTGATAGGAAAGGGAGCACCGTCAAGCTCCTTCCCCAATTCATCAATGAAAGCATGATCGGTGAACCTTCTAGCCGGGAATGGGACCCAACGCATATTTGAGAAGTCATGCCCAAACAAGCTTCGAGCCTCCCCTGGGCTATGAAAGATAGAGTTTTGGCCAGCAATCCTCATCAAGAAGGGGCATATCTTATCTCCTGAGCCCTGGCTTCTGACAAAGGTGCCAGGGAAATGGGCCCCTAACCACCCATATACATAATGGATGGGGAATGAGGTCTTAAAGTCCCTAAGGACTGCTTCTCCTCTGACAATGCCATTCCCTCCCTCCTTGCCTTTGTCAACCTTTCTAGGAGAGATGGCCCCCAAGCCATGGTAAATATTGAACAAAACTGGTTGAGCAAGAGCATAGGCATGCCCTCTTGCCATGTCGCAGGGCACATAGAAGATTCCTGAACGAATGTCATCCACCCCTCCAGGGAGCACGAACTTACATAAAATATGGCCAAATATGCGGCCAAGAAGACACAATCGTCGGTGGTCTCAGACTATACATGAGAGACGTCCCCTTTGCAAAATGCCTTCCCTTTTCCTCTTGGAGTACCCCGAGCACCTTCAGGGTAGTCCCCATAAAAGAATTTCACCCATGCGGTGATGATTACCTGACCATTACTAGAATGGGCATGGAGTAATTGGTAAACCTCGAAAACCTTTTGAAGACTAGCGGGTGGCTTTTCTCTCCCCAAGCTAGCACCACCAAAGATTACTGATTTCTGGGGTACGAACTCGTCATACATGGCCTCGATTAGTGGACGGCTCTCGATGAAATGAATATCTAATAACAAGATTCCTTCTTCCCCATGCCTAAGAACCTAGGTATTGCTAATGTGGCTCCATGTCTCAAGAAGTACCTTGATAGTATTGAAGCACCAATCATAGTAGCTGGCTGAGCAATGAATCGCTGCTAGCAAAGAAGTGCTTTCAAGAATGCTTTTGTGGAACACCAACACTCTGGTTCTCCAGGAAGAGTAGCCTTTTAAATATTGGTGCTTCCCTTATACTCAAAGACCTTTGCCTGACAACATTAGTTCCTTTGTTTGCATCATTCGCTTTCCTAGGGTGGGCAAATTCTCTCCAGAAGCTATATTCCTGTGCATACAGTGAAGGAGCGCCACCCCTTCTTCAATACTGACATTTCTGCTATTGTCTTTTTGAACTTTAAAATGAACGGGGTCAGTGATAAAAGTGACACTGAGAGGCCACTCTGACTTGCATATTGGCTCTGTCAGCGAAATGGGCTCGCCCTTACTAGAGTCTCACTGGTAAATTCATTGGTGTCAAAATCCCCTTCCCTGGGAAGGTTTTCTACTTCAGGAATTTGGTAAGAAGATCATCCATTATAAAGGCTTCAAGGATTCACCTCGAAGAAAAATTTCTAAAGGCAATGGATAAGTGTCAGTTGGGTCTTTAGTGGCTAAGTGCCAACTATATTATTAGTGGTCTAGCGCTGGCTGTGTTTCCAGAAGCCCATCGTCGATTGCATTTACAAAGGTCTAGCGCCGATTGTGATTTTAGAAGCTTAGCGCCAATTGTGTTTTCAGAGGTCCAGCACTGGTTGTGCACTCAAAGCTTAGCACCGGTTCTGTCTGCTAACGCTTTGCGTCGATTGTGTTTACCAACGCCAGTAGCCAGCTATGTTCACCAATTCGTAGCGCCGATTGTCTTTGCCAACGTCTAGCATCAGTTGTGTTTTCAAAGGACAGTTGTCGCTCAGGTTCAAATCTCTCACACGTGCTACAGATTTTGCAAGTGGAACCTTGAGCCCTGTTACATCGCTTAACAATCGTCGCAATGTCTTGGCCTGAAGAATGTCTCACACATGTGGAATCATGATCGTTCACCTTCCTACAACTGTCCATCTTCAGCGATGATCCTTCTCCTTGTACCCTTCAGGTTCCGTTGGGAAATTCCTTTCCCCCTGAAAACCTCAACAACCTTCCTCCAAGTCACTGGGAAACCACTTATACCCACCGAAAAACTGCTAAAAACTAGTGAATGTTCCTAGACAGCCCTTTTCCTTTTGCTACAATTCCCCCCTCTTTTTCCCTTCATCAGAACTTTCAAAATCACGGCCATAGTTACCCTGCTTCCCGGTGAACTCCCTTTCTTCTTACTACAAATTCCTACCACAAAAGCACGGCCTTCGTCGCTTGATTTTTCTTTCCCTTAGGCGAAACCTCCCTTGCTCACCGGAAAAACTTCTAACTTGGCTGGAATCCCCTGTGTGTTTGTCGAAGCTCTCACCGGAAACCTCACCCTCACCGTTAAAATTCTTACCTTATGTTTTTTTTTGTGAAATAGTGAAAAAGGGGTTCAACCCCTGTTATATAGCCGAAGCTTTCCTCAAATGCCCCTCATAAACTTCGAATCCCAGCCACATTCGAGAAGGCCAAATGTCAATGGGCCTGACCAGGTCAGGTTCTGACTCGAGGCCTGAGGTAATTTTTACCGCCGCTCATAAAATCCCATGCGACACAAACCAGAGCTGGGCAGGGATCAGGTCAGGGCCCAAACACTTACCTACACCTAAAGCGAGCTATGTTGTCGAAACTACCCAACACTGACTGTGTTGTTAGTAACTTCAGTGCTGACTGTGTTCTCAGCAATTCAGCGCCGACTGTGTTCTCAGCACCTCAGCACCAACTGTGTTCAAGAGCTAGCACGACTGCCCTCAGCGTAAGCTATGTTTTTTAAACCTCAGCGTCGTCTGGGTATTCAAGAAATAGTATTGGCTGACATCAGCACTGGCTGCGTTTTCAAAAGACCTAGCACCGGCTGTGTTCTAAACAGTCCATTGCGACATGCCCCATGCTAACGTCGTGTGTGTCCTACTAATGTTATCCCCAGTAGAGTTGCACCTTGACCGTGTCCTAGTGGAGTGGTACCAAGGTGGTCCAATTTAAGCCATGACTTCTCATCCCCAGTAGAAGTCATACCATTACTGCATCCCATCATCCATAGTGGAGGTAATGTCATTTTTACAACTGCAACACCCAGTGGGTCTGCCTCACATTAAGTTATCATGTCCTTAAAGGAGTCGAGTACCATTTTTCACCAATAAGGGTCCCACACTAGTTCCCATTATTCCCAATGAAGCCGGTCTTCCCAGCTGTAACCATTTTATCCCCAAGGAATCAGATTCCAATCTATAGACTTATTCCCCATGTAGCTCTACCCACATGGCGACCCACATCCCGGTCCGCGCTGCAAGACCCTAAACTGCACAACCATGGTCTAGCTGGACGACTTTAAACTGCATAGGCACAAACTACATGACCCCAAACTATAGTACACGTCCTAACCACATGATGTTAAAAGGTTCAGCATCACGGTCCATGCTGCATGACCCCAAACTACACAACCTTGGCCTAGCTGCACGACTTTAAGCTGAATAGATCCAAATTATATGACCCTAAACTATAGTACACGTCCTAGTCGCATGACGTTAAAAGGCTCAGCATCATGGTCCGTGCTGCATGACCCTAAACTGCACAGCCTTGGTCGAGCAGCACAACTTTAAACTGCATAGGTCCAAACTATATGACCCTAAACTAAAGTACACGTCCTAGCCGCATGACGTTACACAGCTCAGTATCACGGTTCGCACTGCATGACGCTAAACTGCAAAGCTTTGGTCTAGGTGCACGACTTTAAATTGCATAGTTCCAAACTTTATGACCTTAAACTATAGTACATGTTCTAGCCGCATGATGTTAAAAGGCTTAGCATCTCGGTCAGCGCTGCAAGACCCTAAACTGCATAGCCTTTGTCTAGCTGCACGACTTTAAACTGTATAGGTCCAAACTATAAGACCCTAAACTATAGTACATGTCGTAGCCACATGACATTAAAAGGCTCAGCATCATGGTCCGTGCTGCATGAACCTAAATTGCATAGCCTTGGTCTAGTTGCACGACTTTGAACTACAAAGGTCCAAACTATATGACCCTAAACTATAGTACATGTCTTAACCGCATGACGTTAAAGTCTCAACATAGGTGCAAACTATGTGACCCTAAATTGTAGTACACGTCCTAGCCGCATGATGTTAAAAGGTTCAGCATCACGATATGTGCTGCATGACCTTGGTCTAGCTGCGCGACATTAAACTGCATAGGTCCAAATTATATGACCCTAAACTACAGTACACGTCCTAGCTGCATGACGTTAAAAGGCTAAATGTCAGGGTCTGTGATGCAAGACCCTAAAGTGCACAGCCTTGGTCTAGCTACACGACTTTAAACTGCATAGGTCCAAACTATATGACCCTAAACTATAGTACACGTCCTAGCCGCATGATGTTAAAAGGCTCAGCAACATGGTCTGAACTATATGACCTTAAACTGTAGCGGAGGTCTAGTTGCACGACCTTAAACCGCATGGTCCAAGCTGCAGGACTCTAAACCCCATAGCTGCAGTCAAAGCTATATGACCTAAAACAATAGTGCGCGTCCTGACCGCATGACTCTAAACTACTTAGCACAAGTCCAAAAGGCACGACCTTAAATACGCTCCACCACATATGTGTACACACCCTTTACATGCATCTTCATGCACACCTTCCCTACCTCACCCGTTCGTGTGCGCACCATCTTCACCGACTCCCCAGTGAGTCTACCTTTCTTCATTGCCATCATCTATCATTCCTTAGTGAGTCTTAACCATGCTCACAGGATGACGAGCCATTCTGTCATCCATACTCATCGTCAGTTAGTGGGTCACACTTTTCACCTTCCATCCATCAGCATCATTGTCTGAACTATATGACCTTAAATTGTAGTGCACGTCCTAGCCGCATGACGTTAAATTGCTCATAGGTCCCAAAGGCATGACCCTAAACACACCTTCATAAAAAAAAAAAAAAAACAATGACGGACGAGTATGGTCACAAAACCATGACTAACAGAGCTCTGTGACAATAAAAACCCGGGCATGGTGAAAAACCCCAAAAGGCACCATGAGTAAAAATGGAAAATAAGGGTGGACATGGCAAGAAGGTTGTGGGTAAAAGAGCCCCAAATAAAAGGAAGTTGGTGAAAACCGTCTCCACGACGTCGCTTCTTAAAGCTCAAGTGAAAATCCATAAACGACGCTCAGACCAATAAGCAGGTGGATGTAGCACTTGCCTCCACCGGTAGTTTCAGCTCGCATTAAAAAAAAATCACTTGTGTCACAATACCAGGACTAAAAAATATGAGCTTCAAGGAAAGATTATAACAGCCTGAGTCCATTTATAGAAAGGACTCGATGAGCAGAAGATTTGCCAAGAAATCAAGGGAAGTCTCATGAAGAAGAGCGTCATTCCCAGAGGCTACTAACGCACTCCAAAAATGTTGAAGACGCCCCAAGAAAGCTAAGCCAGCCATGACTTCAATGCGATAATCAGAATCGAGAGGTATCTTGATTGTCGGAACATCACAGTAGTGGGTAGGGGTTATACCCTAAGCTGGTCACCTCGATAAGCTGAGGTACCCTACTCATCAAGGAATAACTGATGTGCAAAGAAGACGACACCGACAGAAGGTCCTTCAGCACACCATTCACAAAATCCTCGAAACGTGGCTCAACACTAGAGGAAACAAACAAACCCAAACCAAATGGGAACAATGCCCTACGACATGGCACTCAATTGCCAGATGGGCTTGATTCTGATCAACGAGGTCTATACAAAATCCTCAGCTATTAAAAAATCAACTAGTCCCTTGAGGGTGAGGACTTCGATAGGATCCCTAAAAAAAGTCTCTTCTCCTTCCTAAAGTCTCCCCAGATGGACCTGTGAACAATGCATCCCAACGTTTGAGCATCCTTGTTGCAGCATTGCGTGAATCTCCTCAGTGTTCATGTGGTCATGTGGCTAAGAATAAAAAAGTAATAAAGTTGAAGGAAATTTTGTGAATGTTGTCCTTCTCGCTTCCATCTAAGCACAACAATTGTTGAGGCAAGCAGTTTGAATACATTTTTCAGCACCTTGGTCCCTAATGCCAAATAAAGAGGAAGCCGGTCAATAAAGCCTGACAAAAATAGTGGCAAGTTTGACAGTCTCAATAGAGACCTAAAACTAATCAAGATCTTCTTAAGTACGTCAAAAGTCCGCCTGCCAAGTTTTGTCCCAATCCGACATGTTTAAGGCAGTGAACAAAATGAAAAAATGTCAGAAAAATGGCCTCTAGCACCCTAAAATGGGTCCTTACAACAAGAATTATGTTTTTGATAAGTCAAATAGCTGTGGGACCACGCCGTTGGATCCGACACTGTCGAAGATCCCTATGAGTCAAGTTTTAGCTTAATTGGACACTCCAAGATAGAGTTATGAGCAAAACATTGACAAAAGAGGAGCCGTGTAGCCACCATGCACCAAAACACCATTAAAGGTGACTATTTTCATAGTAACATGAAGTGAATTTTGGGGCCCATATCTCACCCATCTTGAGTTAGATCATGCTCAAATTTTGTGAGCATGCTCGTCTCATCAAGACGAGCGTTTCGATATGTGGTACACCCTGTGACGACACCTGAGTAGGGAGAAAAGCTAGAGAGAAGTTTCTGATCCATGAAGAAGTTACAGAAAATTCAACAGTGACACACCTCTCTCGAGAAGCCAAATCACGGCGCTCGTACATCGGATCGATGCGAAATCAATTCCATCGTGGACATAAGGTTTAGGTCTACCATCGGTCGGAACTCCGTATATGATGAACGGTTGGATTTTTCACATGAAGGTGATGAAGTGACTATAAATTCTTACCACAGGATTCTAGATTCTGGCCAAAACCCAAAAGTTATAAAATCTTCATTCAGGCACCAAATCGCATGATTGTGACACAATGAAGAAATCATGGAAAAACATCAAGGAGTGAGCACACTATTGACCTGAAGTTTTCAAGATTCGTGAAAATTTCAAGCCTCATGATCGTGGTCTAAAAAACGATTCATGGCTTGAAGTTGGTATCAAATGGATCGCCATGCCGAGCTCTGCAAGAAAACATTCATCTTTGGATCACACGGATATCAAAGCAACCCCAGATTAATCATGAAAGTTCACGCAAGTTCTAGGGCAATAGTAGGGACTGTTCTAGAATTCCATCTATTGTTAGGCAAGCTCAAAATAGTCCTTTTGTACCCTATTTTTTTAATTTTTTTAATTCAATTAAATTGTAATTATCATCAATTTAGGTAGTTTTTGTGCATCCACCCATGTTTGGGCCCAATTCTATATAAACATGCAAAACCTAACTGTAAACGACCTTTGGTTTATTCTTCAATCATTTAATAAAGATTTCAATTCTTGCTTAAGGTTGTAGGTGTCTTGGAGAGAGAGAGAGAGGAGAGAAGAAAAGGGCTGATACCCCTCGATAAGGTAATTTTCTCTCTCCTCCTCTTTTCTCTCTCATCTTATCTCTCTCTTTCTTCCTCTTATTTTCTCTCTCATCTTTATTTGTCTCTTTCTCTCTCTTCTTTTCTCTCTCGTCTCTCCCTTTCTCTTTTTTGTTGTCATCTTTATCTCTTCATTTGTCTTCCTCCTCTTGTTTATCATGTTTCTCTTTCCCTGCTCCTCTTTCTTTCTCCATTCACGCATCGTGGACCTATCGTCTGGTGTGATGCCTTTCTGCTCTTGAGACATGAACAATGAGCCAGGCCTTAGCCCGAGGGGCGGGTAGGGCCCTTGTCAAAATTCTCTCTCTTCTCTCTTCTCTCATACATGACACAAGCCAATCGTTGCTTGTGCTTTCTCTATCTTTCTTCTCTTCTATCACAGACGGCTCAAGCCTATCGTCACCTGTGTTTTCTCTCTCTTTCTTCTCTTTTATCACAAATGGCATAGGGTTATTGCCGCTTGTGTTTTCTCTATGTTTCTTCTCTTCTGTCACAGTTGGCGCAAGCCTAGCGTCGCTTGTGTTTTCCGTCATTGTTCTTCTATCAGAGACAAAAAAAACCTATCGCCGCTTATCTTCTTTCCCTCTCCTCTTTCTTAATACACAACCGACGCAAGCCTATTGCCACCTGTGTTCCTTCTCTCTCTCTCTTCCATCATAGATGGCGAAAGAACATCACCGCCTGTGTTCTTTTCCTCTCTTCTCTCTTTATGTCACAGCCGGCAGAGGATCATCGTTGCCTTTGTTTTATCTACCTGTTTCTCATGTCACAATCGGCAGAAGTATGTTGCTGCCTGTGCTTCCTCCTAACTTTTCTTCCTCACGTCGTAGTCGATGAAAGCCATCACCGTCTGCGTCTTCTCTTTCTCCATCTCATTGTTGTCTATGTCCTCCTTCTCCTTTCCTTCCCTTCTCTCTCTTCTTCTTCTCTCATTGTTTTCTCCCTTACTTTGCTTCTTCTTCTCTTTTCTTCCTTTCTTCTTCTTCTCCTTCTCCTCTTGTCTCTCTCTCTCTTTCTATTCTCCTTCTTTCTTTCTCTTACCCTTTCGTTTGACCAAGAGAGGTGGAGACTAGCATTCCACAATAGCCCAATTGTCTAGCAACAGTGCCATTGTGCTGGTCAGAGTTATTGTGCTCGCTTTACTATCCCTACGGATTAACCATCGTGTCAAGCTAGTCGGTATCGGTTATGTTGTCTAGTAGTAATTCTGTTGAGCCGATCTGAGTTACCAACCTCATTTTATCGCAACGTCAGGTCAATTACTTACTAGTTTAGTCACTATGTCGGTCTCACCGCTTGATCAAATTCTTCTAATCTTAATATTCTGCTCTCACTTTTCTCTTCATCTTTTTTTTGAATGTTCACACATGTATACGTTCCACCAAAGGCAAGGTGGGGTCCCTTGACCCACTTGTCTTATAACGTTTTCCATATGTGTAGGATTGCAGAAATAGGAGAATACAAGCCAAGGGCGGTGATTCCAAACCTATTTTACGACTGGGGGGCTTTCTTCATGATCTAAGAGGGCGCCCACATGAGCCAACCCGAGTAAGTCTCATACCCACCTTAAACTCCTCTCTCATTGGTTGGTATACCTGCCCTTGTTTTTTAGCAAGGTTCTTGAGAGAACGATTTCAAGTCTCGGGTTCCCTTGAGACCCGAGACAAGTGCCGCCAGATCATCTAGATCTGGAGGGCGAGATCGAGGCACCTAACCACCCTCTTTCCTCACACTATCTTACTATTTTTTGCCTTCTCTTTATCTCATCTCCTTTCCTTTTAACTCTGTCTCTCTTCTTTCTTTCACCCTCTCCCTTGTTTCTCTGTCTCTGTTTAGCTCTATAATACCGTCATTCCCATTTCATTCTCCTTTAGGAATACATGTACGTGTACACTCAATCCAAGGACAAGTCGGTGTCCCTTGACCCACTAGTCTAGACATTTTATGTGTGTGTGTGTGTGTTTGCGGGAAGGAAGCAAGGAGGTTAAGGGAGGAGATTCTAAACCAGTCTCAGACTTTGGGGGCTTTCTTCATGATCTAAGAGGGAGCCCATACGAGCTCGCCCAAATGTCTCACGGGCCCACGTAAAGTATGTCCCACCTCACGACCCTAATTCCTCTCTTACTAATTGGTACCCTGTCCTCTTCAAACGGCTCTTGAGAGTGCAATCTTCGGTCTCGGGCTAATCGCAAACCCGTGACCCGGCCCCAAGGTCATCCCAACTTGGGGGCGAGATCGTCGCACCCAACATGCTTGGCGACTCCACTGGGGACACGCTACCCCATCGTCATCTCGTCCTTACTTAACCTTCCTTGCATTTCTTCCTACTTTCTACATGCACATGGCTTTGGGGTTATTCAACCCCTTTATCTGAGTCGGGATTTTGTAATCCCCGCACTCATGAGTCCTTCTCGGGAACAAGTTTTGGGAACCTCATTCCCGTCCTTTCTTTTGAATGTCGACCGAGTGTCATGCTCCCTGTTCCTCACCCGGATCGAGGCTGGGAGGGATGTAAAGATCCCTCATTCCATGCCTTCCAAGCGTCAAGGCCCTTGCATCAGTGGCACATTAATCACCACACGTTGCATGCAACCCATTATTGGCAAGTCACTCATCGGTCTCATAGCTCAAAGCAGCAATAAGGCCGCCCCTTCCTCTTCCGCTATTGGCAGATCACCTGTTGTTGCTCAAGTGGGTCACCGCAAGGCAACCCCTCATTCTCTTCCACGTCGAGTCTCTATAGCAAGAGGCTTAACACATCGAGGAGAAGGTTCAAAGACCAGCGACTCTCACACACTGGCCAAAGCTCGTGGTTCATCCACTTGAGCTACACCCAGGGGTAGCCAACAGGTTGATTTGGGTCTTTATCAGGGTTTAGGTCTTCTTAGACCTTGCCCTGTACATTCTGTCCATGTGCATTACACTGCTCGAGGAAGTTCTGCTGTCACACATTCTTGAACACAGGAGAGGGGACCTCCTCGTCACCCCTCCCAGCACATTCATGCTCACTCTGTGAGGGATGGTCACAAGTCCAATCCATCAGGCACACGTGCTCGCAGAGCTAGGCCTTTTATGCCCAGACCTGCCTCTCGACCCCGAGTGGACCCCCAAGTCGCCCGAAGACCTTCTTCGAGGAGCACAACCGTGCCGGTACCACGTGACATCAATGGGGTCCTGGTTTCCCTCGGGGTGATGGAGGTGAAAACTCTCTCTTGAACAACCACGGAGGTTCATCTCATGGATCCTCCTGCTTGTGAATAGAGGTGCCAATGGTGAGAGAGATTTTAACGATTGGAGTGTGAACGCTCTTACGCCGCTTTGGGGGTTCGGGGAGTCGCCCCGACGGATGGCCTTCTTAGATCAATATGAAGCCCTTCGGCTATTTGTCAGCACGATATGGACAGGAGCCCTCTTCAGGTTTTCAACCTCTCTCCTCTCACCTATTGGGATGGAATCCAAAAATTCCTTTTCCTTGGTCACCCTTTCGTGGGGGGGGTGGGTGTGGCTGACCGCTGAGAGAGGGTCTGGGGAAACCTGAGGATCAAAGCCCTTGGGTTTGCTCGCATTCACAGTCTTGCGGGTAGATGTGGAATGCCATGCTGGTAGGGTCATGTGAAAAGATGTGAGAGAGAGAAAGAGAGAGAGAGAGAGGAAGAGCGACTTGGCTTAGGTGACGTGGGGGTGACCCATGCCTTTGGGGTGCCCGCAGGACCGGACAATCAGGGGTATCCTCACTCTCTCAAAGTTTTCTCTCTCCCTCACTCTCTCCCTTCCACAGAGACTAGGGGCTCACAAAGATAGACAAGCTAACAAGCAAAATCTAGCCTTGATTCTTCTCAGCCTTTAGGGGTAATGAAGCTTTCAAAGAGGGGTTTTGGAGTCTCCTTTTCTCCTCTTACAAGTGAGTTAAGCTTGCTTATATAATGGATTCACCAAACAAAAGTGAACTCTCAAAATTCAAGCTTAATTGCAATTAAACAAATTCAATTAAGCACAAATGACCAAAATGTCCATGTGATCTTTTGCCCAAATGATGAGATCGTCCCTGCATGCAGGTTGCTCCAACATGGGAAGACCTTGGAAGCTGGTCCTACAACTTGTGGCAATTGTTAGGCTGTTTTAGCAACATATCTTGGTTCTTCTCTCTATTCTGAACATTTTGATGCTTTGATGCCCTTCAAACGTGTTGTGGTGGCCTTTTTGCCCGAGGTGAATGTCTGGTCATTTTTACGAACTTTGTCTACCAATGCATATTAAAATTGCATCGTTTTGGCCCCTAGCTCGGCTTACAAGCCAGCGAGGAGGCTGCTGCAGTCATTTTGCATCAAGTTTGCGCTGATTTGGTGGAGATTTGTGCCTTTGCCTAATTTGGAAGGTTGCTGGAGAAAGGGATTCTAGCAACCTGCTGAATTTTCTTCTTTGGTGTCCTGAGGACTTGCATTCATCGAACCACGAATTGAATGTAACAATTCTACTAAAATGTTGCTCCTTGCAAGGTGGTTCTATTGAACTCCTCCTCGCGTCAATCCACGGTTTGGATATTGAGCTATGCTTCACCGAATTCGAAGCTTGCTAAACCGTATTTTTTCGTTGGTTTCTCCAACGACTTTCCTCTTCAGAGCAATAGGGGTTCTCAGTCACACCATAGTGTGCCGTAGGTCAAAATGATGGGGCTGGCGTGATATGGAATATGTCAACATTTGAACTCTTTCTGGTTTCGAATTAAGGCACCATGGGTTGGCAAAGTTATTGCCAGAAAACATCGTAGAAGTCCCCATTTCTGAGACTGGTTTGCTGAAGCCATACTGTGCTATGGTAAGACCCATGAGTTGCGAGGCTGCATGAGCGTAGACCCCGCTAGGGAGGCCCAATTGAGCCCAAATTTGGTCCTCAACAATTTTTCAATGTTCTAAGCATAATGTCAGTGGTCTGGTCCCCTGTTGCAACCACTAGCATAGGGCTATAGTGAAGGGTCCTTCTTTGGTGAGAGGGAACCACACTCATATCACTAGGCTAAAGGCTTTATTTTTTGCATAATCTTCATCGACAAGTGTTTCGTGACCTCACGAAACCAGACTGTCGTCGGCTCTCTTGGTATTCGCATGGACTCATGGATGTATGTCAAAAATGACGTACAACAACTTGCCCTAACGGATGTTGCTCTTTGAGAGAAGCGAGAAGTGCAAGATTCGAAAAACTTTAACGTCGTAGCTCCTTTAACGAATCCTTGGCAAGATGTGTTTATTGTCTCTTGATTAATATTTTTTTTCTTGATCATATGCACAATGCAATCTTCGAGGGGTAGACCTCGCTGAGCTTTTCCCTTTATCGGGGGGTGACTAAAGTGGTTTCTAGTGGTCTGGTGCCTTGTTGAGGGGCTTTCTCTGGATTCTGCCAGAATCAATTTTTTTTTTGGGAGGTCACGCTGAAGGTCTGCCTTCAACGGGCCTATGAATCTTTTTCTCGACGTGAACTCCTGATTTTCCAACTTGTGAGGACCCTCCTTATGAGCTTTATCCCATTCTAGCCGCGGAGGTTCTAGCATTCCAATTCTTGGCGGCCCTTCTTGTGAGCTCTATCCCTATCCAAACAGAAACCTAGGAGCAAACAAGGTACCTCTTGTTTTACATCCCGTATTAGGGGACTTCACCCTGGATGTTTGAAGCTTAGTGGGGGAAGAAAAAGAAGGCAAGGTACCTCTTTAGCTTAAGTCCTACAGGTCCAGTTGGGGGTGTCCCGAATTACCCAGACTAGATAGGATGATGGCCTTAGAGGCAGTCCCATTTTAGGGAATTTCACCTTGGATGTTAGAGTTTGATGAGAAGGAGGACAGGAAAGGTACCTCTTTAGCCTATGTCCTTTTGGTCTAGTTGGGGGTCTCCCGAATTACCCAGACTCAATAGAAGGATGACCTCTGAAGCGGTCCCATTTTAGGGGACTTCACCCTGGCAGTGAGAGTTTGATGGAAGACAAGAGGAGGAGAGGATTTTTTTATTTTTTTTTCTTGATGTGGTGGCACTAAGGCCCGAGATAAAAAAAAAAAAAGGTGGCACTGGGGCAAAAAAACTTGTTTGAAAGGCACTGGGCCTTGGATTTTTTTTTTAAGGCACTGGGGCCTGAATTTTTTGGAAGGCACTGGGGCTTGGATTTTTTTGGAAATCATTGGGGCCTAGATTTTTTGAAGGCACTGGGCCTCGGAGTTTTTTGAAGGTACTGAGGCTTGGATTTTTTTTTTTTTTTTTAAAAAGCACTGGGACCTGGAGTTTTTTGAAGGCGCTGGGGCCTGAATTTTTGTTTTTTTTGGGGAAGGCACTGGGGCCTAGGGTAAAGAGGTTTGGCCTGATGGTCCGAAGAAGGAGGCTGGGTCCAGGCACCCTTTGCGGGTTTTCACCTGGACTGAGAGGATATGGCACTAGCAGAGTGGTTTTCACCATATGCTTTATTGGGGCGCTTTGACCCGTTACTTCGAGGTCACGTCCACTCGTTGGTTGCTGCTCTTACTCATGGCACCCTTTGGGGGTTTTCACCATGCCCGAATTTTTTCTCTGGACTCTTTTACACATGGCTTTGTAGTCATGCCTGCCTATCATTTCTACTCATCGTGCCCTTTGCGAGTATTCACCATGCCCCTGTTTATTTTTGTTAGGCGATTTTAGCCATAGATTTTTTTTTTTCTAGTTATGTCCGTCTAAAGCACTTTTACTTTTACGTGCAATGTTTGCCATCGTGCTCGGCTCCCTTTTTTTTTTTGAGGGGGAAGAGAGGTCACCAGTATAGTGAACCTTGATGGAGGACCCTTGAGAGTCATGAGATTGTGGCCCTGCCTTGGTTTGATTGTAGGGGGTGATGGCTGAGGCAGAGGATCTTCCCCGTTTTTTTTTAATATTTTTTTGAGGTATTGCCTCGACAGTAGCTTTATTATGACACAGGCAGTTCGTGCCCACGCGAGGTCGATGATGGTGGTGTCTGCGGGAGGTGTTGGATGGTGCCCATGATGGTGAAATGTTGGAAGCACCCATGGGGAAGTGGAATGAAGGTGGGCACCCGTGGGGAGTGAATGAAGATGGTACCTGCGAGGGGGAAGGGGGTGGTTAGTGAAGTGGCACCAATGGGGCTGGAAGTCAAGAAGGCACCTGTGAGGGGGGGGAGGGGTTAAGGGAAGTTGCACCTGTGGGGCGTGGAAGTGAAGAAGGAACCCGCGGGGGGTGATTGCAGGGGCACCGGTAGGGGGTGGAGTGAAGAAGGCACCCGCAGCGGCTGGAGTGAATATGGGACCTGCAACGGGGTGTGAAGATGGAACTCGCTGGAGATGGAGTGAAGAAGGCACCTGCGGGGGTGGAGTGGAGAAGTTACCCGTAGGGGGTGAAGTGAAGAAGGCACGTGCGGGACGTGTAGGGAAGAAGCCACCTGCAGAGGCTGGAATGACGAGCTACGCCGAACACAGTGTGCTTAGAGAGGCGGCACTCGATTTACAAGGTGCCTGCATGCTGGGGCGAGGATAGATGGAGGGTGCCACGTGGATGGCGATGCTTGACGCAGATCCATTTGAGTGATCTGTTGATAGTGCCAGGCTGATAGCATAGTGGTGTGAGATTTGACCATGATGCTTCGTGAGCAATGCCTTGTGGTCAACGAGGCGCCGTTGTGGTGACACGTGGTCGAGCAGCTGGGTGGCATGCTACTCGAGAAGTAGCAAGCTTTGAGGAGCCTAAGCCCTTTAAAAGGCAGCTAGGCAGGAGAGCGTAAGGGTGGCTTTTTTTTCCTTTTTATGGAGGAAGTGTTTTTTCCTTTTGTGGAGACTCAGTTTTCTTTTGAAGAAAATTGTCGATGAGCGATGCCCTTTGCAGGGGCTAACTGCTTGATACTGGCCTTTGGGGTGTGCGCAGGTGTTAGGCAACCCTATGAAGCTATTCACCTGTACAGAAGCGATAATGGACCCGTGACAAACAACGAGCTTGTTTCTTCGGAGCTCCTCTATTTGTGCGTGGGGCTCGCGGCCGTGTATAAGGCGTTGGGGGCGATGAGTTTAACAAGGAGGCACTCTTTGCCTTCTTCAAGCCTTGCTTGAAGAGATGGACTCAACCTCTTGGCAGTCACTACCGCAATGAGAAAGCAGTAGACCCTTGAAAGGGAGAGGCTTTAATTTGGAACAGATGTACTTCCTTGTAGTTATCGATTTGTTGTAACCACAATTCTGTAATCTTTTTGTTCACATAATAAAAACCCTCTATTGTGTTGATATTTCCTCCTTTGCCTTCTGCCTTTATTTGATACTCCTCTTTTTCTTAAGGGTCAGCGCAGTCCTTATCCCTACTGATGATGGGGATAAGGATCGGCCAATCAAGTGCCCGTTGTGCCCATGGGGCAGTTGCTGCTTGTTGTGTGATGATGGTTGGAATTCCCTTGCAGGTTTTCATCCCATCCCTTAGGGAATGCGTGGCTGATTTTCGCAATACCTAACATTTTAATTTTTTTTTAGGAACCACAAGGGGGTCTCATATGTGGGCAGGACAACGAATGAGTTCGATCGCCTGCGAAGCACAGTGGTGTAGAGGCGTGCCCTGGGCGCTCATAGTGGGACTGTGTTGTAGGCAGACCGAACGGGGACTGCATACCTGAGCAGCATTAGGACGATGGTTGGCATGTCGTTCCTGATGGGCCACATCATGCAGCAGTTAATGCTAAGCAAGAGAGGCAGCATTGACATTGTATGACAGTTTGATTACGTGCCCATAGTGCTTCCTGGGGACAGAGCGTAATCTTTTGCGCTGCGTGGCATATCGCTTCTTGTGTCATTCATACGATCATACCTTTTTTGGCATGTGGCACTGGCTCGTGTGTTGCTTTGATTCACACACTAACGATGCTTCGCTATCCCTCCTCTGATGCATCGCTTTGTGTGCCACCAGCATTCCTTTGGGATTGGAGGGCAAGTTGCCTATTGGTTAGCCCTTTTTGATGTTGGACTTTATAAAAGGAGGGGTGGTTGCTTTTCACTCTCACCCAGGGTCTTCATCCCAAGTAAGAGCAAACACCGTTTGTGCCTTCTACTCAAGCCTCCTTTTTGATGTTCGCCTCTTTCTGAAGCAGCACTTTTGAGCAGGGACCATGGCTAGTAGTAGTCCACCTTTTCCTCTAGATAATGCTGGTTTGGGCCCATGGTTGGTCCACCGTTTCCTTTTGACCTTATCCCTCCTTTTTTTTTGGCAGCAGGGAAGCGCATCAGGTTTGCTGTGATGAGGCCTCAACTATGTCGCCCATGGCATCTGGCGCCGAGAGTTTGCATGGGACTAGTGAGCCCCCATCAAAATCTCCTTCTACTCCCTCCGAGTCTTTGGCCCTTGTTGTCGAGAGACTAGCCCTTTACGTGCCCCCACTTGCTTCAGTGAGTTCCCCGACTTTAGAGCGTGAATTGTACGGCACATGCTCTAGACTGGCCTTGAGGGGCTCAAGGAATGCCCCCTTCCTGACCTTCAAGAGGGGATCGAGGGCGTCAGGGCCTGTACAACCGGCCTACAGGCCGTGGGCTTGGATGCAAAGACCTTTGGCTGGGTACATGAGCTATTGCATAACCTTACATATTGGGAAGTTGAAGCTCACTTAGTGGAGACTTTGGCGTGAACAACTTTCTCAGCATGTCTGACCTCCTTGAAGATTAAGCTGGCGACTCAACAAACTCTCGTGAGAGGTCATGAGGAGAAAAGAGAGAAAATTCCCTCCCACCATGCCTGACTCTTGAGGGAGGAGGCAGAGATGAAGGAAAAGATCTAGAGCGCTGTAGACGAGATCGCTCTGCCGCAGACCCCCGTGGTTGACTACGGCGTTATCAGGAGATGATGGCTACAAACTCCCGTCGCTTGGAACAGGTAGGTTTAGACAAATCGCAATCACCATTTTGTCTAAGTCAGTCGTCGCGGAGATCACTCGTGGTGAAGAGGAGGTGAAGGCCGCACTAGGGAGGCGCTCGACTACTGTTGACATCTCCTGCCACCCCCCCTGCTTTTTCCTCTTTCCCTATCTCTTTTTTTCTGTGGGCTTCAACGGCCCACCAATATTTTTGAACCTCCTTTGAACATGAATAAGACAATCAAATTTCTTATTCTTTGCATTTGATGTGTCTGAGGTTTCTTCTTTTCATCCCTTTTTATTTTGAACTTCGTGCCCCGTTCTTTGAGGAAGAGGAAGTAATGGAGAGAATTCAAACGCCTATCAGGAAGGGTTTGGATCCTTTCCCAAGGGTTCTGCCGACTCCTGGCTGCGTGCAGTTGCATTATGAGGTAATGGGTAAAAGACTAAAAAGGGGCATGACGCACACTATTCCTATGTGGCCACCTTGCACTAAAACACCCTTAAAGGTGGTTGTTTTCACAGTCACGGGCAATCATGTTCGAGGCTAATAACTCACACGTTCTAAGTTTGATCGCTCCCAAATTTGGTAAGCTTGTTCGTCTCATCAAGATATGTGGTACGTCTCGTGATGATGCTTGAAGAAAGAGAAAAACTAAATGAGGTCCGAGTTTATGTGTTCGTCTGGCTTGTTCGACCAGCCAGATCATAACGATCGCACACACGAAACCAATTGCATTATGTGTATGAGGTCCGAGTCTATGCCATGTTTGAACCTTGTGTATGATGAACGGTTGGATTTCACACACAAAGGCGTCAAACTGCTGTAAATTTCACAAAGGCGTCAAACTGCTGTAAATTTCGGCCACCAAATTTTAAGATTCCAGCCAAAAACTCAAGAAGAGAAAATCTTCATCCAAATACGAAATCGAGTTGCGTTTGTTGCAACGTGATCGTGATGGCATGATTAGTGCACTACAATGAATAAATTACAGAAAAACATCAAGGAATGAGCTCACAATCGATCCGAAGTTTTCAAGATCCATCCAATATACAAGTCTTGTAATTGTGGCTTAAAAACACGATCCATGTCTCAAGCTGGTATCAAAATGATCGGCATGCCGAGCCCTACAAGAAAACAATAGCATTTAAATTAAACGGGCATCAGAACAACCCCGGGTCAGCCATGGAAGTTCACACAAGATCTCGAGCAATAGCAGGGATTGATATGGAATTCCACTCATTGTTAGGCAATGGCAAAATAATCCTTTTGAACTCATTTTCATAATTTCTTTAAATTTTATTAAATAGTAACTATCGTCAATTTTAGGTTATTTTTAGGAGTCCACCCATGTTTGAGCCCAATTCTATATAAACAGGCACTGCCTCATTGTAAGAAAAAACTCTTGGTTCATTCTTTGATCATTTAATAGAAATTTCCGTTCATGCTTGAGCCTGTGAGTATGTCTAGGAGAGAGAGAGGAGAGAGAAGAAAAGCATCGGTACTCTTCGAGTATGTAACTTTCTCTCTCCTCCCCTCTTTCTCTCTCGTTCTCTCTTTTTCTTTCCTCCCTTCTTTCTCTCTTTCTCTCTCTTCTTCTGATCTCTCTCTTCTTCACATCTTTATCTCTCTTCCATCACAACTGGTGCAATCTTAATGCCGATTGGTTTTTCTCTCTCCTCCCTTCTTCATCTCTCCTTCCCTTTTTTTCTCTCCACACTTCTTTCTCTCTCCACTCTTCTTTCTCTCCTCCTCTTTCTCTCTCTTCCTCGCTTTCTCTCTCCTCTGTCTTTCTCTCTCTTCTTCTCATCTCTATTTCTTTTTCTCTCTTATTCTCATCTTTATCTCTCTCTTCCATCACAACTGACGCAAGCTTAGCGTCGGTTGATTTTTTTGCTCTCATCTTCTTCTTTCATTTTTAACACTGAGTGGGGTTTTCTCTCTCCTCTTCTTTCATTTCGAGTGTTGGATGGGGTTTTCTCTCTCCTCTTCTTTCATTCCGAGTGTTGGATGGGGTTTTCTCTCTCCTCTTCTTTCATTCCGAGTGTTGGATGGGGTTCTCTCTACTTTTCCTTCGTCCTAACATCAGGTGAATTTCTCTCTCTTCTCTTCTAATGCAATCGACAAACCCTAACATCGGTAGAATTTCTCTCTCCTCTCTTGTCACAGTTGATGAAGCTTAGCACCAGTTGGATTTCTCTTCCCTCTCTTGTCACAATCGATGAAGGCTAGTGCCAGTTGGATTTCTCCTCTTCTGTTGCAGTCGGCAAAGCCTAGCGTCGGCTCGATCTCTCCCTCTTGCTTCTATCCCATCCTAACCGGCACAAGCCTAGCACCGGTTGGTTCTCTTCCTCTCTCTCTCATGTTTTGACACAGTCGACGAGGCCTAGCATCGACTGCTTTCTCTCTTCTCTTCTGAAACAGTCGGTAATGTCTAGCACCGACTGCATCTGCCTTCCCTCTCTCTTTTATCCTCTCGTATCTTCGCCCTCCTTCTGTTTGTTCCTGTCTTCTCTTACTACATTCTTTTCCCCATAGCTATCACTCTGCCATCGTTTTGTTCGATTAGGAGGTATTGAGTTAGCCTCTCATGGCAGTCTTATCATCTAGCTGTAACGTTGTTGTGCCAATATGACTTGGCCCGCTTTATTGCCACTACAGACTAACCATCGTACTTAGCTAGCCGGTATTATTAATGACGTCTACTAGTGATCCTGTGAGCGGGACTTAGTATCGAGCCCATTTTGCTACAACGTCAAGCCAATTACCGGCCAGCCTGATCCTCTCGCTCAGTCGAACTCTTCTCTCCCCCGACTTTCTTCTCATCTTCTTTTTTAATGCACCTGCTTGTGTATGTTCATCAAATAGGAAAAGAGTGAAGTTTGACCCACCTGTCTTACAATCTTCGCCATATATGTGTGTGATCACAGAAAATAAGAAGAATACGAGCCAAGGGACGTGATTCTGAACTAGTTTAATTTCTGGGGGGCTTTCTTCGTGATCTAAGAGAGCGCCCACACGAGCTAGCCCGAGTAAGTCTCTACCCCACCTTTAAAATTCCTCTCTCACATGTTAGTAACGCCTGCCCCCGTTCTTGAACGAGGTTCCCGAGAGAGCGATCTCAAAAACACCCTGGGACTTCCCTCGAAACCTGAGACGCGTGCCGCCCAATCATCCAAGATCCAGAGGGTGAGATCGAGGTACCCAACCAGCTTGGCGGCTCCACTGGGGACTTACTACCCCTTAGTGGGATTGCTCTTGTTTGGCGAGTTTCTTCTTTTATTTTCTGCTTTCATTATCTCTTCACATTCACTTATGGCTGTTGGGTTCTGTAACCCATTTATCCGTATCGGGGATTTTCTTATCGCTGCATTTGAGAGTGTCCCTAGGGAATAAGTTCCTTCGACTTTGTTCCCGACCATCCTCTTGAGCAAAGACCCCTTGTCTAGCTCGCAAGTCTTAACCTTGACCGATGTAAGGAGGAACTAGAACATCCCTCACTCCCCATCCCTTCGCTTTGATGGAAACTCCACCAAGGTGCCTTGCATGGGCAGCACTTACGTTGCCCAACTCAGCATGCACCCAGCCACCGGCAAGTCACTTGCTGGTCGTGTTCCAAAGGTATGCCGGAAGGCTGGCCAGTTCCTTTCTACAAAAGGAAAGCAAGTTTCCATTGCTTTTATGGGTTGACATAAGGCTACCCCTCACATTTCAACACAATTGGTCTCTATCCCTAGAGGCTCAACTCTTCGAGACAAAAACGCCGTGGTCTCCACCCCTCACACACCTCACAAGGCTCGTGAGTCACCCACGCGAGCCACACCACGAGGCAACCCTTCTGTTACCTCGAGTCTGTGTCCAAGGTCAAACCTTCCAAGGCTAAGTCCTGCACACGCTACTCATATGCATCTCACTGCTCAGGGCAACACCGTTATTACGTCAACTGGAGTACACAGGAGACGACCTCTTCATCCTCCTAACATGCACACACAAGCGCACCCTGTAAGGGGCAGGCCTACACCTGTTCTCTTGATGACACCTACTCATAGTTCTCGGCCTCTTAAGGCCAAATCACCTCCACGAGCCTGGGTGGACCCCCAGGTCGCCCGAGATCCTTCTTCAAAGGGCGCACAAGCGTTGACATATCAGGCATCCCCTTGCCCTTGACTCAGGCCTTTTCATCAGTCAACCCTGCTCCTGCCTGCTCCTTCTTCATCAAGCAAGCACCTTCAACCTTAGTACTTGAATGTTTTCCCCAAGAGTACCATCCTGAACCAACCCTGCCACTTTGGTCATGTCTTTACAGCTACCAAAAGAGCTTGCGGCATGGACCTCATGGAAGATCTAGTCCTTTAGCCTCCTCGACCCATGATGACTCCAGTTCTTGGTCCTCATCCATTGCTGCACATGATGGAGACAGCTCTCTCTTGTGCAAGAAGAATTGACCCGTCGTGACCTAGATCATAGTTTTGGCGCGAGGCCCACCAAAACCTCAAGGCTAAATGCGATAGAGGCCTATGAATTTTTACTAGGGAGGTGCTTAAGCCAGTCCAAACAGCCAATTTTGACAACCCTCTTGACCTGAATCCCTTCTACCCCTTTCAGACGATGGAGCCTAAAGAAGAACTCCAAGAGCCCTGTGCTGTGGTTACCGTTGCAGAAGAAGACCCAGCCACTCAATAACCATGGTCCCAAGACCGTCGTGAACTGGCTCAGCAGTCACGGTCCCAAGATTGTCAAGAACCGGTCCAAATGCGAGTTGCGTACAACAATGAAGTTCAATCAGGGCATGCTAACCCTTATCGACTGACCTACCACTTATGACCAGTCAAGCTTGCAAGTCTTTAGTTGCCACTAATGTTGACCTCCCTAGAGAAACAGTCAGCGTAAGCCCGATGATGCACAAGAAGATCGCATGAACAATTTTGAGGAAATGGTGCACACGATGATGGAAAAGATTCATCGTATTGACGTTGCACGCCAGTCGGCTAACCATGATGTCAATTTCCATCACTCTGACGGTGTACCTCCACTACAGCCTCCTTTGTCTACCTCACAAGACAATTCACTCCCTCATCCGGTCTCTCAGTTAGCTATTGATGCTATGGTCACCCATAGCCTAAAGAACAGACAAATTCCGGGCATACAGGGTGCGTTGCCTTATCAAAGACCATACCCGTCCTATATTGATTAGGTCCTATTCCCCTCAGACTATAAGAAAAGGAAGTTTCCTCTATTTAGTGCAACCACGTCCCCGAACCAGCACATTGCCCACTTCCAGGCCACATGTCGAGAAAGAGCAGCTGACGGGAGGCTTCTTCTCTGATAGTTCGTCGAGACCCTCGATGGCCCAACATTCCAATGGTATGCCCGATTTCCTCAAAACTAGGTGCAAACATGGGAGGAGATGGAGAAACTATTCTATCAATGCTTCTATGAGATTGGAAGAGAGGTTCAAACCATTGAACGTCTCACCCTGACTCAAGACCCTGATGAGCTCGTGGATCAGTTCATATCAAGATGGAGGAACTTGGCTTCCCGCCATCCTAGTCCTGTGACCAAGAAGGAAGCAGTCCAAACTTGCATGCAAAACGTGCGGCCCGATATTGCTCTACATGTTCAGGCCTTTAATCCAACCTCCATGTCAGAGTTAATCTCTAAATCAGTTTGCATAGAAAGTTTATCACACCACCATGGTGGGACACGACAACCATCTACAAGTTCAGCAAACAATCGAGGCAATGGTAGCTTTCAGAATAACACACGGGGCAGGCAACACAAAGGGGTAATTAGTGCAGCCATCATGGTCACTGATTCGAAGAAGGCTCCCTCCCTAACCTTGGATCTCTCTAAAAGGGTAAGCATAGCAAAGGTAACATCCCAAGATGGCAAGCAACAATAGTCGTACAATTGGGTACCTCCACTAGCCAACCTTGATCGGGGTGATTATTTTGCTAGGCATAGGAACAAGGTTTATCCTTTCGAGAAGGAATGGATCCCTGCGCTGTTTCGATTATTATTGGAACATAATATGATCCATCTTCCAAAAATCATGTTCCCTGAGCAATATGGCCTTGACACTCAGGTGAATTATTATGCTTACCATCAGAGGATCAATCATCCCACTGATGACTGCTACACGCTGAAGGACATTATTGAGGCCCTGATTCAGAAGGGTCAGATAAACCATGAAAACCTAAAGGAGGTCTTCGGGGCAAGTAAGGCCTCCCATGTCGTAACCATCCAAGAGACGGAAGAAATGCCTGGTATCCTTTATGCCTTCTTCATTATAATGCTTCAGGAAGGCATAATCACACTGAAGCAAGCAAAGCAACATCTTCGCCTTGTTATGGGGACTGAAGATCTTTGGTGCCCATACCATCAAATAAGAGGTCATCACTTGTTAGAATGCACAAATTTCCTTGATATATTTGCAAAGAAGATGCAGGAGTGTCAAGAATTTTACAACCTCCCTGTAAGTGATCCCCAAATCACTTCCTGATCGTGGCATGAAGATCTCACTGGGCTGAACCTTCCAATCAATGATTAAGACTCTGCGGAACCCTAGACTTCCGAGCCATAGATAATCTACCATTGCCAAAGCAGACTCAAGTTATTAAGGCAAGAAGCGGTTTGCCAAGCTAGAGAAATTTGCCACCCCAACGAGACGAATCAAACACCAATTCAGAAAACCAGAAAAAGATGGCCAGCAAGGGCTGCTCGTCGAAGAAACAAGACCGCTCAACCCACAATTGAGCAGGAGCTTCTCAGGCCCCTTTCTCCACTGCCAACTTTACTAGACTTCGTCCCTGGCATGATCGTTCTTCCTTCTTCGTCCTGTCAAGAAGACGTTCCCGTGCCGTCTCCCACTCAGCACACGTCCGATGAGGGTGATGATGTTAAAAGCACTCTTGAATGGTCTAAGCAAGGGAAAGACCTAAAAGCCCCCCATCACATGTCCGATGAGGGTGACAATGTTAAAAGCACTCCCCAACGGTTTAAGCAAGGGAAAGACCTAAAAGCCCCTATGCACACGTTCAATGAGGGTGACAATGTTAAAAGCACTCCCCAATGGTCTAAGCAAGGTAAAGACCTAAAAGACCCCCTGCACCCATCCAACTCTGACAATGACGTAAAAAGCTACCCAGAGCAGTTTGATGAGGGCAACTACCTTAAACGTTCCCCACCTTCTAACCCTACTCCTCCTTCTTCACCTACTTCTCATTATTCCTCATCTATGTATCTCGCAGGTACAACCTTGATATGTACAAATTTAGAGGCTCTCGATAGAGAACTTGAGGGATCGAACATAAAAAACAACAAAGCGATTGAGAAAGACTCTGACACAGGTAGCAAGATTCTTAATAGTTGTTGACACCCCGGCAGCTAAAGCCAAGGCAGAGCCACCTTCTACAAAGAAGCGCAAGAAGTCAAAGCCAAAGAAACCCCAGTGGCCATCTGAGCCTGAGTTTGAGCAGAGATTGAGAGAGTAAAGGGGGCATATTATCAGGAAACTTGCAACATGATACAAGTCTGTGAAGCACCAGCCAGTGTGGACCTAACACTGCAGATGGCTGCTCAAAGGCCGTGTGATTCACATTGGCACACTTCTTTCACTACAATCATTGAATCCCAAATTCCTTGTAATCTCCAAGACGAACCGGTGCAATCCGAAATATAATCCCTGTTTATAGAAGATCCTTCCATTCCTCAAGCGGGGGAAGGTGCAAAAATTAAAATCCACTCTGGGCCTCTATCTGAGGCAGAGATGTCAAGATCATGGGTCTCTGCACTTGAGGTAAACAATCTTTGAAACAATTATGAAGAATTGCAAGAGGCTCTAGAGGAATGGGAAGAAGGTGGTCAGGCCACAATTGATGAAGAAGAAGAAATAAATCTTGGAGACGAAGCGGACCCCAGACCTACGTACATTTCAGCGAGTATGCGTCCAAAGGAGAAAGAGGAGTTCCATACCTTCTTGAAAGTAAACCGTGACAACTTTGCTTGGAATTATCATGAGATGCCTGACTTAGAACCTCAAGTACTTGTTCACCATCTTGGCATTGATCTGACTGTCAAACCCATCAAATCGAATTAAAATAGGTTCAGACCTCGAGATGTAGATAGATGCCGAGATGACCAAACTTAGACAAGCAGGCTTCATCCGCGAAGTCAAATATCTGACATAGCTAGCAAATGTCGTTTCGGTCAAGAAGAAGAATGGTCCAATCAAGTTGTGTATCGAATTTTGTGATTTGAATATCGCTTGTTCAAAGGATGACTTCCCGCTGCCATTCACTGAGAAGCTCATCAACTCTACGGCTCACTGTCAAATCTTTTCTTTCATGGACGGATACTTTGGGTATAATAAGATAAGGATGGCGCTTGAAGATGAAGAGGCCTTCGCTTTCTTAACTCCAAAAGGGGTCTTCTGTTACAAAATGATGCCTTTTGGATTAAAGAATGCTGGCACCACATATCAGAGAGCAATGACGACCATTTTCAAAGACATGGTGCACAAAGATGTGGGGTGTTATGTAGATCATTTGGTGGTAAAATCTGAAGAGACGAATGTCCACATGAGAGACCTTGGAAAGGTATTCGAGCGGTTGCGTCTCCACCAACTTAAAATGAATTCGTTAAAATGCGCTTTTAGCTTGTGCTCCAGAAAATTCTTAGGGTTCATCGTCAAATATCAAGGGCTAGAAATTGAGCAAGTTAAGATCAAGGCAATCCAAGAAATTCCATCACCGACTACACTTCGAGAACTGCGCTTCCTCCAAGGGCAACTGGCATATATTCGTAGGTTCATCGCGAACCTTTCAGGTCGTTGTAAACCCTTTACACACCTGCTAAAGAAAGATACCCCATTCATCTAGGATGAAGCATGTCAGGCAGCCCTTGACGACATCAAGCATTATTTACTCAACCCTCCAGTGCGCTCTACACCAATGTTGGGAAAACCCCTCATTCGATACGTCACTGCTTTGGATGAGTCACTCAGAGCATTGTTGGCGCAAAACAATGAAGAGGGAAAAGAAACTGCATTATATTACCTCAACCGCAGGGTACAAAGGGCCGAGAAGAATTATCCCTTGATAGAAACGATGTGTCTGGCCTTGATCTTCGCAGTACAAAAACTCTGCCATTACTTGCTTGGTAATGAAATGAAACTTATATCAAAAGCTGATCCTGTAAAGTTTCTCATGACATGCCCATGCTTGTCGAGACACCTTGCTAAGTGGGAATTATTGTTGATGGAGTTCGATATCATGTATGTCCCACAAAAGGCCACCAAGGGCCAGGCCTTGACTGACTTTCTCATGGCACACTCCATACCGACAGAATGTCCTCTATCGAGTGACCTCCCACATGAAGAAATATTTTGTACTGACCTTGCTCTTGTGTGGGAATTATACTTTGACAAAGCCTTCCAATCAGATTGAGGAGGCGTTGGAGTAGTATTCCTAACTTTGAGAGGTGGAGTATTTCCACTTTCCTTCTCTTTCGCTCAAGCCGGTTCTCATAATGACGCAGGATATCAGGCCATCTAATCGGACTCGAGATGGCCTTCGATCTCGACTTAGAGTAGCTTAAAATCAATGGTGACTCTGAGTTAGTTATCCGACAGCTCAAAGGAATCTATGATGTAAGAAAAGACACTCTCATGCCTTATCACGATATTGCAAATGGCCCAGTTTAAAGAAGTATCCCTAAGTCACATCCCTAGGAGGCTAAATTCATAAGCTGATGCACTTGCAAAACTCGGTGCTACAATTCAGCTATCCTCATCAGGAACTATGCTTGTTTAGGTGGCAGAATGGAGACACATCGAACTAAGGACCGAGATCGATGCTGATGACAAGAGAAATATCTTCCCTGAGTGCCCTCCTTATCCATTTGGAGTACTCCTATCAGCCAAAGAAGTAATTAAGATCGAACAAGAAATAGCATAGAGTCAAGAAGCTAAGGATCGAAATCAAGAACCAGAATTCTTTGACCCAATATGCACAGAAATTGAGTAGGTAGAAAACTGAAGAGAGCCCATCATTAGTTTCTTAAAACATTGTAGGCTCCCAGAAGATCGAGTCGAATGTCCACCAAGTATTCCCTCCTTCAAGGTGATGCTCTCTTCAGACGGTCATTTGATGACATTCTTCTTAGTTGTGTCGACATCCAAAGAGCAAATAAAGTGCTAAAAGAAGTCCACCCAAGCATCTGCGGACTACATCAGTCTGGTCCTAAGCTCTAAAAATGAATACGCAAGTTGGGATGCTATTGGCATTTCATGATAGCCGATTCCTTAAGTTATGATAAAAACTGCCAAGTATGCCAAATACACTCCAGCCTGGTTCACCAGCCTCCAGAGCCCTTACATCTAACGATTGCGTCATGACCCTTCCCACAATGGGGTATGGACATCGTAGGGCCTCTTGGACCCCCTTCCGCAATGGGCCATGCTTTTATCCTAACTGCAGTAGATTACTTCTCTAAGGGGGCTGAAGAGGTCCCCCTTAAGCAGGTTCCTGGGATAGCAGTAGCCTACTTCATTCGACATCATATCATATATCGCTTTGGAGTGCCCAACCAGATCATATCTCACAACGACCCTCAATTTAGGAGTCATCACATTAATTGCTTATTTAACCAGTTCGATTTTGAATGGAGGTACTCAACTATGTACCACCCTCGAGTGAATAGATGAGCTGAGGCTTTTAATAAGACTCTGAGCAATGTCTTAAGAATGTTAATATAAAAAACAAGGAAGAATTGGCATGAGAAGCTTCTTGAAGCACTGTCGGCTTATCGTACTACTACACGAAATGCTACCCATCCACTCCTTATTCTCTGGTCTATGGGGGTGAAGCAGTTTTACCTTTCGAAATACAAATCCCTTCATTGCGAGTCGCTATTCACCAAGAAATAACCGAAGATGAGAGAGTCAAGCTCCTGTATCAAGAATTGGATGGACTCGATGGAAAGAGGCTAGAGGATCAGTAGAACCTTGAAATCAACCAAGGGGAATGAAGAGGAATTTTGACAAGTCTATCCAGATCCACTCATTCACACGTGGTAAAATAGTCTTAACTGTCAAGAGGCCTATAGTTATGCATGGCCTACGTAAAGGGAAGTTTGAGGCTAAGTGGGAAGGTACCTTTACAGTAAAAAAGGTCTCGCCCAATGGAGCCAACATATTAGCACAACCTGATGGAGAAGAGGCGATGCCCCCTATCAACGGATAATACTTAAAGAAGTATTATCCATGATGTGTATTCAAGCGAAAGGGACTCAACACGAAAAAAATCAAGATAGTCCAAATAAAATGCCAACTCTTTTTTTTATTGTAGCAAAAATGAGTTACAAGTTACAAGAATTCATTACTAGGGAGGTTACAAGTCTCTTGCATCTGAGGATAAGAGAACAGTTACAAACCAAAACGTGTACTCTTGCACTTGCATCTGAGAGTAAGAGGACGGTTACAAGCCAAAACAAATGCCTGTCTCATGAGGAAGAAGCAAACTCACGAAAGGAAGGCCCTCCACATGAAGAACAAGCGAAATCACTGGGAGAGTTATCTTTAATTCATTCGACGAGTAAGGGGATGGTTACGGGCCAGAAGAAAAAGCTGAGTTACTCCAAGAAGTTAGCCTCAGTCCATTCGACATGTATGTCAAACATACAAGCTAGATGCCTCATCTGACCTGTAAATCAAACATACGACGTAGGATTCACTCAACGTGTATATCCAACATACAAGGTGGGCTGCCCTGGAAAGGAACTGGCCTATGATGGAAAGCACGTCGTATTCACAGTGGATGCCCTTCCACAAAACAACATGGATCTCACTGTTGTCCTGGAGGATTTGACCTCCAATGGGTACCACAAGCCACGTCCCATCCTTCGCCACTTTTTGCCGGCCCATGTACATCACCGTACGTAGCTCATCCCCGAAAGTCGAAAACCCTGCACGTGACTTATCAATGTATGCGAGCGTCATTCTCTGCATCATCATAAGCCACACGTGCTGATCAACACCAACTGAAGGCAGCGCCGGCTGGGTCCTTTAGAGGTCAGCGCCGGTTGCGTGCTTAACCCATAGCACTGACTGCTTTGTTTGAGGGTCAGCGTCAGTTGTGTCAGCACTCGAAATCATCAGTGCCGATTGTCTTAGTGTCAGTTGCACTTCAGTTGGTGCCGACTCTGTCGTTACTGTTTTCCTCCTAAGACTCCTCATTTTTCAAAACTTAAGTTTTTGCACCTTCTTAATAGTCACACAATTTCAAAGGACGACGGTTCACCTCTCGCAACCGTACGCCTTCCCCATGACGGATCACCTCCTACAATTGTACGGCCCATCTCCTATGATCGTTCATTTTCCATCAAAACTTCTCCAATACGGCTGGAAATCCACTGAAAAACTTTCCCGCCTATCTTTTTACCCTGGACTTCACAGGGACCTCACTGAAAAACTTCTGCAGACTTCTCCAAAATTTTTTGAAACCTCTACAACAATACGAACAATGTCGAAAAGGTACCACAACACCAAGAAACCTCTTAAAAATTCCCAAAAAGCCCTCAAGACGAGCAGAAATACTCATTGTTGTGTTTCCCCTCTCTTCTACCAGAAAAACATTACAAGCGGAACCTCTTCTATTTCCCTGAAGATCCCCGCAGAGCTCCCCGTTCCCCGTTACTTTCTCTGCAACTTCACCAAATTCTTGGCAAAGTCTGCTCACCGAAGGTTTTGTATGCCAAACCGTCAGAATGCTGCTGTCTCCTAAAGAACCTTCCCTGCAAAACTTCTGCTGAAGTCTTACTGCTCGTCGAAACTTCAATCGGGCACACCCTTTCCTCACTGTTAAAGAAAATTGTTCCGTAAGTTTTTTTTTACCCTTGATGAAAAATGAGGGAAACCAAGGTTTTACCTCCTTTATATAGACTACACTGCCCTCGGATGCCCCTCACAAACTGGGAATTCTAGCCGCATCCAAAGGAAACCAAGCGACGTTGAGTCGGGTTGGGCTTTGACTTGAGGCCTGAGGTAAATCTCATCATAGCACCTGTTAACCATCGCCGAGTGTACTCCCAAACAACCCTAGTGTCGGTTGACCAGTGCCAAGAGAGTTTCAAATCACCTTAGCACCAGTTGAACTCGTGCCAGTCATGTTCAAACAATGTCACAGCACGCGCCAGTTGAGTTTCAAACAGCCCAACACCGGTTGTGGTTTTAAGAAATCAGCATCGGTTGGACATTCTCAAGAAACCATGATCGCTACACCTGGAGCCGGCTTTATTACAAACATCCCATTATCACCGACTCCAGGTTGAAGCAGTGTATGCCCTACCACCATCCCTAGGGGAGTTGCACCCAAGCCATGATGTGTCATCCCTAACGGGCTTGCACCATGGCCTTTGCACCCAAACTGTAACCTCCCCAATAGAGTCAGCAGTTGTCCCTCATCCCCCAGTAGGAATCACACCCATACTACAACCCATTATCCCCAGTGGAGTTAGGGTCATTCTTACCTCTTCAATTTCGAGTGCATTCATTTCACACTAAGCTATCTCATCCTCAGAAAGCCAGTTTCATCTTTCACCCCAGAGATTATGCTTACCTCCTTAAACCACAATGAAATCCACTTCTGTTGGTCACCATTTCCATCTAAGCCCTCAGTTTATTAATGGTCTTAGCCATTTTATCCTCAGGGTGTTGGATTACCATCCACAGACCTATTCCCCATGCGGCTCCACCTACATGGCGACCCACAAAGTGGTCTTTGCTATATGACCTTAAACTGCACAACCCTGGTTTAGATGCACGACCCTAAACTCCATGGTCCAAATTGTATGACCTTAAACTGCAGTGATGGTCTAGTTGCACGACCTTAAACTGCATGGTCCTAGTTGTAGGACTTTGAACTGCAACACCAAGGTCCAAACTATATGGCCTTAGGTCTAGTTGCACGACCTTAAACTGTACGGTCCTAGTTGTATGACTTTAAACTACATAACCATGGTCCAACTGTAGGACCTTAAACCACAGTACATGTCCAAGTCACATGACGATAAAAGGCTCAACACCATGGTCCAAATTGTATGACCTTATATTGTAACGATGGTCTAGAAGCACGACCCTAAACTGCATGGTCCAAACTATATGACCTTAAATTATAGTGGAGGTATTATTGCACAACCTTAAATTGCACAGTCCTAGTTGTATGACTTTAAACTGCATAACCACGGTCCAGCTGTATGACCTTAAACCACAGTATACGCTCTAGCGGCATGACATTAATGACCTCAGCACCATGGTCCGAACTATACAACCTTAAACTATAGTAGAGGTCTAGTTGCATGATCTTAAACTGCTTAGGCTTAGTTGTATGACTTTAAACTGCATAACCACGGTCCAGCTGTATGACCTTAAACCACAGTACACATCCGAGTTACATGACGTTAAAGAACTCAACACCATGGTCAAAACTATACGACCCTAAACTACATCTATTTGCATGACCTTAAACTGCACGGTTCGAGTTGTATGACTTTACACTGCATAACCACGATCCATCTGTATGACCTTAAACCATAATGCACATCTTGCTGGCATGGCAATAAACTGCTTTGCACAAGTCTAGGAGGTATGACCATAAACATACCCCCACATACGTGCAAATGCCTTTATGTTCACTTTCACGCACACCTTCCCTAACCTGCCGGCTAGTGTACGTGCGTCACCATACATCATTCCCCAGTAAGTCTCATCCGTGGTCACAAAATGATGAACCATCTCGCCATCCAAACTCATTGTAAGGTAGTGGGTCACCATCATCTGCCCACATTTCATACATCATCCATCTCTCATAGGTAGCCTCGAGCCATCTCCCCAAGTGAGTCAAACCACCACCATACTCACTCTATGGCCTTCATAGACTGCCATTCACCACCATGATGGTCCAGCTGTATGACCTTAAACCATAGTGCACGTCCTGGCCACATGACGTTAAATTGCTTTGTAATAGTCCCAAAGGCATGACCCTAAACACGCCCTTACAAAAGGAAAGGAGAGAAGAATAACGAGCATGGTGTATACCTGAACATGCACATGGTGTATACCTGAACAAGGGAATGCCATGAGTAAAAATGACGGACATGCATGGTCAGGAAACCATGAGTAAAAGGGTTTGATGAATAAAAAAATTGGGCACTGTGAAGACCCGAAAGGGCATCGTGGGTAAAAATGAACAAAAAGGGTGGACATGATGGAAAGGTCATGGGTAAAAGAGTCCCAAATAAAAAGAAGTTGGTGAAAATCGTCTCTACGTCGCCACTTCCCAAGTTCAAGTGAAAATCCGTAAAGGATGTTTTGACCAATAAACAAGTTGATGCAGCACTCGTCTCAACAAGAGTCTTCAGACCTCACTCAAAAGAAGAAAATCCCCGATTTCAAAAATACCAGGACTCCAAAAATATGAGGTTCAAGGAAACGATTTCGACAGTCCGAGTCTAGTTGCCAATGGACTTGAAAGACAGAAGACTCGTCAAGATGGCAAGACAAGTCTCATGAGGAAGAACATTATTCCCACAAGGTCACAAACACAATCTACAAACATACATTACAAAGGTAGGAAACTGACAAAGCAGGGGGAGAACCTGCCAGAGATGTCAGCTGGCCTAGCCGGCAAGACCAGACCTTTGGGATCGGCTAATAGAAGTTGCCCCCAAATGGACTCGGTGACGAGACCCAAAGTGGTACTCTGAACGTCAAAAGCAATCCTGGTGTGGCAGCAAACAGTGCCTACCAAAGCAAACCAACGAATCTAGACCAAATGGGAATGATGCCCTTCAACATGACACTCAATTGCTAGACGAGCCCGATTTTGACTGACGAGGTCTGTACAAAATTCTCAGATTCAAAATCACAAATAGTCCACATGAGGGTGAGGACTTGGACAAAATCCCTCAAAAAATTCTCTTATCCTCCTAAAGCCTTCACGGATGGACCCACGAATAATTCATCCCTACTTTTGAGCAGCCAAGTTACGTCATTACATGAATCACCTCAGCGTTCACGTGGTCCTGTGTCTAGGAAGGAAAAAATTAAAAGTCAAAGGAAAATTTCCAAATGATTTTCCTTCCCTCTTCTCTTGAAGCACAACATTCGACAGGGAAAGCTATTTGAATGTATTTTTCAGCACCTTGGTCTCTGATAGGAAGCAGGCCAATAAAGCCTACAAAATAGTGAAAATTACTGATAGTCTCAGAGTGGCCCCAAAATTGGTCGATATCTTCAGCAGCACTTTAAAAGACCACCTGCCGAGTTTCATCACAATTAGACATGTCTAAAGCAGTGAACACGAAGAAACGATTTTAACGAAATCGATCTCTAACACCCTAAAATGGACCCCGCAACTAGAACTACACTTTTGGGGAGTTAAACAGCTGTGGGACTACCGCCATTTGATCTGGCACGGTCGAAAACCTTTATAGGTCAATTTTCAGCTTAATCGCGCACTCTAAGACAAAGTTATCGGTAAAAGACTAAAAAGATGTAGGCCGCACACTATTCCTGTGTAGCCACCTAGCATTAAAACACCATTAAAGGTGGTTGTTTTCCCAGTCATGGGCAGTCACTTTTGGAGCTTATAACTCACTCGTTCCAAGTTGGGTCGCTCCCAAATTTGGTGAGCATCCTCGTCTCATCAAGACGAACAATTTGATATGTGGTACGCCCTGTGATGACATCAGAGCAAAGAGAAAAACTAAATGAAATTCGCTCATCCATGAAAGAAGTTGCAGACAATTTAGCAGCAGCACGCCTTGTACGACCAGCCAGATCACGACGCTCGCACACCCGATCGGCACAAAACCAATTGCATTATATGTGTGAGGCTTGAGGCTATCTATGGTTCGTACCTCATGTACGATGAATGGTTGGATTTCACACATGAAGGTGTCAAAGTTCCTGTAAATTTCGACAACTGGATTTCAAGATTTCAACCAAAAACTCAAGACGATAAAATCTTCATCCGGAGACGAAATCGAGCTGTGTTTATTGCAACGTGGTCGTGACGACATGCTTATTGTACTACGATGAAGAAATCACAAAAAAACATCAAAGAATGAGTACACAATCGATCCGATGTTTTCAAGATTCGTTCAAGATCCAAGTCTCGAGATTGTGGCTTAAAAACACGATCCATGGCTCGAAGTTGATATCAAAACTATTGTCATGCTGAGCCCTACAAGAAAACAATAATCTTTCGATCAAACGGGCATCAAAACAACCCCAGATCGGCCATGGAAGATTATACAAGATCTCGCACAGCAGCAGGGATTGTTGTGGACTTTTACACATTGTTAAGTAGGGGCAAAACAATCTTTTTGCACCCATTTTTTGAATTTCATTAAATTTTATGAAATAGTAATTATCATTATATTTAGATAGTTTTTGGGCGTCCACCCATGTTTGGGGCTAATTCTATATAAAAAGGCACTACCTCATTGTAAGAAAAAACTCTCGGTTCAGTCTTTAGTCATTCAATAGAAATTTCCATTCTTACTTGAGCCTGTGAGTACGTCTTGGAGAGAGAGAGGAGAGACGAAAAGTGTCGGTATCCTTCGTACATGTAACTTTCTCTCTACTACCTTCTTTCTCTGTATTCTTCTCATCTCTATCTCTTTCTCTCTCTTCTTTCATCTTTATCTCTCTCTTCCATCAAAACTAACGCAAGCTTAACGTCGATTGATTTTCTCTCCTCCCCTCTTTCTCTTTCCTCTCCTCTTTCTCTCTCCTCCCCTCTTTCTCTCTTTCTCTCCTCTTCTCATCTCTATCTCTTCCTCTCTCTTCTTCTCATCTCTATCTCTTTCTCTCTTTCTCTCTTCTTCTCATCTCTATCTCTTTCTCTCTCTTCTTCTCATCTCTATCTCTTTCTTTCTCTTCTTCTCATCTTTATCTCTCTTCCATCACATTTGATGCAAGCTTAGCATCGAACAGTTTTCTCTATCCTCCCCTCTTTTTCTTTCCCCTCCTCTTTTCTTTCTCTCTCCTACCCTCTTTCTTTCTCCTTCAATCTTTCTCTCTCCTCCCTTCTTTCTCTCTCTCTCTCTTCTTCTCATCTCTATTCTTTCTCTCTTCTTCTCATCTTTATTTCTCTCTTCCATCATAACTGGTGTAGGCCTTACATCAGTTGGTTTTTTCTCTCTCCTCTTCTTCTTTCATCCCAAACACTGGGTGAGGTTTTCTCTTTGCTCCTCTTCTTTCATTCGCAGCATCAAGTGGGGTTCTCTCTCCTTTTCCTTCATCCCAACATCGGGTGAATTTCTCTCTCTTCTCTTCTAATGCAATTGATGAACCCTAGCGTCGATTGGATTTCTCTTTCCTCTTTTGTCATAGTCGGTGAAGCTAAGTACCTATTGGATTTCTCCCTTTTCTTTTGCAGTCGACAAAGCCTAACATCCTCTCGATCTCTCCCCCTTGCTTCTCTCTCATTACAAACAGTGCAGGCCTAGCACCGGTTGGTTCACTTCATCTCTCTCCCATCTTTTGACACAATCGACGAGGCTTAGCGCCGACTGCTTTCCCTCTTATCTTTTGAAATAGTCAACAATGTCTAGCGCCGACTGCTCTTCCTACCCTCTCTCTTTTATCCTCTTGTCTCTTCTCCCTCCTTTTGTCTGTTCCTATTTTCTCTTACTTCATTCTTTCCCCCATAACCATCACTCTGCTATCTTTTTGTTCGATTAAGAGGGTTTAAGGTTAGCCACTCATGGACGTCTTATTATTTAGCCGTAATGTTTTTATTGTCAAGATGACTTTGCCGGCTTTATTGCCATGACAGACTGACCATCGTGCTTAGCTAGCCGGTACGATAATGACGTCTAGTAGTGATCCTGTGAGTTGGCCTTAATATCGAGCCCGTTTTGCTACCATGTCAAGCCAATAACTTGCTAACCTGATCCTTTTGCTCAGTCAAACTCTTCTCTCCCCCGTCTTTCTTCTTTACTTCTTTTTTAATGTGCATGTGTGTGTGCGTTCATCAAAGAGGAAAAGGGTGAGGTTTGACCCACCTGTCTTACAACCTTTGCCATATATGTGCGTGATCGCAGAAAACAAGAAGAATACAACCCAAGGGAGGAGATTCCGAACAAGTTTTCATTATTGGGGCTATCTTCGTGATCAAAGAGGGCGCCCATGCGAGCCAGCCCGAGTAAGTCCCGAACCCACCTTTAAAATTCCTCTCACCGGTTGGTAACACATGCCCCCGTTCTCGAACGAGCTTCCGGAGATGGAATTCTCATAAATGTCCCCGGTCTTCCCACTAAACCCGAGACGCCCGATCATCTAGGATCCGAAGGGCTAGTTGATGCACCTAACCAGATGACACAAACAACGTGGCCATTCTGTACCTTCTCAATGACTATGGCTTCGAACCCAGAGCATTCTTTTAGCTCGTGGCCCCATACTTGGTGATATGAGCACCAGAGGTTTTTTGTACCCTGGGCAAGGCCCTTAGGCTGCTTGACGAGCTTGGGAGTGACGAGACCCTGTTGAAGCATCGCCTCGGAGAGGGCGTAACTTAGCGCTTCTCGAGGCTTGTGTCGAGAGTTCTTCTTGTACATGCAGAAGAGGGACTTGAGGGTGTCCTTCTAGGTTACCATGAACTTCTTGGCATTATCACATCTTCTTTGCCAAGAGATCACGGAAGCCGATGCATTCGCACAAGTCATGGCCCTGGGTCTGGTGATACACGCACCAGAGGTTCATAGTTCCTGGATGCAGGAACATGGGCTGCCTTGTCAGCTTAGTTGTGATGAGTTCTTCTTCGAGCATATGGAGATTAGTGCACGGAGGATTGCACGTGCCTCATCACCCTCTTGGATTGTCACTATGTGAGAAGTCTCAGTTGCCCCAAATGCTTTCTTTAACTCTTCATGCTTTATCTGACCCTTGTTAATAAGGTTTTCGATAGTGTCTTTGAGCATATAGTAGTCTTGAGTTGGGTGGCCTACTTTCCTATGAAAGGCACAGTACCTCTCATGTGTCTCCTGCCCGACTTGTTCTTCAATTTTGACCTCTGGCAGCTGGATCATTGTTTGCTCCTGTAGTAGTCGAAGCAGTGCGGGAACCCACTCCTTGTCAAAAGGATATACCTTGTTCTAGTGCTGGATCCAGTAGTCACTTTGATTAACATTTTTAGGAGGCAAGACCCTATTATAAGACTGCTGCTGGCCCCCGGTCTGAGACATTTGTGCCTTGGACAGGTCCAGGGTTTGAAGAGTGGCATTCTTAGTGTCAGTCACGGTGACAGCTGCACTGATCATCGCTTTTTGCTGGTTGCTCCAATTGTTGAAGCGGGAGTTCGAGCAGATGGTTGCTGACGAGATCCACCATGGTACTTAGATAGACCTTCTATATGAACAGCTTTATAGGCCTCGACATGTAGGGCGATCTCAGGCAGCATATACCCTATACAGGTTTGAACTGCTTCTTTTTCAGTCATGAGAGTAGCATGAAAGGTTGTCAACTCTCTCCATCAGGCTATGAACTTGTCAACCGGCTCATCAGGTTCTTGAGTCAAGGTGAGGATCTCGATGGTTTCCATGTTCCTTTAGACTTCGTTGAAGCGTTAGTAAAATGACAGCTCCATTTCCTGCCATGTGTGCATCAAGTTCGGAGGCAACCGAGAATACAACTGGAAGGCTGGCCCTTCGAGAGTCTCGACGAACTGGCTGAGGTGGAGTCACCCGTCAATTGTCATCTCTCGACAAGCTGATTCGAAGTGAACGGTATGCTGGTGAGGCGACGTACTACCGTTGAACAGGGGGAGCTTCCCTTTTTGGTAGTTTGGGGAAACAACACCAGATCGATATACGAAGCATATGTCTTCGGGTAGAGCGACGCCTCTTGCATGCCTGTGACCTTGTTCTTGAGACTCTGGGTCACCATGACGTCTATATCAGCATGAGAAATCATGCAGGAAGCAGGGCTATCTTGGGAGACTGGTGGGGGAGTTTGTCTAGGAACTGTGTCTTCACCAGATGGGGAATCCGTCTCTTGGTGAGAAGAAGGGGACCTGGAGGCTTCTAGGTGTTCAATCAATTTGAGGATAGACTACAACATTACCTTGAACCTATTCATCCGCTCTTCTTGGGTGTCGTCTGGCTCATTGATCACCATGACAGTGACCGTTGGTTCTAGAAGGTTAGAGCTAAGAGGAGTAGTGGACTGCTGGGGTTAGCGAGTCGTATGAGGCAAATCAGTCTGCAAGGGCTCAGCATGCCTTGATTGGACTCGAGCCTTGTACGCAGACCTTGTGAGTACCGGTTCTCGACGGTCTTCGTACCGTGGCTTCTAGACAGTGATCACCGAGCAATATTCTTAGACCTGCTCAGGTTCTGAAATCTAAAGAGGGAAAAAGGGATTATGAGGCAAGAGGTCACCAAGGGTGGTGACCTCAACTTCCTTAGAGGCTTCTTTGGTCAGGACTTGCAGGCCTCTCTTCTGCTTAATCTTGAGGCTACTGTGGACTCCACCTCAAAACCGAGCCTGAGATTTAGACTGCCCAGCTTTTCTTAAGCACGAGAGGGTTGTGTCTATTAATTGGAGTAGAGAGTGGGCTCTATAGATAGAAGGTAACCTGACTTTCTGCCTTGGAGACTTGAGGCCTCTTGGTTAGGTGCCTCGATCTTTCCCTCTTGATCTAAGTGATCGGGCGACATGTGTCTCGTGTTTCTGATGAACCCAGGATTTGAGATCGCTCTCTTAGAACTTTGCTCGAGAGCAAGGGCAGGTATACTAAATAATGAGAGATGAATTTTAGGTGGGTTCGGGACTTACTCGGGCTGGCTTGCGTGGGCGCCCTCTTAGATCACGAAGAAAGCCCTCCAGCTGAGCTGGTTCGGAATCGCCTCTCTTGAGTTGCAATCCTCTAGTTTTTCTGCACAACAATTCTATGGTTAACTTATAAGACAAGTGGGTTGAAGGGACCCACCCTTGACTTAGGGCAATAGATGTTCACATGAGGAGATGATGAAGTGTAAGGTTCGATGATAAAAAAGAGAAGAGAGCTTGATGTGGGGGTGAGACTAGCATGACAACCAGGAATTACCGACTCTGAGTGGTAGCAAGATGGGCATGGCTCTCGGGACCAACACGGTGGTAATACTACTCGAACCTGAGGTAGGCGTGTCGGTTTTAGGCTAGGTCTAGCCTCAGTCAAGTGAGAAGAGAAAGAGGTGAAGAGGAGATAACGAGACGGCAAAGAGAAAAGGAAAGTTCAGACATCAATAAGTGTCGCGGTTGGCAATGCAAGGAGACGACGCATCCCCTATGAACGGTGCTAGCTCATGGCGATAGCTTTTCCCAGGTCGCACGGTGAGAGGCATGGAACACAGGGAGAACGATGATGTGCACCGATCGCATGGAGGAAGCTCGTGGACGGTGATGGGTGTCGCCAAAGCTTGTTGTTGTTGGAGATAGGTATCGACGTCTCAGCTAAATGCACAGTAGAGGAAGACCCCTACAGGCGGCAACAAGCTTCACCGTCCGGGCTCTTCGGCAAGATGTCACAGCTACGTCTGTGAATGGCGAAGGCAGGGTCGTCTACAGACTTCACTGGAAGAAAGAGACAGACGAATAGAAGGGGAGGGGGACTCATGCATGGCACTGCCATCGCCATGCACAACCTGGGGGACTAAGGGAGAGGCATGCATGACACTGCCGCTCCCGTGCATGACCTCTACAAGGAACTCAGACGAAGAAGAGGGAGAAGAGAGGGGAGAAGAGAGGGAAGGTTTACCTCAACCCTAGGGGTACCGGCCAAAATTTTCTCTGACCTCACTCTCTCTCTCAAACATGATAGCACAATAGTAAGAAAGAGAAACTTGTATTAAGTGAAAACTCTCTCTTGTGTGTGTGTATGCCTATGTCTCTACGTACAATGATGGTACGTATGTATAGAAGTATGCCCCAAACATGGGTGGATGGTCAAAAGTAACTCTAATTGCTGGAAATTAAGAATAAATTAAATAAAATAAATTAGAAAATAGGGTGCAAAATGACATATTTACCCCCTCTTAACAAGTTGTGGAATTCCAGAACAATCATTGTGTTGCCCTAAGACTTGCGTGATCTTGCAAGGCTGATCCGGGGTCGTTCTAGTGCTTAGTTTATCGCAAGATGGTTGTTTTATTATACCGCTCAGCATGGTGATCGACTTGACAACAATTTCGAGACATATATCGTGTTTTTGGTGCATGATCAAATGACTTGAATTTTCAATAGATCTTGAAACTTTGGATCGATAGTGTGTTCATTCCTTGATGTTTTTTTGTGTTTTCTTTACTGAATCACACTGAGCATGCCACCCAAGACCTTACGCCTGCAATGGAATTGGTCTCGCGTCGATCGGGCTCGTGAGCAATGTGACTTGGCCACTCGAGCGAGGTACGACGTTGCTGCATTTTCTACACTTTCCTTCACGGATCAACAACTTCTCTCTAGCTTTTCTTCGCGCTCGGGTATCATCACAAGGCTTGCCACATATTGAATCGCTCATCTTGACTAGACGAACATGCTCACCAAAATACGATCCGACTTAGGACGTGTGAGATAAGAGCGTCGAAAGCAGTGTTCGAAAAATCTACCTGTCGGAACTGGAACCGATCGGTTAGCTCGCTACCGGTGGGGTCGCGATTCCGGCTTGGTCCGGTTTTAGTGTATAGTAAAAAAACACATCGTCCTGAAAAAAATCGCCCTAAAAAACCGGCCAGTTTAGCCTCGAATCAACGATTTTTTGACAAAACCAGTTGGTTTTGTAAAAACCGATCCGGTTTGGCGTTATATCGAGCGATATAACAAAATAACAGCGCCACAGAAAATAACGGCCGTTTTTTTTAACGGTGCTTGTTATTTGGGAAGAACCCATGATCCACCATTTTTTGCAACTTTTTGCTGTTGTTTTTTTGTTTTTTTTTGGCTCAAATATTGTACTATACCTTCAAATCTTCTATAAATTGATCAATATTGAATAAAAACCTCCAAGATTAGATCGATTTTGGTGAATTTTTTTTTCCTTTTTTGGTGTTCTTCAATTTTTTATGAAAAATCCACCATTCATTTGATTTTGGCCTGGTTTTTGAGTTTTTTTCGATAAAAAATTGGGGATTATAATGAGCACAGAGATACATATATTTCAAGACTTCTGATTTCATTGAAATGGAGAGATTTGTGGGTCGATTTTGAGATTGTAGCAGACAAGGTATGCCTGAACACAATTTCTTATAAGGTTTTTCTTAAGTTTGCAGCTTTTTTAAGATTTTTCAGACAATATTTGACTATTATTATTTATTGCAATAAATAAAAGAACTATTTTTTAACCAAAAATTTAGGGTTTTTTGAAGCTCGATTTTAGGAATTTAGGGCTTTTTTTTTTAATGTTATATAATATATATATTTATAAAAATATGTTTCTTCTGATGAATATGAGAATATATATAAACAAAATTTGCGTGAGATTACTGATTGCATTAAATAAATGAACGAATTTAGAACAAAAACAAAAATTTGGACATCGATTTTGGGGATTTTAGGGACTTTCAAAATTTTAGGGTTTATTGAATGAAAAATAAAATTGATATTTTTTTTTGTGAGGATTGTTTTAAATGTCCTATAATATTTATATTTATAAAAATATTTTTTTGGTGATGAATATCTATATATATATATATATATATATATATATATATATTCAATAAAAAAAAAAATTGTGTTCCAAGTATTCTTTAAATTTAAGGGAGACATTTTTTATGAATGATTTGATTTTGTGGAGACATTTTGATTCAAAAAACACTTAGTATTCCATGTAGTCTTTAGGTATCTGACTACCTGTTGGCTATATTTCATTATGCAATTGTGTCATAAAGCCCTAAGATTTTATATCTTTATGTATGCAGCAATTAATATTTTATATCTTTATGCATGCAGCAATGTTATGAAAAATGGATATATTTAGTTGTTCAACTTTAATTGTGTTTACAACTCATTTTTGTAGAGGTTTATGTTTTGGCAGCATATCTTATCAGATCTTCAGTTTTGATCAACATACAAAATTGAGCTATTGTACTAGCTTGTAGAACTCCTTGGAGCAATGCATACTTTATAGTTTAAACTTATAGTAAGGAGTGTATTAAATTTCACTTTTGAAAAGTGGATGTATTTTTCCCTTCAGATGCATCCATTTAGAACCTTTTGAGAAATACTTTTTACCTTGAATATATATTCATGGCAAGGGTCATTATCGCATGAAATGCAAACTGCTCATCAGGAATTGAGGTATCTTTATATGGATTTTTTCTTATTTAATAGGTTGCTGCTCTTATTCAATTTCATGGTGTACCATGTGCTTTGGGAAATGTTTGGGCACTTATTTTTGTTCATATTCTCCATTGAAGGATTTACTTGACCTTAGTCGTCTAGAAAGCATATTTCCTAGTATTACCTCGTGCTTCTCCAATAATTGGGAAAATCACATCAATCTCGGTTTAAAAGCACCACAATTCTTAATGCATTCCCCTCATGCATGGCTTTTTCAGCTTTCATGGTCTAGAGGCACACATGCATGTTTTTTATTGAGAAATATTAATTGAATGGAATGGTGATTCATGGTCATCTTAATTATAATTTTTTTTTCTATTGGATGTTATTGTAACTTGTTCATTTTCATGAGAAAGCAGGGCTTAAATATCCATTCTTACAAGGTCCCATTGATGGAGTGATTTTCCCAAATAAATTTTTTTTAATGAACTTTTATGTTCAAGAAAATTTACACAAAACAGGGTGGGGGTAACACAGAACAGGGTGCGGTTAACACAGAACAAGGTGGGGGTTAACACATAACACGGTGGGGGAAAGCATGAAGGCTGGATGAGTCTAGGAGACTTTGGCCAAGGGGGTACCACAAAAAATATTCCTGACTGGCGGGGGGGCACAACTGCGGCATTACAGACTCTACCAAGCCTTACTCATATTTTCGCCCTGTAAATCTTGATAGTGAAACACAATAATATCATGATCCCCATCGTCACTCTCATTACTACTAGAATTGTTAGTTGGACTTTGTAACTTCATTAATTGAATTAATGTCAAATTCTAAATTGCCTTGCATATCTTCATAGTATTCAAATATTAACTCATATAAAAATTTGTTTAAATCTTTTTTGTAAGATAAATGTACGTAATATAATAGTATACATTTAATCTAAGTTATTTATATTTTTTTTCAATTTTTTTTTTTAATTTTTTTGGATGTTTTTCAACGTTTTATTTTTTAAAAAAAAAACTACTTGACCGATTAAAACGATTAACCGCCCCAGTTAGTCCGGTTCCAGTTCAAACCGCTCCCATCCTCAAAACTCATTAACTGTTCCGGTTAGATTTTGTGAACATTGGTGGAAAGTCACTGGTCGTAACTGTCCCTTCAATGGTGTAGTGTTGCAGAGTGGCCGCAAGGGAATAACGTGTGACTTCTCGTGCTTCACTCTTTCACCTATAACTTCTTCTTGGAATGTCTGTTTACGCTAAAACATGACCCTTGGTGGTTTTCAACCATCCTGGATCTAATGGTGGTGGTTTCACAGCAATTTGAGACACTAAAAAATGTAGCTCTAGTTATAGGGGTCCGTTTTGGGGTGCTAGAGGCCGATTCTGTCAAAATTATTTCTTAGTCTACACTACCTTAGACAAGTCTAAACATGACAAAACGTGGCAGGAGACTCTTGAGACACCTCATGATGTTCTTGGTCAGTTCTGGGGTTGTTCTGAGATTGTTTGAATTTTCACTACTTTCTAAGACTTTATTGAGCGGGGGCCCCATGTTGATGAAACCTACCATCAAACAGCATGCCCCATCGAATGTTGTGCTTTGAGAGAATTGAGAAGTGCAATAATTTGGGAAGTTTGAGGGATTTTTGTAGAGTCAGTGCCCTCAAGAGACTATCTGTGGTTCTGGAGCATGAGGCCTTTGTGAGAACCTTCTTGTACAGAACCAGGCCGTTTTAGAAGGCCAATTGCTACGAACCTTCACTCGGCGTTGTTTGCTGCTACACAAAGTTTGCTTTTGATGCTCAAGGTATCTCCTGTAGGTCCAGTCTAGCTAGTCGAGGGCTTCTGACCCAACCCGAAAGTCTTGTCCCATGTAGGGTAGGGGGTTTGATGAAGACTACCCTGAAGCCTGTGGCAGGTTAGACCCCGGCTTCATCAGTTTCTTGCCTTCTTGATGGCTCTTAGCATTTCTGGAGGGATCCTTTGGTCATCATCCTCACCCTCAAGGACTCTCTATGGTTCTGGAGATGAGGGCTTTGTCGGGACCTCCTCATACAGAACCATGCCTTTTTAAAGGCCAACTGCTACGAACCTTCTATCAGTGTTGTTTGCTCCTGCACCAAGTTTACTTTTGATGCTCTAGGTATCTCCTGTATGTCCCGTCTAGCGGGGTCCAGTTAGGTGCTTATGACCCAACCCGAAAGTTTGGTCTCATGTAGCCTAGGGGGTTTAGTGAAGACTACCCTGAAGTCTGTCGCAGGTTAGACCCTAGCTCTTAGCATTTCTAGAGGGATCGTTTGGTCATCGTCCTCACCCTCAATGACTCTCTGTGGTTCTGGAGCATGAGGCCTTTGCCAGGACCTCCTCGTACTGAACAAGGCCAGTTTGAAGGCCAAGTGCATTGCCCTTCGATCGGTGTCATTTGTTGTTACATCAGGTTTGCTTCTGATGCTCAAGGTATCTTCTATAGGTCCCGTTTAGCGGGGTGCAGTCTGGGGCTTCTGAGCCAATCCAAAAGTCTGGTCCCATGTAGGCTAGGCTGTTAGACGAGCTCTGAAGCCTATGATAGGTTGGACCCTGACTTCATCATTTTCTTGCCTTCGCGATGGATCTTAGCATTTCTGGAGGGATCTTTTTGTCATCGTCCTCACACTCAAGGACTGTTGTTGTTGTTGAATTGGGGAGATCTTATGCGACTCTCACTCCCTAATGAGCCATGAAACCAAGATCGTTTTTGCTCTCACTCCTTGACGAGCCATTTGGCTAGTGAGTGGATGCTGTCTTTTGAAGATTTTAAGCAAACCTCAGTAACATCATGACCATTTGGAAATTGAATGCTAGCTGAGGTGGTAGTCGTGTATCATCTTGTCTCGTCGGTCCATCGCCCTTTTGCGGGTTTTCACTTGAACAGGAGAAGTGGCACCGTGAAGACTGTTTTCACCAAATTTTGTTATTTTTGGGCTCTTTTACTCATGACCTGTAGTCATGTCCACCCTTTTCATCCATTTTTATCCACAGTTCCCTTTTGGGGTTTTCACCGTGCCTGAGTTTTTTTTTCCATGAAACTCTTTTACTCATAGTTTTGTGACCATGCCCGTTCGTCCTTTTTACTCATGGCGTTCCCTTGTTCAGGTGTACACCATGCCCCTTTTATTTTAGAGAAGGCATGTTTTAGGGTCGTGCCTTCGAGACCTGTGCTAAGCCTTTTAACATCATGCGACCAGGACATGCACTATAGTTTAGGGTCATATAGCTGGACCGTAGCAGTACGGAATGACAGTCTTTAGAGGTTACAGAGTGAGTCTGGTGATGACTTTGACTCACTTGAGAGGATGGCATGAAGTTGCCTGTGGAGAGTTGATTGGATGGTAGGTGAAAGGGGGTGACCCACTAGCTGATGGCGAATTTGGATGCCGAGAGGCTTGCTGTTTGGTGAGCATGGGTAAGAATCACATAGGTGATGATGAAAGATGGTGAAGGTGTCTCACGCACACGAATGGACCGGCTAGGGAAGACGTGCGTGGAGATGCACGTAAAAGGTGTGTGCACCTAAGTAGGCTCATTGGGGAGAAGAAGAGGGTACGTGCACACAAATGGGCCAGTTAGGGAAAGCATGCCGAAGATGCACATGAAAAGGGTGTGTGGTTAAAGGGGGCATGTTTTAAGGTCGCGCCTCTTAGACTTGGGCAAAGCAGTTTAATGTCATGCATTCAAGCTGCGCATTATGGTTTAAGGTCATATAGCTTGGACCGTGGCTATGCGGTTTTAGGTCATGCCACCAAGACTGTGCAGTTTAAGGTCGTGCAATTAGACCTCCGCTACAGTTTAGGGTCGTATAGTTTGGACCATGGCTATGTAGTTTAAGTTTATGCAACATGAATTAAGGTAGTGCAGTTTAAGGTCATACAGCATGGACTGTGGCTATGTAGTTTAAGGGAATGCAATGCTGACCATGACTGTGCAGTTTAAGGTCATGTTATGTGGACCATAGCTGTGTAGTTTAAGGTCATACAATGCGGACCATGGCTATGTAGTTTGATGTCATGCAGTGCGAACCATGCAGTTTAACGTCATTCGACTAGACCATTGCTATAATTTAAGGTCATGTAGTTTTGGATCACGAGTGTGGGTCACCATGTAGATGAAGCTCCATGAGGGATAGGTCTGTGGATAGCCATCTGCTTCCCGAGGGATAAGGATAGTTAAGGCTATATACCAGCAGAGAGATAAAGAAGGTGGTGGCAAGTGGATGGGACTTTGTTGGGGACTAGGAGGGGCAGTGTGACTTCACAGGGATAATGAATACCGGTGTACATGGAACTCTAACAGGCCAGAGCACGGATGAACCCCACCTTGAGTTGAAAGGATAAGAGTGGTCGTAAGTCTCTGGAGATGATGAGGTGAGTATGACCCTTGCATATATCTACCTCCGCTGGGGGTGAGGTTGGACTTATGCTTATGGACCATTTTCACACTGCGGGTTATAGTTTTATGGTCTTGTAGCTCGGACCATGGCTATGTAGTTTAAAGTCATACAACTATGACCATGCAGTTTGTGGTCGTGCAACTAGACCTCCGCTACAGTTTAGGGTCGTATAGTTTTGACCGTGGTCACACAGGTTTGAGTCATGTGACAAGGACTATGGCTGTGCAGTTTAGGGTCATGCAGCACGGACTGTCGATACAGTTTAAGGTCATATAGTTCGAACTATGGTCTCACAGTTTTGAGTCATGTGGCAAGGACTATGGCTGTGCAGTTTAGGGCCATGCAGCACGGACCGAGGACGTGGGGAGAAAGTGCGACTGCATGGAGAATAGAGTCGTCACCAGAGACTGGGCTCCTTGAGGAGTAGGGTTGTGATGCAGGGAATGAGTTTCCTGAGGATGAGAGATGATGGTCTGGAGGGGAGTGCCAAGGCATGCACGCGGCACCAAGTGTGGAGTGGCGCTTGCATCAGTAAGCCTAGGTGATGCATTAGGTCCCTTGGTGAAGCACGTGGCAGTAGGCTCTGACATTCCATGCAGCAATGATCTTTGGACGGGACGTGCTAGGCGATGACCCTTGGAAGAGACGCAAGGCAATAATCTCTGGATGAGATGCGCGACGATAGTCTTTGGTCGAGGCACTCTGTAAAAGTATTGATTGGGTGCATGACACTAGCCTTTTGATGAGGCACACGACGCAAGTCTTGACGAGGCGTGCGATGATGATAATTCAAGTCTCAGGCTTGGCCCGCCTTGGCCTTGTCTTATCGCCATCAAAAGCTGAGGACGGGAGCGTCATTCTCAGTTTGTCGGGGGGAAGTCTTTGGTACTACAGAGTATAAAAAAGGGCGAAACCCCAGCTTACTATTTTACGGAAGGGTAAAATAGTAGGAAGCTTTTCAGAGAAAGAGAGAGCCAATGCTTTTGGCCATTTCCGGTGAGCACTTCTCTGCCAAAATTTACAGAGACAGGTCTCTAGGGATTTTTCTGGAGAGCTTCAAGAGGTTCGATGCTTCGTAGTGTAGTTGAGAATCTTTCCGGGAAGTACCGAGGCTTTCTGAGCAAGGAACAAGGCTTTTCGGGGCCTTAACAAGGTTCACAGAGGTGACTTGCCAAAGTTCTAGTTCCCCTCCAGTCATTTTGTTGCGCAAGGGGAGGTTGCAGAGAGTTTAGAGAGCTTTGTCAGGTCTCTGGTTGTTGGAGGAGAAGGAGAAGGGGGCGTATTAAGTTCACCAGAAACATAGCGGACTTCTGGTGAGCTTTGGTGAACTGCTGAAGTGGGAAACCAGGAAGAAGAGCAATTTGCAGGATCGCAAGGCAGCTTTTGGGGATTTTCGGTGGTTTTTCACTAACTCCAGAAACAAGCAGAAGGCGAGAAGCATTTTCCAGGTGGGCGGGAGTGAATTCCCGATGAAACCAGAAGGATTGGGGTACTCATACCTGTCGAGGACGAGAGGAGTCATGGGACGGCGAACAGTCACCCTCTGCATGCGTGGCGACCAGACTTGCTGCAAGTGTCAGGCGACGTGTCCAGGTTTCAAGGGTCGCACGTGCAGCGCATGCTAATAGCTGGAGTGAGCCATTAATACGCCTTGGTTCGCAGGACATCGATAATCCTCGGAGGTGAGATGGCAATTCCATACCGGTGGTAGACGGTGATAGTTCGGCCCTTGGCTGTAAGACGGCGATAGTGTCTTGCTGGGCAGATGGCGATAGTCTCGCCCTGGTGAGCGCAATTATTCGTGGCCGCCTAGCGTCCTTTGTTTATGTTCTAATGACCGAGCCTTGTGGGTCATTCCAGAAGGGAAGAACCTCCCGTGAGAAGGGGAGCTTGGCACTGACGTTTTCACCGGCAAGAACTGGGTGAGAGGTGAACTAATATGGCTCATCAAAGCCTTATGTAAACCAAGGTGGCCTTTGCGTGTCACCTTTGTGAGTTCCCCCATTTAGTTAGTGACGAGGGAAGATAATGATGGAACAGTGAGCATAGAGGAAGAGGTGGGCCTTCTACATTGCCTACACCAAAACGTAGCCTCTAACATGAAATTGCTGACCTTAGGCAAGCGAATGGTGGAAACCCCGGGCATGCAATGGTCTTTTTCTGATCTGCGGGTGCAAGGGGAGCACCAGTACCTAAGGGTTATTCCTCCTAGACCCGAACGTGCTGTGGGACTTCAAGGATATTTTGAGACTGGATGCCCTCCAGTGCTCACTAGGCTACTACAACCATTGCTCAAACATGGTCAAAGTGTTGTTGGAGAGTATGAGCCATGCTAAAACCACATGGTTGCTTGATCACGGAGAGGCAAGGATTTCACTGATGGACCTACACTTTGTCGGCGGCTGCCTCTCCTCGGTGCCATGTATGATGAGTTTATTCTCCCAAACTCAATCATTTTGGTAGGGGAAAAGGTAAGCTAAGAAGCCCCACCGGTTAGGCTTCGTGAGTTGCTCGAGATCTACCAACAACTCTATGATGAGCCCAAGAAGGAGCAGGTTACCTTCGCCAAGTGGGTAGCGTTCTTTTATGGCGACTATACGGATGAAGCTGGTCCGTCACCGAGAAAAGAGGGGAAGGAAACCCCACTAGTTTTTGAGCGACAGAAGAAGAATGGAAATGTTTTCTTGGTGGCTTACTTTGTATTTTATTGTGCAAATTTGCCCTACCGGGAGGGTCAGACGTCTTTCATCCCAGGACCTTTTATTTAGCCTATTACATGGTGCGGGGGAGGGAATACGGGCTCGCATAGCCCCTGCTATGCATCATTTGTTATGTCTTGGGTGCCATTTTCAAGGGGAGACTGTACTAGGGGGATGAAGAGGGGAAAAATGGCATAGTAGAGGGTGAGGCTTTCCCAGGGGATTTCAAGCCCCCTTTCCATGTTCATTACGTGTACGGCTAGCTTGGAGCTTACTTTCGGGACACATTTCTTAGAACCCAAGAGCTGGAGGATAGCATGTGTCCATTTTTTCTTAAGATTGCTAGGCGGAAAGTAAGTTTCCATCGCTCGGGCCATGCATGCAACCTGTTTTTCAACGACCACCTCTATATGACCCAGGTGGTGTTTCTAGTTGGAAGCCTCACAGACTACACGTATGTCGACGAGCAGCGCCATCACCTAGATGGTGACTTCACCAGCTAGAAAGAGTTAATGTATATGCTAAGTGTCAGCGGCAATCTTGCCTATCGCAGTGTCCATGGTGTGAAGAATGAGGGCTACTTTTCTCATCGGTTAACCCGACAGCATGGGCTAGATCAGGGGTTCCCGTTCTCTATGCTCTTTGAGAAGCGACATAGTAGGGCAGCCTGCTGGACGAAGGATGAATTGAGAAGCCGCCAGGAGGCTTGGCACTTGAGTCGTGTTTGCACTGCATGGGCCACATGCCTGAACGCCACCTGGGCCAACAAGTACGTGTTGCTCCATTTTGAAAGAATGGCACGGGCAACCAAAGCTCACAATCATTGGTGGAGAATCATGAACAAGGGGTACTGGGACGTGGACCACCTTGGATAAAGGATGATGGCCGCTGGAGCCAAGACACCTGGCAGCAAAAATTGGCTAAGACCCCTCCCATAGGAAAAATCTTTACCCTGAGCTTTCCTTGTGACAGGTGCATACTCGGGTGGCCTCGTTGACTTATCGTGGACAAGTCTTTGTCACGTTTTCCTAGTTTGAAGAAGAAGAAAGTATTTTTTACATCCTCTGTGAGATCTTCAAATGGAGGGATGGCCGTAAAGTCGTGGGGTATGAAGGGCATTCGATCCAGGACTTAAATGAGTTGATAAGGAGCGGCCCTCATAGCAAATTGGCCGCAAGTTCTTCCAATTTTGGGACTTCAAATGCTATTGTGTCTAGACAGATGAAAGGGAAGAAGAGAAAATAGGGCTGCTGCACTTGAACCCGTGAAAGAAAAGAAGAAAAAGCAGGTTGTTGCCCCCTAGCCGGTGGCAAAGAAGAAAAAGCAGGTTGTTGCGCCCGAGCCTGTGAAGAAGAAAACGCAGGCTGCTGCACCCGAGCTAGTGAAAGGACTGGAGAAAAAGTAGACAGCCCCAGTGACTCTTCATGCCCCAGCCCAGAAGGCAACCAAGGCTTCGGGGCGCAATGGAGGCAAGGTCCCAGTCATTCACAAGCCAGGAGACGGCTCCTCGACCTCGGCTACCTCGGAGGGCTATGCATCTTTGGCCTTTTTCCCATCAACGTTTTCTGTTGTGGCCTTGCCTTCTCTTTCGCTTGAGCTTTCTCCCCACTCATCAGAGATTCAAGTCAGTGCCTCGGAGCCTGCTGCCCCGACTGTGGCTAAAGGGGAGGGCCCAATCCCGAGGGAAGTGTTTAGGGCTGAAGAGGCTGGTCTTGATGAGGCAGCAAAGGTAGCAACGACCTCTTGAATTCTGATAGTCATCATGCTTGCTGAGGGAAGGTAAACCCCGATAGAGGTCATGATAATAGAAGAGGACGAACCCCCTAGTGCTAAAGAGGGACCATCCGAGTAGCAGGAGACAGTTACCTCGAGCAACAGATCTGCGAGGGGTGTAGAAGCAAGATGTTCCGAGGAATCAACCGGGCCTTGGGGCGGTGCTCGTGACTGCCAAGGCGGCAGACGCCATGGGAGAGCCCATTGATGAAATGATCGTCGTGGCAGATCAGGGCAAGAAAGGAGAGGGAGGGGGTGTGGATCCTCCCGAGGTGGAGATGTCTCTAGAGGAGGGGACAAGTGGAGAGGTCGCTGCCCCAAGCGAGGAGACTACCGATGTGCCACCTAAGTCTGAGGTAGTGGCTCCAGGCGAGGAGGCTAGCCTTGCTCTGGTTGTGGTTACAGTGCCTGTAGAGGACGAGCCGATGGTGCTTGGGTGCCAAGGGATCTTGCTCGTCGTGGTCATGTCCAAGGCTAGAGCGAGAAAGTTGTTGCCTAGGTGCCAAAGCAGCCTGAGGTTGCTCCTGAGGAACCCGAGACCTAGGCTATAGCTGGGGTTCCTCCTACTATGGTTGCTCTTGCTGCATTGCCCAGGTGTTCTTTCAGAGGGTTGTCAGATGTCATTTTTGGGATGCTTCAGACAGGCCTCCAGCAATTAAAGAAGCTGTCTTTTAAAGAGATTGGATCAGCGATCCAATGATTGAGGGAGATTGCCCTAGGCAATGCACCTGAAGTCCTTCCTTCTTTTGACAGAGTTATCAATGAGCTGGAGGTATGGAGGGTGACCGCACTGTAAGAAGAAGCAACTGTGCAGCAACTGGAAAGCTTGATGTTTCCCCCTTTGGAGTCATCTCTACTGCTCTACCGTGAATTGGTCAACACTCAATCGTAGCAGCTAGATACCGCGGACTCCCAGAGAACAGGCCTTAGTGAGGAGGCCATCATCTATCATCCCAAGGTGATGGCCTTGAGAGCGCAGATATTAGAGCTCACGCAGAGTCTTGACAAGCTCGAGAAAGAGACTGCGGATTGGGAAACGAAGGATAAAGTGGTTTCTGATAATGCCTTGGCCCTCCCTTCAACATTATTTGAGAGAAGCGACCACCTTGATGGAGCAAGAGATGAGGATGGTAGCAGAGCTGAAGAACGAGATTGAACAAGTGAAAAAATCGGCTGCATTGTACAGCAGAAAGATCAATGAAGTAATTGATTGATTTTTATGAAGCATTATTTCTCTTTTTTCTATTTTGTTTCTTCCCATTGTAAGTGCGCCAATTCTTCCTCGGAGAAGTGTAGGACCTTCTTTTGAAGTCTGGTCACCATCTTTTGGCTTTTCTGGTTTTGGAAGGTCTGTGAAGTAGTACTTGGCATCAGCGTAGTGAGTTTCAGCTACAGGGAACTGTCTTTTGTCAGCATAGACCGTGTGTTGTCTTCCATCTCGACTATACTTGAAACATTGGTGGAGCGTGAAAGGAACCACCCCCTGATCGTGAAGCCAAGGTCGACCAAGTAGGACGTTCTAAGAGGTATCGATGTCGATTACATGAAACTGAGCATAAGATCACTGATCATGAGGTGAAGACGCACTGTGCCGGCTGGCTTTTCTCTTGATTCATTGAACCTTTGCACAGTGATGTGGGTAGGAGTGAGGTCGTCAGACCCTAATCCAGTCGAGTGAGAATCCTTTTTGAGATCAAGTTAACTGCTGACCCTTTGTCCAGCATGATCCGATTGAGAGGGTAAGTGTGCAGTTCACCATTCACGTAGAGGGGGCAATTGTGGAATTTGCCTCTCAACTGAAAGTTATCTTTGAAAAAGGAGATTGCCAAGCACCCACTTAGAATGGCTGGATCAACCTCAATAGGTTCCGCCTCAGTCTCGTGCACCTCAGGGTTAGAAAGAGCTTAGACTAGAGCCATACGATAGTCTCTAGATAACAGGAGGCGTCATAGATACTTTAAAGGGCTCGAAGCTTTCTCAAGTTCCCAACTACATCGTACTTCACTCTATCGTCATTAGTCTTCTGTGTTCGTGATCCAGTCACTGGTGTAGGTGGTAGGGTGGGCTTAGGAATAAGCTTTGGTTGAAATCTGATTTGTGACACTTGTTAACTTTGTTCTGCCAGTGCAGACTGGGTTGATGGGGTAGTAATAGGAACTTGTACTAGGGACGTAGAGGTTTGAGTTTTAGTTTTAGGGGAAAATGAAGGATCAGGAAGTATGAGGACCTTGAGCTTCTGAGGTGTGGGTTGTAGGTTTTTACCCGATCTTAGACCCATTTGTATAGGTTTTTACCCGATCTTAGACCCATTTGTCCCGTGCTATTAGTACTTCCAAGATTTGCACCATGTGAAAGGCCACTTTGGAACAGGAGTCTAAAGATGACCCGTTCATTGCTCGGGTTGACAGGGCATCGGCAGCTGTAGAGAATCCTGCCGCCTAGGCCTGTTGTTCTCTGAGGCATTCTTATTGTGGAGTGATGATGCTAGTTCCTCCAAACTCTTTGTTTAGAGTGTCGAAATTTGGGCATCGTCGAGCTGCACCTGTGGAGAAAATAGAGGAGGGAGAAGGAAAATAAGATTTAGAATGTTTCAGGTAGCTTTTTACGTCATCACTGGAATTAGACGTTTGCAAGGGGTATTTAAGGCCATGCCCCGGCTTTGACCGTTGTGGGGTGATTTTAACGTTGTCACCCATTTTGGTCGACTTCTGAGATATTGATAACTTAAGGTCTTCTGCCTGATTGGATGATAAGATAAGGTGAGCTGCACCTGGGATAAAGTCCCATAAGGTCGGCACTACAGGAAAGGGCCCGAGGAATTCTTCCTCGACTAGTGGTTGAGGAAGATGATTCATTCAGTAGGCTAAGCTAAGTGCTTGTTGTCTCCTTCAAGATCCTTGAAGGGGTGCTTGGACCCCCCTATCAACCTGGTGAGTGGTCCTAGCTTGATAGACTGCCTTATGTTTCAGGGATTTGAGCCTACTTCGCCTATGGTAGACTTCCCAAGGCTGAGTGGTCGAGGGCTCTAAAAGGTCCAATGCATGCTCATGAGGAGCTTTTAGCGAGGCTTCCTCTTGAAAGGGAGCGAGGCATTGGATGTGTCCCTACTGAACTTTCTCCGCGACTATGGCATCTAACCCAGTGCACTCCTTGAGTTCGTGACCCCACACTCGGTGATAGGAGCACCAGAGTTTTTCTTTGCCTCGGGCAAGACAGTTAGGCTGTCAGGCTAACTTAGGTGTGACATAACTCTACTCGAGCATTGCCTCAAAGGGGGCCTGCAAAGGGTCTTGCTCAGTATCTTACTGGGCTTGCGTCAGGGGGGTCTTCTTGCACAAGCAGAAAAGGGACCTAAGCGTGTGTGTGCCTGGTCGTGCTAAACTTCCTGACACTGCTGCATCTTTTCTTCCAAGAGTTTATGGAATCCAGTGCACTCGCTGACGTCATGAGCTCGTATCCGCTGGTACGCGCACCAGAGGTTGTTGATCCTTGGAGGCAGGAACTTGGGCTACCTTGTCGGCTTTGGGGTGGAGATCCATTCTTCGAGCATTATAGAGAAAAATGCACGAAGAATAGAGGGTGCCCCGTCGTCCTCTTGGATAGTGACAATGTGAGATGCCTTAGCTGCCTCGAATGTCTTTTTCAAGTCTTCGAACTTTATCTGGCCCTTGTTGATAAGGGCCTTAACAGTGTCGTTGAGCTTATAGCAGTCGTAAGTGGCAGCAGTACTTCTCATTCAACTCCGGCCCCCGTGACTCTACAGTGGTGACCTCCTGTAGTTGGATCATGTTATATTCTAATATCAGTTGGAGCAGTGCAGGGGTCCACTCCGTGTCAAAAGTGTAAACCTTATTCTAATGCTGGGTTTAGTAGTCGTTCTGCTTATTGTTTGAAGGAGGTGGGACCGCATTGTAGGATTGCTGCTTGCCCCTAATCTGAGGCGTCTTTGCTTTATAGAGGTCGAGAGTTTGAGGAGCCATGCCTTTGGTGTCAGTCATGGTGTCGGCCATGCTAATCACTGCATTTTGATTGCCCTGACTGTTTTAGCAAGAGTTTGAGCTGGAGGATTGCTAACGAGAACTATCGTGGTGCTTAAATAATCCCTCAATACGAACTGCCTTATAGATTGACTCTGACATGGAGGGTGGATTGGATGCCTCGACATGCAGGGCGATCCGGGAAGCATGTTTCATATGCAGGTTTGGACTGCTTCCTTCTCAGTCATGGGGGTGGCGGGAAAGGTCACCAACTCTCTCCATCGGGTGATGAACTTGTCATCTGGCTCACTAGGGTCTTGCATCAAGGTGAGGAGCTCGATGGTCTCTACGTTCCTTTAGAATTTGTAGAAGAGTTAGTAGAAAAACTGCTCCATTTCATGTCGAGTGTGCCCCAAGTTTGGCGACAGTCAAGAATACCATTGAAAGGCCGATCCTTCAAGAGTCTCGACGAACTAGCGAAGGAGGAGACATCCGTCAGTTGCCGGCTCCCGACAGGCCACTTGGAAGTGGGCTGTATGCTGGTGAGGAGATGTGGTACCATTGAACAGGATGAGTTTCCCTTTTTGGTAGTTCGGGGTTAACGACACCTGGTCAATGTACAAAGGATACAGCTTTTGGTAGTGTGGTGTCTCCATCATTCCCGTGACCTTGTTCATGAGGCTATGAGCCACCATAACATCTATGTCGGTTTGGGAGACCCCACGAGACGAGGCACTGTCTTAGGAGGAAGAAGGGAGAGTCTGTATAGGATCTGTGTCTTCACTAGTCGGGGAATCAGACGAAGAAGGGGACCTGAAGGCCTCTAGGCGCTCCATCTTTCCGAGGATGGCTTGCATCATTTCCTCGAACTTGTTAATCCGCTCCTCCTGAGCGTCGTTCGGGTCATTGATGACCATGACACTAACCGTTTCTTCTAGGAGATCAGAGTCAGGTGATGCAGTAGACTGTCGAGGCAGGCGAGCCATGCGTGGTAAGTCAGTCTGGAGTGGCTCAGCTTGCCTTGACTGGACTCGGGTTTTGTATGCCAATCTTGTGAGGACCGGTTCTTGACGGTCTTAGGACAGTGACTTCTGGGTGGTGATCACCAAACAGTATTCCTAAACCTGCTCAGGTTTCAGAGTTTGAAGAGGGAAGAAGGGATTACAAGGCAGGACATCGTTAGGGGTGGTGACCTCGACTGCCTTGGAGGTTTCCCTGGTCAGGATCTACAGGCCTCCTTTTTACTTGATCCTGAGGCGGTTCTAGACCTCATTTCATAACCAAGCCTAAGACCTGAAATGCATCGTTTTCTTCAAACAGATGAGGGTTACGTCTATGAGCTAGAGCAGGGAGTGGGGCCCAAGGATGGAGGGCAGCTGGGGTTCTTTTCTTGAAGGCTGGAGGCCTCTGTCTGACATCAAGACATTGCCCCGAATTCCTTTGTAAGTCCTGGGTGTTTGGTTGACCCGGGCTTGGCTCAAGATGGTACTCTTAAGGAAGACCTATGATAGCAAGGCTCAAGGTGCTTGCCTGATGTCGGGGAGGCGGCAAAGGAAGAAGTTGGTTCACGACTCTGCCTGAGCCTGGATTCGAGAGGGCCGTGCAAAGATGGTGCGTGTGTGTCTTTAGGGTTAGCCATTCGGGTGACTTGGGGGTCAACTTGGGCTCGGTCAATGGGTTCGACCTGAGGAGGACAAAACCCACGAGCTTGTGTTTGTGAGGGATGAGGCCGGAGCTTGTCTCCCATAAGGTGAATATGTGTGCGCCGGGAGGGAAGACGGAACGATCAACCCTCCTGTGCTCGAGGCAGCATGGAGCTAACGCTACCCCGAGCTGTGGAAAGCGAATGCATGGCGCATGTAGGGTTTGGCCCGAGAAGGTCTGACCATGGACGCGAGCTCAAGGCAACATGAGGGTTGCATCGAAGTGTGTCTCAAGTGCATAGACCACGAGGCTTTGAGTGTGTGCAAGGGGTGAAGACCTCTGGACCTCTACCTCTGTGTAACAACCCCCCAAGTGTCGAGGCTCGGAGTAGCGAAGGAGCACAGGGGGTCACCTTGAGGCAAACCTCAGTAGTGACCGCTGTTTGCTTGCCTTTTGTAAGGATGGACGTGGCAGCGTTTCGACGTACTGCAACGGTATGACTGGCAGCAGATTTGCCAGTAGCAGGGCGTGCGACAACAAGAGGGCTTCCCATGCAACGGACCTTGGTGGAGAGTCCACCAGGGCGAGAAAGCAGGGAGGTAGGGAACTTTAAGTCCCCTCTCACACCGATCCAAGTGAGAACCTGACTCAGAAGGAGAGTAAGGAAGGAGGCTTGAGTGACTCGTTTCCCTGGGACAGTTCCCAACTCGGATGAATGGGTTGAACAACCCAGGCACAATAGAAAAAGATGCAGAAAGTAAAAAGAAAATTTGTCAAACAAGAGTGAACCGACTAAGGGGTAGTAAGTCCTCAGTGGACTCTCCAAGCTGGTTACATGTCTCGATCTCGCCCTCCGGATCTAAGTGATCTGGCAACACATGTCTTCGGTTTCTGGTGAACCCGGGATTTGAGGTCGATCTCTTGGAAACTTGCTTAAGCGCAAGGGAAGGTATACCAATCAATGAGAGAGGAATTTTACGTGGGTTCGGGACTTACTTGGGCTGGCTCACATGGGCGCCCTTTTCGATCATGAAGAAAGCCCCCCAGCTGCTTGAGCTGGTTCGAAATTGCCTCCCTTGACCTGAAATCCTCTTGTTTTTTTGCACAACACTTTTATGGTTAATTTATAAGACAAGTGGGGTCGAAGGGACCCACCCTTTGTCTTAAGGCAATGCACATTCACATGAGGAGGCGATGAAGTGCAACGTTTGAGGAAAGATAAAAAAGAGAAGAGCGCTTGATGTGGGGGTGAGACTAGCGTGACAACCAAGAATTACCGACTCGGAGTGGTAGCAAGATGGGCATGGTTCTCATGACCAGCACGGTGGCAATACTACTCGAAATTGAGGTCGGCATGTCGGGGATAGGCTAGGTCTACCCTCAGTCAAGTGAAAGGAGAAAGAGGTGAAGAGGTGAAGAGGAGATAACGAGACGTCAAAGAGAAAAGGGAAGTCTGGCCATCAATAAGCATTACGTTGGGCATTGTAAGGAGATGACGCATCCCCTATGGATGGCACTAGCTCTTGACGAGGCACAAGCCGATAACTTCTCCCAGGTCGCACGGCAAGAGGCGTGGGACACAGGGAGAATGGCAATGTGCGTCGGTCCCAGGGAGGAAGCTCAAGGATAGCGATGGGTGTCGCCAAAGCCTCTAGTGAGCAGCGATAGGTATCACGTCTCAGCTAGACGTGTAGTAGAGGAAGACCCCTGCGGGCGGTAACAAGTTTCACCATCTGGGTTCTTTGCCGAGACAAACAAATATAAGGGGTGGGGGAATCATGCATGACACTGCCACCATCATACACAACTTGTGGGACAAAGGGAGAGGCATGCATGGCACTAACACTGCCGTGCACGACCTCTGCAAGGAACTTAGACAAAGAAGAGGGAGAAGAGAGGGGAGAAGAGAGAGAAAAGAATAAAAGAAAAAAAAAGAGAGAGAAGGTTTACCTCAACCCTAGAGGTACTGGCCAACATTTTCTCTCACCTCGCTCTCTCTCTCAAACGTGACACCACAATGGTAAGAAAGAGAAACTTGTATTAAGTGAAAACTCTCTCTTGTGTGTGTATGCCTCTGCCTATGTGTACAATGACGGTACGTATATATAGAAGTATGCCCCAAACATGATTGGATGATAAAAAATAACCCTAATTGCTGGAAATTTAGATCAAATTGAATTGAAAGAAATTTTAAAATAGGGTGCAAACTGATAAATTTGCCCCTTCCTAACAAGTTGTGGAATTCTAGAATAGTCGTTGTGTTGCCCTAGGACTTACGTGATCTTGCATGGCTGATTCGGGGTCGTTTTGGTGTCTGGTTCATCGCAAGATGATTGTTTTTCTTGTAGAGCTCGGCATGGTGATTGATTTGATACCAACTTCAAGTCATGATTCATGTTTTTGGTGCATGATCATGTGACTTGAATTTTGAGTAGATCTTGAAACTTTGGATCGATAGTGTGTTCATTCCTTTATGTTTTTTTGTATTTTCTTTGCTGAATCACACTGAGCATGCCACTATGATCACAGGGCACTAAACGCAATACGATTTCATGGCCAAGCGAAGATTTTGCATGTTTGGAATTTTGGCTGGAATCAAGAATTCTGGCAATGGAATTTACAGTTTGTTTGTCAGCTTCGTGTGCAAAATCTGATTGTTAATCATGCACAGGATTTTGGGTCAGAGATGGCTCGAGACCTTACGCTCGTAATGGAATTGGTCTAGCATCGATCGGGCTCGTGAGCGGCATGACCACTCGAGTGTGTTACGTTACTATTGAGTTTCCTACACTTTTCTTCATGGATCAACAATTTCTCTCTAGCTTTTCTTCGTGCTTGGTTATCGTCACAGGGCGTGCCACATATCGAATAGCTCATCTTGACTAGACGAACATCCTCACCAAATTTTAGCATGATTCAACTTAGAACGAGCGAGATATGAGCGTCAAAAGTCATTAGTCGTAACCGTCCCTTCAATGGTGTAGTGTTGTAGGGTGGCCGCACTGGAATAGCGTGCGGCTTCTCTTGTTTCACTATTTCACCTATAACGTCTTCTTGGAATGTCCGATTGAGCTGAAACTTGAACCTTAGGGATTTTCAATCATGCCGGATCTAATGGTGGTGGTCCCACAAAAATTTGAGATGTTGAAAATATAGCTGTAGTTATAGGGGTCCGTTTTAGGGTGGTAGAGGCCGATTCTACTAGAACTGTTTCCCAGTCTGCATTGCCTTAGATATGTCAAAACGCAACGAAACATGGCAGAAGACTCTTGAGGGATCTCATGAAGATCTTAGCTAGTTTTAGGGTTGTTCAGAGACTGTCCGAATTTCCATTACTTGCTAGGCCTTATTGAGCGGGGGCCCGATGTTGATGAAAATACCTTTCAACAGCTTTGTCTGACATCAGGTTGTTACCCTGAATTCCCTTGTGGGGCCCAGGTGCATGTCTGACTTGAGGCACCTGATTCAAGATGGTATGCTTAGGGAAAACCTGAGTGCCTGGTCTCGATGGTTAGGTGCCTCGATCTCGCCCTCAGATCTGGATGATCGAGCGGCACGCATCTCAAGTTTAGGGTAGACCCGGGACTTTTTAGATCTCTCTCTCGAGAACCTCGTTCAAGAACAAGGTCAGGTATTACCAACCGATGAGAGAGGAATTTGAGGTGGGTTCAGGACTTATTCGGGCGAGCACATGTCGGCGCCCTCTTAGATCACAAAGAAGCCCCCAGTATTAAAACTAGTTCGAAATCACCTCCTTTAGCTTGTATTCACATGTTTTCTAAAATAACACACATATGGCAAGTATTATAAGATAGGTGGCTCAACAGAGCTCACCTCGCCTCTTTAGTGAACGTACATAAGCATGCACATTCAAAAGAAGAAGAGAAGAATGAGAGAAGAAAGATGGGGGAGAGAAGATTTGTACCAGGCGGGGCGATCAACACAGTGACTGAGCTAGATTAAATGGGCTCTATAACTCAAATCGGCTGAACAGGATTACTACTAGACGTCGATACCGGTACTGACTAGCTAGAGGCGATGGTTAGTATATCGTGGTAATAAAGTAGGTACAGTAATTCTAGCATAACAGCATTACGACTAGACGACAGAACTATCATGAAAGGCTAATCTCGACCCTTCTTAATCAAATGAAAGAATAACAGAATGAAGATCATAAAGAAAGAATAAGAAGCAAGATAAGAGAAGAAGAGAACAGAAAGAAGGAGGGGCAAGAGAGAAAAACACAGACGGCGCTAGGCATCACTAGCTGTATTAGGTAAAGACCACGAAAAGGACTTTGTCGGTGCTGAGCATCGCTGGCTGAGTTCAACAAAGAAGAGAGAGGTAACACAGTCGGTGCTGAGCATCGTCAGTTATGTTAGATAAAGAAGAGAGAGGTAACACAGTTGGCACTAAGCGTCGCTAACTATGTTTGATAGAGAAGAGAGAGAAAATGCAGTCAACATTAAGCTTCACCGAGTATGTTAGAGAGAGAAGATGCAGTTGGTGCTAGCATTCACCAATTGTGTTAGATAGAGAAGAGAGAGAAGATGCAATCGATGCTAGACTTCATCAACTGTGTTAGACAAAGAAGAGAGAGAAAATGCAGTCGGTGTTAGGCTTCATCGACTATGTTAAACAGAGAACAGAGAGAACATACAGTCAGTGTTAGGCTTCACAGACTGAGTTAGATAGAGAAGAGAGAGAAGATGCAGTTGATGCAAGGCTTCACCGACTATATTAGACGAGAAGAGAGAGATGTAGTCGGCACTAGGTTTCGCTCATTGTGTTAGATGAGGAGTAGAAAGAGAGATAGAGATGAGAAGAAGAGAGAGAAAGAGAGATAAAGATGAGAAGAAGAGAGAGAAAGAGAGATTGAGATGAGAAGAAGAGAGAGAAAGAGAGATAGAGATGAGAAGAAGAGAGAGAAAGAGAGATACAGACGAGAAGAAGCGAGAGAAAGAGAGATAAAGATGAGAAGAAGAGAGAGAAAGAGAGATAGAGATGAGAAGAAGAGAGAAAAAGAGAGATATAGATGAGAAGAAGAGAGAGAAAGAGAGAAAGAGATGAGAAGAACAGAGAGAAAGAGATGAGAAGAAGAGAGAGAAAGAGAGAAGGATAGAGAAAGAGGGGAGGAGAGAGAAAGTTACCTTATCAAAGGGTATCGACCCATTTCTTCTCTCTCCTCTCTCTCTCTCTCCAAGATGCACTCACAAGCTCAAGAAGAAATTGAAATTTTATTGATCACTGTGTGAAATGAACCAAAAGTCCTTAATAATTTGACTTTGCATGCTTATATAGAATTGGGCTAAAACATGGGTGTACGCCTAAAAACTACCTAGAATTGAATATAATTACAATTTAATTGAATTAAAAGAAATTCTGAAAATGATTGTTTTGCCTCTGTCTAACAATGTGTGAAATTTCATAACAGTCCTGGCTACTGTCCAAGAACTTGCGTGATCTTCCATGACTGATCTGGGGTTGTTCTGATGCCCGTTAATCAAAGGAAGATTATTTTTTTGTGGGGTTTGGCATCACGATCGATTTGATACCAACTTATGAATCATGTTTTTAAGCCATGATCACGAACTCGAAATTTGCTTGAATCTTGAAAACTTTGGATCTATTGTGGGTTCGTTCCTTGATGTTTCTTCTTGATTTCTTCTGTGAATCATGTTGAGCATGTCGTCATGGTCACGTTGCAACAAATACAGCTTGATTTCATGTCCGAATGAAGATTTTGTCATCTTACGTTTTTTACCGAAATCTTGAAATCTGGCAGCCAGATTTTACAGCAGCTTTGACACCTCCATGTATGAAATCCAACAGTTCATCATACGTGAGGTTTGGACCAAAGATGGCCACAGACCTCACGCACATAATGAAACTAGTTTCGTGTCCATCGAGTATGTGAGTGTCGTCATTTGGCCACAAGAGTGAGGCATGTCGCGGTTGAATTTTCTGTAAATTTCTTCACGGATCAACAATTTCTCTCTAGTTTTTCTCCCTGCTTGGGCATCGTCACGGGGCGTACCATATATTGAAGCGCTTGTCCTTACGAGACGAACACGCTCACCAAATTTGAGCACGATCCGACTTGGAATGAGTGAGATATAGGCCCCAAAAGTAACTGCTTGTTACTATCTAAACAACCACCTTTAATGGTGTTTTGGTGTAAGGTGACTACACGGGAATAGTGTGCGGCCTACCCCTTTTCATTATTTTACCCATAACTTTGTCTTTGAGTGTCAAATTATGCTGAAACTTGACTCATAGGGGTTTTCAACAGTACTAGATCCAATGGTGGTTGTCCCACAGCTGTTTGACGTACCAAAAGTATAGTTCTAGTTACGGCGTCCATTTTAGGGTGCTAGAGGCCAATTTTTCTGACATTGTTTCTTTATGTTAATTGCATTAGACATGTTTAATTACAATGCAACTTGACAAGTAGCCTTTTGGGGAACTTATGAAGATTTGGAGTAGTTCTGGGGCAATTATGAGACTGTCAAAATTTCCACTTTTTTGTAGACTTTTATTGACCTGCTTCTTCTTTATTCCGGATCAGGAACCAACGTGTTGAAAAATGCGTTCAAATAACTTGCCCCATGAACATTGCAATTCTAGAGAAGCGAGAAGGATAAAATTCAGAAAATTTCTTTCGGCTTTATTACTTTTATCTTCCTAGCCACAACACCACGTGAACACTGAGGAGATTCACGCATTGGTGCAACTAGGATGCTCAGACGTAGGGATGCATTATTAACGGGGCTATCCATGGAGACTTTAGGGGGAGAAGAGACTTTTTTGAGGGATCTTGTTGAAGTCCTCACTCTCACGTGGATTGTTTGTGATTTTTAAGCTAAGGATCTTATACGGATCTCATCAGTCAGAATCGGGCATGTCTGACAATTGAGTGCTATGTCGAAGGGAATTGTTCCCATTCGATCTGGGTTTGTTTGTATCCTCTGGTGTTCGGCCATGTTTCAAGGATTGTGAGAATGATATGCTGAAGGGTCTTACGTCGGCGTTGCCTGCTTTATGCACAGTTATTCCTTGACGAGTACAGTACCTCAGTTTATTGAGGTGACTAGCTTTGGGTACAACCACCTCTACCCACTGCTTTGCAGCTATGACAATCATTTGACTGTCGCTCCAAAGTCATAACTAACCAGTTATTCCTTGGCGAGTACGGTACCTCAGTTTATCGAGATGACCAGCTTTGGGTACAATCACTCCTACCCACTGCTTTGCAGCTATGACAATCATCTGACTGTCCCTCCAAAGTCATGGTTGACTTAGCCGTCTTGGGGAAACTCCAGCATCTTGGACTGCATTTCATGACCTCATGGGAAAGATGCTCCTCTTCATGAGACATGTCTTGTTGTCTTGGCCAGTCTTCAGTCTTTCGAGTCCTGTTCGCAAATGTACTCAGGTTGTCGGAATCTTTTACTTAGAGAACATATTTTTTGACCTTGGTATTGTAACACCAGGAATTTTTTTCTTTTTGAGTGAGGGTGGAAGCTGCCTGTTAAGGCGAGCACTGCATCAATCTGTTTATTGGTAGAAGCGTCGTTTGCAGAATGTCACTTGAACTTGGGCTGGGACGCCGTAGAGACGATTTTCACAAACTTCTTTTTATTCTGAGGAATTTTTACTCATTACCTTTCAGTCATGTCCACCCTTATTCTTCCATTTTTACTCATGATGCCCTTTCGGGTTTTCACCATGCTCGGCTTTTATTCACGAAACTCGTTTACTCATGGTTTTGTGACCATGCCCATCCATATTTTTCTCATGGCATTCCCTTGTTAAGGTATGTACCATGGTCGTTATTTCATCATTTTTGTAAAGGCGTGTTTAAGGTCATGCCTCGAGGACCTGTGCAAAGCCCTTTAACGTCGTTCGGCCAAAACATGCACTACAATTTAAGGTCATACAGTTGGGCCATAGTGGAGATGGATGACAGTTGGTAGAGGCCATAAGTGATTTATGATAGTGGTTTTAGCTCACTTTTGGGGAGATGGCACGAGACTACCTATGATATATGGATGGAATGTGGAAAGTGGTGGCCCACTAGCTTACGACGAGTATAGGTGGCGGAATGGTTCACCATTTTGTGAGTGCGTGACTCACTGGGGAATGATGTAAGATGATGACAGGAATGGACTCACTGAGGAGATAGTAAAGGTGGTGCATGCAAACGAACAAGTTGGTTAAGGAAGGCATGCTCGAAGATGGACGTAAAAGGTGTGTGCGTGTATGTGGGGGCTAGTATATGATCATGCCTCCTGGGCCTATGCAAAGTTGTTTATTATCATGCGATCAGGACGTGCATTATGGTTTAGCCTCATATAGCTTGGACCGGGTTATGCTGTTTAACGTCATGCGACGAGGACCATGCAGTTTAAGGTCGTGCAACTAGACCTCAGCTACAGTTTAAGGTCATATAGTTTGGACTATGGTTATGAAGTTTAAAGTCATGCAACTAGGACTATACAGTTTAAGGTCGTGCAACAAGACTAGGGTTATGCAGTTTAAGGTCATGTAGCACGGACCACAGTGAGAAGCCTTTTAACGCCATGCGGTCAGGACGTGTACTAGGGTTTAAAGTCATGTAGATTAGACCGAGTAGTTTAACGTCATGCAGCTGGACCTCCCGTACAGTTTATGGGCGTATAGTTTGGACCATATAGTTTTAGAGTCTGACAACTTAATTAGGGTTGTGCAGTTTAAGGTCATGCAGAGCCGACCAGGCCTTTACAGTTTATGGTCATGCAGTACGGACCAGGGTTATGCAGTTTAAGGTAGGACCATGCAGTTTAAGGTCATGCAACTAGACCTCCACTACAATTTAAGGTCATGCAATGCAGACCAAGGCTTGGGTCGCCATGTAAGTGAGACTCCATGCGGAAGCAATGTGACTCCCTGAGGACAAAATTGGAAACCCAACCTCTTTTGGAAAAAGGGGAAGAATGTGGGTCTTTTATATCCTTGAGGACAGAATAACTAAGCATGGGGAAGACCACTGGGGGTTACAACAGAAAAAAGGTCCCTAACTCCATTAGGGACAATACTATGCGTATGGCTCTCTTATTGGGAATAAGAAGTCATGACCTAAGTTTGGTCGACTTGGGTTCCACTTTGCTAGAGGCAATAGGTCAAGATCAAGCTGTAACTCTGCTGGGGATAGTGAAAGGACACACACGACTTCGACCTAGATTGCATAAAATACAGTCGACATCAGGTGTAACAACCATTATTTCTTGAGTACTCAGCCGACGATAAGTCTTCAAAAATGCAATAGGTGATGGAGACGACCAACACTGCTTCTTAATCATTAAGTTGGCACTAGATAGTTATAAACACAGTCGGCATTGAGGACGACCCATACTATTGCTTGAGCATAGTTGATGTTGAGTTACTAGACACAGTTGACGTTATGCTGTTGCTTGTTCGCAGTCAGTGTTGAGTTGCCTATCACACAGTCGGCGCTAGGTTTATCGAAACACAGCCGGTGCTAAGTGACTTCGACTGTATAGCCGGCGCTGGGTATGGATTAATATTCAAGTCATGACCTGAGCCCGACCCGATCTTGGCTTCTTTGCTGGAATTTTACAAGTTGCGATGAGACTTGCCTCGAGCCTCTGGTCAAAGCCTGACTCGGCCCATCATCGTTTAGCTTTCCAGGACATGACTTGAATTCCCAGTTTATGAGGCGTGTTTGAGGGTAGTGTTGGCTATATTAGGGGGGTAAAACCCCATTTCCTTCACATTTTCACAGAAGGTAAAAAAACATAAAAAATTTAACAATGAGTAGAGGGTGCCCAGTAGAAGCTCCAGCAAGCAGTGGAATTCTAGCAAGAGATCAAGTGTTCCGAAAAACTGTACTGTGAAGGTTTTGGAAATATTGTAAAGGGATTGCTAGAAAAGGAGGCATTGCAGGAGCTTTTTAGTTAGCATTGGGGCTTTTCGAGAAGCAGTGGAACTCCTGCCGTGGTCGTTGAGGGTAAAAGAGACGGGAAGTCCAGCAGTGGGCATTTCCTCTTGCTTTGAGAGTCTTTTGGGTGTCTTAGGTGGTTTCCCAGTTATCGGTGGCCTTGTAGATATTTTTTGACAAGGTTTTGGTGACTTCCCGACCAAGGCGCAGGCAGGGAAAGTCTCTTAGTGGGTTTTCGGGGAGAGGCCAAAGCGTCTGGGAATGGAACGGTTGCCGAAGGTGGACCATTGCAAGGAAAGCTAACGGTTGCGGGAGGCAGACCGTCGCAGGGAAAGCGAACAGTTACGGAAGGTGGACCGTCGCAGGGAAGACGAATGGTTGGGGGAAATGAACGGTCACTGGAGGAGAACCACCGCAGAAGGTTGACCATTACAAGAGGTGAATGGTTGCCCTTGAAAATCCTGCAAGCATTAAGGAGGTGAAGAGACTTAGGCACTGAAAATAAGGAGTTTTTGGAGGCGAATAGTCGCGACAGAGTCGACGCTAACAGTGGCAAGCCGGCGCTGACACAGCCAGCGCTGATGGTTAGAAGCATAACCAGAGCTGACACAGTCGGTGCTGATCGTCAAGAATGGTAATTGGTGCTAAGAGCTACGAGCATAGCCGATGCTGCCCTTTGGAGAACATAGCAGACACAGGCTTCAGACGGCACTCATCAGCACATGTGGCATGTCATGACGTGCACAATGCTGCTCGCATGTGGCAATAAGTCACATGCAGGACTTGCGGCAGCTGACGATGAACTACGTCCGACGATGTTCGTGCGTGCCGCTAACATTGGCTGGTAAGGGGTGGTGAATGATGGTAAGCCATGGCTTGCAGTACCTGTTGGAAGCCAAGCCCTCCAGCCCAACATTGATGTCCATGTTGTTCTGTGGAAGGGCATCCACTGTGAATAGGGTATGCTCTTCATCATAGGCCAGTGCCTTGCCAGAGCAACCTACTTTGTATGTTTGATACACACGTTGAATGAATTTTGCCTTGTATGTTTGATACACACGTCCGATAATATCTCTAGCTTGAATGTTTGATATACATGTCGGATGAACTAAAGCTAACTTCTCAGAGGGGTTTCGCTTCATCCTTTGGCTTGTAACCATCCTCTTACTCGTCAGATGAATGGAAGCTAACTTCCCCAAGTGGTTTGGCTTCTTCTTCATGATGAGGGTGCATCTTTGGTGGGTTTGCTTCTTCTTCATGAGGAGAGCAATTCTTTCATGGGTTTGCTTCGTCTTCATGAGGAGAGCACTTCTTTTGGCTTGTCACCATCCTTTTACCCTCAGATGTAAGAGTGAAACTTTAGATTTTGGTTTGTAACCGTCCTCTTATCCTTAGATGCAAGAGCAACACATTTGGTGTCAAATGTTTTCTTTTCCTCATATAGAAGAGAATTGTAACTCCCCTATTTATGGGCTTCTTGGATTACTTTTACTGCAATAAAAAGAGTTAGAATTTGTTTAGACTATCTTGCATACTTTGAATATGCATTACAAATAGTATTTCTTTAGGTTTCGCCCATTGATAGGGGGCATTGCCTCCTCTCCCTCAGGATGTGCCAGTACGTAGGCTCCATTTGACGAGGCTTTTCTTACTATAAAGGGACCTCCCCACTTAGGTTCAAACTTCCCTTTACATCGGCCATGCATAATAATAGGCCTCTTGACAACAAGAACTAGATCGCCACGGGTGAATGAGCGGACCTTGATGGACTTGTCAAAAGCCTCCTTCATTCTCCCTTGGTTAAGTTCAACATTTTGCTGAGCTACTAACCTCTTTTCATTGAGCTCATCCAACTCTTGATATCAGAGCTTTACTCTCTTTTCTTCGGTTATTCCTTAGTGAATAACGACTCGAAGTGAAGGGATTTGAATTTCAAGAGGTAAAATTGCTTCACCCCCATAGACCAGAGAATAAGGAGTGGAATCAGTAGCATTTCGTGTAGTAGTACGATAAGCCTATTGTGCTTCAAGAATCTTCTCATGCCAGTTATTTTTGTCTTTGATATCGATTTTTGTAAAACATTGCACAGGGTTTTATTGAAAGCCTCATCTAAGCCGTTCGCCCGAGGGTGGTACATAGTTGAGTATCTCCATTCAAAACTGAATTGGTTGATCAAGTGATCAATATGGTGACTTCAAAACTGGGGACCATTGTCAGATATAATCTGGTTAGGCACCCCAAACTGATATATGATGTGATGTTGAACAAAGTTAGCTACTGTTGTGCCAGGAACTTTCTTGAGGGGAATTGCTTCAGCCCACTTAGAGAAATAATCTATTGCATCTCGAATAAAGACATGACCCATTTCCAAAGGAGGGTCAATAGGCCCTACAATGTCCATACCCCATTGTGAGAAGGGGCATCATGCCACTGTAGGGTGTAAGGGCTATGGAGGCTGGTCAACTAGGCTTGAGTGTATTTGGCACACTTGGCACTCTTTAGCATAGTTTAAGGATTCGGTGATCATGGAAGGCCAATAGTATCCCAACCTACGTATTCATTCATAGAGCTTAAAACTAGACTGGTGTAGTCCACAAATGCCCGAGTGGACTTCTTCTAACACCGTATTTGCTTCTTGAACATCCACACATCTAAGAAGAATACCGTTAAATGATCATCATAAGAGAGCATCTCCTTCAAGGAGGGTATACTTGATTGACATTCGACATACGCTGTTGCATTCGACACGCTCTTCAAGGAGCCTGCCATGTTTTAGGAAACTGTTGATGGGTTCTCTCCAATTTTCTACCTGCTCAATTTCCGTGCATATTAGGTCAAAGAATTCTGGTTCTTGGTTTCTACCCTTAGCTCATTGAGTCTGTGCCATTTCTTGTTCAATCTTAATTACTTCTTTAGCTGATAGAAGTGTGTCAAACGGATATGGGGGTCACTTAAGGAAAATATTTCTCTCATCATCCACGTCGACCTCAGTTTTTAGTTTAATGTGTCTCCATTCTACCACCCAAAGAAGCGTGGGTCATGATGAGGACAATTTAATTGCAACGTCAAGTTTTGCCAGTGCATAAGCCTGCAAGTTTAGCCTCCTGGGGATGTGACTCAGGGATACGTCCTCAAACTGGGCCATATGCGATTTTGCAGTATCGTGATAAGGCTTGGGAGTGTCTTTTCTTACATCATAGATCCCTTTGAGCTGTCAGATAACCAACTCAGAGTCGCCATAGATCTTGAGCTGCTCCAAGTCTAGGTCAAAGGCTATCTCCAACCCAATTATAAGGGCCTCATATTCTGCCTCATTATAAGAACTGGCTTCGGTGAGGGAGAAAGAAAGTAGTAATAGTCTTCCTTTCGGAGTCAAGAATACCACTCCTGCTCCTCCTCAATCAGATTGAAAGCCTTCATCAAAGTACATTTCCCACGCACGAGCAAGCTCAGCACAGAATACTTCTTCGTCAAAGAGGTCGCTTCATAATGGAGACTCTGCAGGTACGGGATGTGCTGCGAGAAAGTCGGTCAGGGCTTGGCCCTTGATGGCCCTCTGTGGGACATACGTGATGTTGAACTCCATCAACAATAATGCCCACTTAGCAAGGTGTCTTGATAAGCACGGGTGTGACTTGAGAAACTTTACAGGATCTGCTTTTGATATAGGTTTCACTTCATGACTAAGTAAGTAATGACAGAGTTTTTTTACCGCGAAGATTAGGGCCAAGCACATCTTCTCAATAGGGGGATAATTCTTCTTGACCCCTTGCATCCTGCAGTTGAGGTAGTATAATGCGGTTTCCTTTCCTTCGTCATTGTTTTGTGCCAATAATGCCTCGAGTGAATCATCCAAAGTGGTCATGTATAGGATGAGAGGTTTTCCTAGCACAGGTGTAGAGAGTACTGGAGGGTTGAGTAAATATTGTTTGATGTCAACAAGAGCTGCTTGGCATGCTTCATCCCAGATAAATGGGGTATCCTTATTTAACAGGTGTGTGAAGGGTTTACAGCGACCTGAGAGATTTGAGATGAACCTATGGATGTACGCTAGCTGCCCTTAAAGAGAGCGTAGTTCTCACAATGTAGTTGGTGATGTGATTTCTTGGATCGCTTTGATCTTGTCTGGCTCTACTTCAAGCCCTCGATGTCCAACAATGACCCCAAGAACATTCCTGAATGCACGCCAAAAGCGCATTAGTGGGTTCATTTTAAGCTGATGAAGACGTAGTCGCTTGAATACCTTTTCAAGTTCTTTCATGTGAGCATCTTTCTCCTTGGATTTTTCCACCAAGTCATCTACATAATACTTCACGTCCTTGTCCATCATGTCTTTGAAGATGGTCGTCACTGCTCTCTTGTATGTGGCACCAGCATTCCTTAATCCAAGAGGCATCATTGTGTAACAAAAGATCCCTTTTGGAGTAAAAAACGTAGTGGCTTCCTCATCATCAGGCACCATCTTTATCTGGTTATACTCGGAGTACCCATCCATGATGGAAAAGATTTGACAGTGAGCCGTTGAGTCGATGAGCATCTCGATGAATGGAACGGGAAGTCATCCTTAGGACAGGCGATATTGAGGTCTCGGAAGTCAATACAAACCCTAATTTGACAGTTCTTCTTCTTGATTGAAATGGCATTTTCTAACCATCTTCACTAATGAAGCCTGCTTGTCTGATTTTGGTTATTTTTCATTTATCTGCATTTCAAGGTCAGGCCTAAACCTACTTGATTTTTGTTTGATAGACTTGACAGTCAGGTCAATGCCAAGACGGTGGACGACAAATTCAGGGTCTAGACTAGGCATCTCATGGTAATGCTATACAAAGACATCTCGATTTTCTTGTAAGAAAGTAGTGAAATCTTCTTTCTCTTCTAGGGATAGATTCGTTGAAGTAAAAGTGGGTCTGGGGTCAGCTTCATCTCCAAGATTTATCGCCTGCAACTCTTCATCGTTGTTTTCAAAGGTCCTTTGATCGACCTCAAGTGCAGAGACCCATGATCCTGACATCTCTACTTCCAATAGGGCTACAAAGTATGTCATGATTTCAGCGCCTTTCTCGAACTAAGGGACAGAAGGGTCAACACCAAACATAAGAAGCCAATCAGGTTGTAGGAGCTTGTCTTTGGGTTCAGCGATGGTTGAGCTTGAAGTGTCCTCATATGAATCACCCGATATTTTCACGGGTGTCTGCAATGCTTGCCACGTGCTAGCCGGTGCTTCAGAGACTTGTACCATGTGGCAAGCTTCTTGAGAATAAAAACTCTGCCCCCTTGTATCTCTCAGTCTCTGCTCAAAGTCGGGCTCAGGGGATCACTGGGGTCTCTTTGGCTTTGACTTTCTATGCTTCTTTGAAGCGGATGGCTCTATTTTAGCTTTAGCTGCCAGGGCATTAGCAATTGTTAGAAATCCTACTTTCTGAGCTAGCACCTATTTCAACCGTTTCCGTTGCAGTTTGCTTATGTTGAGTCCTTCAAATTCTCTGTTGAGAGCCTTGAAGTTCGGACATATTGCAGGAGATATAGAAGAGGAAGTATGAGAAGCAGAAGAAGAAGAAGGAGAAAGGTTAGAAGGTGGGGGACTTTTAAGGTCGTTCCCCTCATCAGACTGATCTGGGCAGTTTTTTACGTCATCGCCAGGGTTGGACGGGTGCAGGGGTCTTTTAGGTCTTTCCCTTGCTTAGATCGTCACCCTCATTGGACGTGCTCTGAGAGAAAATAACTCCGGGAGGTCCTCTCGATGAGAAGGAAGGAGGATTGTGCTAGAGATAAAATCTAGTAAGGTTGGTAGTGGGGGAAGGGGCCTGAGAAATTCCTGCTCAACTGGCGGTTGAACTGTTTTGTTTCTACGGTGAGCAGCCCATAGTACCCGTCTCCTTCTGATTTTCTGAAGTAGTGTTAGATTCATCTCGTTAAGCTTGTGAACGACCCTACTTGCTGAACAGCTTCTCGTCTTAAGGACTTGAGTTTGCTTTACCCATGGTGGACTATTCATGCAAGGGAAGTCAAGGGTTCAGCAGAGTTTGTTTCATGATTAGGAGAGCCTTGTGTTGGGAGGTCCTCCTCTTACACTGATGGAGCGATGACTTGGGGATCACTTACTAGAACATTGTAAAACTCCTAACATTCTAGCATTTTCTTTGTGAATATATCATGGAAACTGGTGCATTCCCACAGGTAGTGACCCCTTATTTGGTGATACGGGCACCAACGGTCTTCAGTCCCCTGAGAAATGCGTCGAGGCTGCCTTGCGGGCTTCGGTGTGATTATGCCTTTCTGAAGCACTATAATAAAGAAGGCGTGAAGGATATCAGGCATTTTGTCTTCCTCCTGGATTGTTACTGCATCAGAGGCTTCTGCTACCCCGAAGGCCTTCTTTAAGTATTCGAGATTTATTTCACCCTTTTGGATTGGAGCCTCGATAATATCTTTTAGCATGTAGCAGTCATATGTGGGATGATTGATCCTTCGATGGTAAGCACAATAATTCGCCTGAGTGTCAAGGTTGGCTTGCTCAGGGAACTTGGCTTCTGAAAGCTGAATCATAGTTTGTTCTAATAATAACTGGAACAATGCAGGGACCCATTCCTTTCAAAGCGGTAAACCTTGTTCCTATGTGAAATACTCATCCCAATTAAGATTCGTCGGTGGTGGTACCCGATTGTATGGTTGTTGTTGCTTCCCTGCCTTAGGAGTTGTCTATGCTATGCTCACCCATTAGGAGATGTCTAAAGTTTGGGAGGAAGCCTTCCTTGGATCAGTGACAGTGAATGCTTCACTGATTACTCCTTTTTGTTAGTTACCCCAGGTGTTAGTCTTAGGTCTACCATTGCAGCGGTTGTTTCCAAAGCTTGTAAATGGTTGTCATGACTCGCTGTGGTGGCACGATAGAATTTCTATGGGGATTGATTTACTGATCAATTCTAACATGGAGGTCGGATTAGAGGCCTCAACATGTAGTGCATTTTCAGGTCCCATGTTCAGCACATAAGTCCGAAATGCTTCCTTCTCGAGCATAGGATTAGGATGGCGAGCAACAAACTACCTCCATCTCGATATGAACTGGTCCTTGGGCACAACGGGTTCTTGAGTTAGAGTGAGAAGTTCAATGGTTTGGACCTCTCTTTGGACCTCATAGAAGCGTTAATAGAATAGTTTCTCCATTTCCTCCGATGTATGCACTGAGTTTGGAGGGACTCGAGCACACCATTGAAAAACTGGTTTGTCAAGGGTTTCAACAAACTAATGAAGAAGAAGTCTCCCATCAGCCGCTGTTTCTCAACACTCAACCTGAAAGTGGGTAATATGTTGGTTCGAGGACGTGGTTCCGTTGAACAAAGGAAACTTCCCTTTCTTGTAATCTGAGGGAAACGGGACCTGGTCAATATATGAAAGGTACAACCTTTGGAAAGGCAGCGCACCCTGTATCCCTAAGATTTGTTTGTTCTGTAAGCTATGGGTCACCATAGCATCGATGTCTACCTAAGAGTGGAGGTGAGGGATAGAATTGTCCTGTGAGGCAGAGGGAAGGGGCTACCTTGGAGGTGCACCATTAGAGTGATGGGAACTGACCTCATGGTTAGTTGATTAGCATGTAGTGTCCATACGATTGATCTTTTTCATCATCTCACGCATCATATCCTCAAAGTTATTCATGCACTCTTCCTACGTGTCACCAGGCTTGCTTACATCCATTACGCTGAGTGTTTCTCTCGAAAGATTAGTGTTAGTTGTAGTTGAGGGCTTGCGAATTTGATGGGTCGTGTGCGGTAGATCAGTCAGCAAGGAGCCAACATGCCCCAACTGAATTCGACTCTTATATATCAATCGCGTGAGGACCAGTTCTCAAGGGTGCTGGGACCGTGGCTGCTGAGTGGCTGAGTCATCTTTTATGACACTAACCACAGTGCAGGGCTCATGGCCTTCTTCTTCAGGCTTTGTCATCTGAAGAGGGTAGAAAGAATTCAAGCGAAGAGGGTCATCAGAGCAGATTTCTCGGACCGCCTTGGTCACTTCCTTGGTCAGAATTTGTAGACCTCTATCATGCTTAGCTTTGAGGCTTTGATGGACCTCGCGCCAAAATTGTGATCAGGACTGTGGCTAGTCAGCTCCTCCTGAACAAGATAAAGCGGTCTCCATTAGGTGCGGCAAAGGATAAGGGCAAAGGACGGGAGTCATCTCGGGTCGGGGAGGATGAAGGATTCGATCTTCCATCAGGTCATTGCCCCGAGCTCTCTTGTGGGTTCTAGAGACATGACCAAAATAACGGGTCTGGTTCAGGATAGTACTCTTGGGAAAAGTCTTGGAGTACCAATGCTGGAGGTAATTGCTCGAAGAAGGAAGAGCAGGCATGAACATAGCAGACTCATGAGAATGCCTGAGTCGAGAGTGACGGGATGTCTATGACGGTGACGCATGTGCACCCCTTGAAGAAGGATCTCAGGGGACCTGGGGGTTAGCTTGGGCTTGAGCAAGTGGTTTGGCCTTAGGAGGCCGAGAACTGCAAGCAATTGTTTATAATAGAACAGGTGGAGGCCTGCCCCTTACAGGTTGTGCTTGTGTGTGCTGAGTAGAAGGACGAGGAGGTCGTCTTCGGTGTATCCGGGTTGAAGCAATGACAATGTTGCCCCGAACAGTGAGATGCATATGAGCAGCATGTGCAAGACCTGGCCTTGGGAGGTTTGATCTTGGACACGGACGCGAGGTAGCATAAGGGTTGCCCGGAGGTGTGGCTCGAGTGGGTGACCCACGAGCCTTATGGTGTGTGTAAGAGATGAAGGCCACAGGACCCCTACCTTGATGTGTCGAACCTCTAGGGATAGAGACTCGTGGTGGTGCAAAAATGTGAGGCGAGCCTTACGACAACCCACAGAAGCAATGGCAACTTGCTTGCCATTTGCAGAAAGGGACTGAGCAGCCCTTTGGCGTACCTCGGCAACACGACGGACAAGTAACATGCCAGTGGCTGAGTGTATATTGTGTGTGGCAACAGATGTACTGCCGATGCAGGGTGCCTTGGTGGAGGTTCCACTAGAGCGAGGAGATAGGGAGTGAGGGAATTTAAAGTCCCACCTCACATTGGTTCAGGTTAAGACATAGGAGCTAGACAAGTGATGTTTGCTCAAAAGGATGGTTGGGAACGACGTTGGAGGAACATGTTCCTTAGGAACACTCACGAAAGCATGCGGTGACAATTCTTACCATGGCACACGGCGATCGACATCGGACGTAAGAAGAGCTTGCGCACAGCAATGGGCACCAAGCACACGAAGAAAGCTTGTGGATGGCGATAGGCACCGAGCATGCAAAGGAATCTCGCAGACGACGATAGGCACCGAGCACGTGAAGGAAGCTCGCGGACGACGATAGGCACTGAGAAGGCGAAGAAAGCTCGCCGACAGCGATAAGCACCGAGCACGCGAAAGAAGCTCGCGGACGGTGATAGGCATCGAACGCACGAAGGAAGCTCATGGACAGCGATAGGCATTGAGCGTGTGAAGGAAGCTCACAGATGGCGATTGTCACAAAATGCATGAAGGAAGCTCGTGGACGGCGATAGACACCAAGCGCACGAAGGAAGCTCGCGGACTGCAATAGGCACCGAGCTCGCGAACGGTGACAGGCATCGAACGCATGAAGGAAGGTTGTGGACGGTGATAGGTGTTGCCACGACCTATAGCAGGCGACGATAGGCATCACCTTCTGCGATTGGTATGCAACAGGTGGATGCCCTATGCGCGGTTATTAGTTTTGCCGTCTGCGTTCTTCCCTAAGGTGTCTATGATTCATCTACGGATGGCGAAGAGCAGCGCTATCTCAAGGATGAACTAACAGAAGGGGGAAAGGAGCGATCAGGATGAACTAACAGAAGGGGGAAAGGAGCGATAATTATGAACTAATAGAAGGGGGAAAGGATCTCACGCATGGCACTACCATCGCCATGGATGACCTGTGAAACCACAGGAACGGGGAAAAAAGAAGAGAAAGAGGCATGCACGACACTGCCACTATCGTGCATGGCCTCTGAGGGAGGCCCAAACGAAGAAGAAGAAGAAGAAAAACAAGAAGAGAGAGAAGATTTACCTTAACACTAGGGGTACCGATCAAAAAAATTTCTCTCTCCTTACTCTCTCTCTCCAAATGTGACCCAACAATGTGAAGGAAAGGGACTTTTATTACGTAAAAATTCTCTTTGATGAAGGGTTTTCAAGCCTTTGTGTACAATGATGGTACATGGTATATACAGATTTGTGCTCAGCCATGGGTGGATTGATCAAAATTAAACCTATTTGTTAGAAATTAAGATTTAACTGAATTAAAAGAACTTAAAAAATAGGGTGCAAAATGATAGATTTGCCCCTTCCTAACAAGTTGTGAAATTTCAAGATAGTTCCTCTGTTGCCCTAGAATGTGCATGATTTTATATGGATGATCCGGGGTTGTTCTGGTGCCTGTTTGATCAAAAGATGAATGTTTTTTTGTAGGACTCAGCATGGCGATCGATTTGATACCGACTTCGAGCCGTGGATCATGTTTTTAGAACACGATCATGTGACTTTAAATTTGAATGAATCTAGAAACTTTGGATTAGTTGTGTGCTCGTTCCTTGTTGTTTTTTTGTGATTTCTTTGCTGGATCACACTGAGCATGACATCACGGTCACGAGGCAATAAATACAGCTCGATTTCATGCCCGGACGAAGATTTTCCAACTTGGGAATTTTTGCTAGAATCTAGAATTTCAGCAACATAATTTGTTGTCACTTCATCGGCTTCATGTGCGGAATCTGACCATTCATCATGTGCGGGGTTCGGACCAGAGATATCCTAGACCTTACACACGCGATTGAATTGGTTTAACATCGATCGGGCTCATGAGCGGCATTATTTGGCTACTCGAGCGAGGCATGACGCTGCTGATTTTCTTGCACTTTCTTCATGAATCAACAACTTCCCTCTAACTTTCTTCATGCCCGGGAGTCGTCGCCCCACGTCTACATATCGAAACACTCATCTCCATGAGATAAATAGATTCATCAAATTTGAGCGCGATTCGACTCAGGACGGGTGAGATATGAACACCAAAAGTCACTGATCGTGATTGTCCCTTTAATGGAGTTGAGTTGCAGGGTGGCCTCACGGCAATAGCTTGCGGCTCCTCCTGTTTCGTTCTTTCTCCTATAACATTTTCCTGGAGTGTCCGTTTAAGCTAAAATTTAACCCTTAGGGGTTTTCAACCATGCCAGATCCAATGGCAGTGGTCCCATAGAAAATTGAGACACCAAACATATAGCTCTAATTATAGAGTCCATTTCAGAGTGCTAGAAGCTGATTCTATCGAAACTGTTTCTCAGTCTGCACTACTTTAGACATGTCAGAATACGATGAAACTTGGCAGGAGACTTTTAGAGTATTTATGAAGATGTTGGCCAGTTCTGGGGCTATTATGATATGGTAGGAATTTTCACTTTTTGTTAGGCTTTATTGACTGAGGACCCATGATGAAGAATTATGTTTTCCAACAGCATGCCCTATCGAATTTTGTGCTTCAAGAGAATTGAGAAGTACAATCATTCAATAAATTTCCCCTGACAATCCATTGGACTACGTGAATGTCGAGTAGATCCATGCAATGCTATAACTAGGATGCTCAGACATCTAGACGTAATGTACGTGCACATCCGTGGAGCCTTTAAAGGGAGAACGGACTTTTGAGGGATCCTATCAATGTCCTAACCCTCGAGGGACTATTTGTGACTTTGACAACTAGAGGATTTTGTAGGGACCTCATTGGTCAGAATCGAGCCTTTCTAGCGACCAAGTCCTATGAACCTTTGGTCGACATTGTTTCTTGCTACACTAGGTTTGCTTTTGATGATCAAGGTATCTCTATAGGTCCCGTTTAACCAGGTCCAGTCAGGTGCTTTTGACCTATCTCGAAAATCAGGGCCTGTCGGCTAAGGGGAATTTTGGTAAGGCAGTCTCATGGACCCCATCCTATCGGGTCCAGTTGGGGGCTTTTTAGCAGTCAGTTTGAAAATATGGGCCTATTGGCCAAGGAAGGTTTTAGGCGAGGCGATCTCATGGTGAGACATTACTATGAAGTATCTGGAAGATTAAGCCTTGGCTTAGTCAGTTTCTTACCTTCATGGGGATCTTTAGCATTTTGGAGGGATCTTTCGGTCGTCGTCCTCACCCTCAAGAACTCTTTATTGTTTTTGGAAGTGAAACATGGGAGATCTTATGAGGCTTTCACTCTCGGGAGAGCCACGTTGCATTATGATTGGATACTAGTAGTTGAGGATTTTAGGTAGACCTCATTAGGATTTTGACTAATTGACAACTGTGTGTCTGCTGAGGCCGTGGTGCTGTGTCAACCTGTTTTGTTGGTCCAAGCGCCCTTTTGCGAGTTTTCACTTGAATAGGGGAAGTGGCACCGCAAAGATAGTTTTCACCAACTTCCTTGATTTTTGGGCTCTTTTACCCACGACCTTGCGGCCATGTCCACTCTTTTCATCTGTTTTTTCTCACGGTACCCTTTTGGGGTTTTCACCATGCCGGGGTTTTTGCTATCATGGAACTCTTTTACTCATAATTTAGTGACCATGCCAGTCTGTCATTTTTACTCATGGCATTCCCTTGTCTAGGTATACACCATGCCTATTTTTTTTTGTGAAGGCGTGTTTAGGGTCATGCCTTTGAGACCTTTGCGAAGCCTTTTAACATCATGCGACCAGGACATATACTATAGTTTAAGGCAATACAGCTGGACCGGAGTGGTGAAGAATGACAGTCTGTGGAGGCCATAGAGTGAGTATGGTGATGGTCTTGACTCACTTTGGGGGGATGGCGCCAGGCAACGTATGAAAGATGGAAGGTGTATGAATGGTTGGTGAAAAATGGTGGCCCACTAACTGATGACGAGTATGGATGGCGAGATGGCTCACCATTTTGTGAGCATAGGTGAGACTCACAAAGGAATGATGAATAGTGGTAGTGAAGTGAATGGGTTCACTGGAGAGTCAATGAAGGTGGTACGCGTACACGAATTGATCGGTTAGGAAAAGTGTGCATGAAAATGCATGTAAAGGGGATTTGCACGGATGTGTGGGGGTGTCTTTAAGGTCATTCCTCTTGGACCTGGGCAAAGCAGTTTAACGTCATGCGGTCAGGACATGTAGTATGGTTTAAGATCATATAGCTTGGACCGTGGTTATGTAGTTTAAAGTCATGCAACTAAGACCAGACAGTTTAAGGTCGTGCAACTAGACCTCCGCTACAGTTTAAGGTCTTATAGTTTTGACCACGATGCTGAGACTTTTAATGTCATGCAGCTAGAACGTGGATTATACCTTATGGTCATATAGTACAAACCGTGGTTATGCAGTTTAAAGTCATGCAGCTAAGGCTACGCAGTTTAAGGTCGTGCAACTAGACCTCCGCAACAATTTAAGGTCATATAATTGGACTATGGCTATGCAATTTAAAGTCATGTACTGCAGATCATGGATGTGCAGTTTAAGGTCATGCAGCATGGACCAAGGCTGTGCAGTTTGGTCATGCAACACGGACCATGGCTGTGCAGTTTAAGATCATGTAAAGGTCATGCAACTAGGACCAAGGTTGTGCAGTTTAGGATGGACCAGGGTTTGGGTCACCTTGTAGGTAAAGTGGCATGGGGGGGGGGGGGGGATTGGTCTATGGATGGCAATCTGACTCCCTAGGGATAAATATAGTAAAGGCTATACACAAGAAAAGAGATTTAGATGAAGATGGTGGCCCTACGATGAGTGGCAAGTGGAAGCGGACTTCACAGGGGATTAAGAGCGCAAGTGTGACTCCCTTGGGGATGATGAGTATCGGTATAACCTAACTTTGCTGAGAATGACATGCTAGAGCACAGATGCAACCTCACTGGGGGTTGAAAAGCTCTAAACCCCCGGGGATAGTAGGTTGCAATAAGATGTGACTCTTACTGGGGGATGTTGGAGTGAAACAGACCTTTCGAGGATTGAAGGGGTAAGGGGACCCTCTTTTTCTTTTAGATACACACAACTTCACTGAGGATGTCAATAGAATACACTTGGTCGAAAAGGGGCATCCATTTCATAGTTAAGGTCTTACATGTGGACTATTTGTCATGTCGTGCATTACAATTTTAAGGTCTTGTAGCTCGGACCATGGCTATGTAGTTTAAAGTCTTGCAGTTAGGACCATGCAATTTAAGGTCGTGCAACTAGACCTCCACTACAATTTAGGGTCATATAGTTTGGACCATGCAGTTTAAGGTTGTGCAACAAGACCGTGGCCGCGTATTTGAGGTCACGCGAATAGGACGAAGGCTGTGATAGGGGAAAGTGACTCTCTTGGGAATCGAGTCGTAACTAGGGACTTGACTCATGAAGAGTGAGACTAGGGTACAGGGAATGATGTTCCTGGGGTTGCTGGACAAAGGTCTATATGGGAGTGTCGTGGCATGCGTACGATGCTATTTTCGGGATGCTACTGATGGCGCTAAGCCCATGATGAAGGGTGTGACAATTGTTGGAAGGTATTTTTCATCAACTTGAGGCCCCCGCTCAATAAAGCCTAGCAAACAGTGGAAACTCCGGCAGTCACAGAATAGCCCTAGAATCTACTAAAGATCTTCATAAGTTCTCTCAAAATTCTCCTGCCAAGTTCCATCGTAGTCCGACATGTCTAAGGCAGTGCAGACTGAGAAACAGTTCCAGCAGAATCGGCCTCTCGGACCCTCAAATGGCCCTTATAACTAGAGCTACATTTTTGGTGTCTCAAATCACCATGGGATCGCCACAATTGGATCCAGCACGATAAAAACCTAGGGGTCAAATTTCAGCCTAAACGGACAGTCAAAAAATAGTTATAAGCAAAAGAGTGAAACGGGAGGGGTTGCACGCTATTCCCTTGCAGCCACCTTGCAACTCCACGCCACGGAAGGGATACTCAAGACCAGTGACTTTCTACACTCATATCACATCTGTCCCAAGTCTAATTGCGCTCAAATTTGGTGAGGATGTTCGTCTAGTCAAGACAAGCGATTCGATATGTGGCACGCCCCATGACGACATCCGAGCTCGAAGATAAGCTAGAGAGAGGTTGTGGATCCATGAAGAAAGTGTAGGAAATTTAGCAGCGTTAGTGCCTCACTCGAGCGGCCAGATCACACCGCTCGCAATCCCGATCGTCGTGAGACCAATTCCATCATATGCGTAAGGTCTAGGGCTATCATCGACTCAAACCCCGTACATAATGAACGGTCGAATTCTACACACAAAGGCGATGAAGCGACCACAAATTCTATCGTTGAATTCCAGATTCCGGTCGAAATTCTAAAGTTACAAAATCTTCGTTCGGGCACGGAATTGAGCTACGTTTGTTGCCCCGAGATCGTAACGACATGCTCAGTGTAATTCAGCAAAGAAATCATCGAAAAGCATCAAGGAACGAGTACACTATCGATCTGAAGTTTCAAGATCCATTCAAATTTCAAGTCACAAGATCGTGCACTAAAAACACTATCTATGGGTGTTAGTTGATATCAAATCAATCGCCATGCAGAGCCTTACAAGAAAACAATCATCTTATGATCAACCGGGCATCAGAACGACCCCATATCAGCCATGCAAGTTCTAAGGCAACACATGAACTATTCTAGAATTCCATGAATTGTTAAGAAAGGGTGAATCTGTCATTTTTCACCTTATTTTCAAAATTATTTTAATTCAATTTCATCTTAATTTCCAGAAATTAGGGTTACTTTTGATCATCCACCCATGTTTAGGGCAAATTCTATATATACGTACTAGCATTGTATACACTAGAGGATTCAACCTTTCCCAAAAGAGAAAGTTTTTACTTAATACAAGTTTCTTTTTCTTCTCATTGTTGCGACACATTTGTGAAAGAGAGTGAGGTGAGAGAAAATTTTGACCAGTATCCCTAGGTTCAAGGTAAATCTTCTCTCTCTTCTTTTCCTTTTCTTCTTCCCTCTCTATTCTTTCCTCTTTTTTCTCTCTTCTCCATCTGAGTTCCTTGCAGGGGTCATGCACGACAGTGGCAGTGTCGTGTATGCATCCCCTGAGCTCACACAGGTCACGCATAGCGATGGCAACGCCATGCGTGAGTCTCCTTCTCCTTTTTTTTTCTTCTATCTCTTTCGTCTAGTGAGGCCAATAGATGGTGCTACTCATCGAAGTTCATAGACATATATTGGATGTCTCAGTGAGGAATCCAGACGACGAAATACGTTGTAGCCCGTAGGGGTCTTTCCCTGTTGCGTGTCTATGGTAGACGGTGATGTCATTCGCCGCCTACTAGGAGCCTCGACAACTCCTATCTTTGTCCACGAAGTGTCCTTCTCGTATTCGAGGTTCATCGTCGTCCTTCCTGCATCCCACACCAATTGTGGTGCGTGTCGTGAGGACTACCGTGCTTCACGAATGACCATCGTCGTGCACTTCATCAGAAACTATTGCCACCTGCCTGGAGGCATGTTGTCTTCTTATGTTTCCAGCAGTGGTACCTAGAGTCGCCTGTAGTTCATTTTTGACTCTCTAGCCATGAGCAGTAGTGGCGAGCGCCGCCCATGGGCCACAACTCTGCTACTCCAAGATCGTGAATGGTGACGCCTAGCACCATCGGGAACTCATCCCTCTATTGTCTCGTGTGTTCTTTTCACTCTCTTTTCTCTTTTCACTTGACAGAGGCTAGACTTACCCTAGCCCTGCCATATCAGACTTGATTTCGAGTAGTATTGCCGCCATGCTGGTCTTGAGAACCATGCCCATCTTGCTACCACTTCTAGTCGATAACTTCCTAGTTGTCACACTAGTCTTGCCTCTTCGTCAAGTTTTCTTCCCTTTTCTATCGTTAGTTAAACCTTACGCTTCATCACCCTCTGGCATGAACATTTGTTGCCCTAAGTCAAGGGTGGGTCTCTTTGACCCACTTGTCCTACAAATTAACCATAAAAGTGTTGTGTAGAAAACAAGAGGATTGCAAGTCAAGGAAGATGATTCTGAACCAGCTAAAGTAGTTGGGGGGCTTTCTTCGTGATCGAAGAGGGCACCCACGCGAGCCAGCCCGAATAAGTCCCAAACCCACCTTCAATTCCTACCCTTGGTCTCATCGGTTGGTATACCTACCCTTGCTCTCAAGCAAGGTTCTGAGAGAGCGATCTCAAATCCCGGGTTCGCTAGAAACTCGAGATACATGCCGCCAGATCATCCAGATCTGGAGGGCAAGATCGAGGCACCTAACCAGCTTGGTGACTCCACTAGGGACTTACTACCCCTTAATCGGCTCGCTCTTATTTGACCAGTATCCTCTTTTACTTTCTACATTAATTTCTATGGCATCGGGGTTTTTCTATGGAATGCCTTATCACCACACTCATGACCGTCCCAGGGAAGTGAACTGCTCAAGCTTCCTTCTCAACTCTCCTCCTGAGTCAAGACTCACAGTTCGGTTCCCAGGTTCTCACTTCGATTAGTGCGAGAGGGGACTTAAAATTCCCCGCCTCCCTGCTGCCTCACCCTGGTGGACCCTCCACCAAGGCCTCTTGCATCAGTGGGACATCTGCCACCACACATAGCACACACCCTGCTACCAGCAAGTCTCTTGTTGGTCATACTGCTAAGCCACACCGGAAGGCTGCCCTCATCACTCCCGTGAAAGGCAAACGAGTTGCCATTGTTCCCATAGGTTCACCAAAAGACAACCCCTTATGCTCCTTGACCACCTCAAACCTCCACACCTAGAGGGTTAGCACATAAAGGCAGAGGTCCTGAGATCTTCACCCCTCGCACACATCCAAGGGCTCGTGGTCCATCCACTCGAGTCGCACCTCGAGGCAACCCTCATGTTGCCTTGGGCTCACATTTAGGGCTCGGCCTCCTTGGGCCAAACCCTACATGCACCATGCATTTGCTTTCCTTAGCCTGGGGCAGCGCTAGCTCTACGCCACCTCGAGCACATGAGGGTCGACCACTCCGTCCTCCCTCCCAACACACACAGCTTCACCCTGCAAAAGAGGGGCTTCGGCATCACCCCTCACAAGCACAAGCTCGGGGGTCTCGACCTCCTCAGGTTAAACCCATTGACCAGGCCCGAGTCGACTCCCAAGTCACCCGGATGGCTAACTCTAAAGGTGCACATGCACTGCCTTAGCAGGTTCCTTTTCGACCTCAACTCAGATCGAGTCGTGAACCATCTCCTTCCTCTTCCACTCTCCAGACACCAGGAAAACACCTTTATCCCTGGTACTCAAAGGTCTTCCTTAAGAGTACCATCTTAGGCCACTCTCAAAGGAACTGGGGGCAACGGCCTGATGTTAGACAAAGGCCTCCAGCCTCCAAGGCAGAAACCCAAGCTACCTTCCATCCCTGGACCCCACTCTCTGCTCCAGCTCCTAGACACGACCCTTGTGTGTTCGAAGAAGGTGGGGAAGTCCAGGCCTTAGGCGTGGTTCTGAAGTGAAGTCTACAGCCGTCTCAGGGTTAAGAAGGAAAGAGGTCATCAAATCCTGACTAAAGAAGCCTCCAAGGCAGTCTAGGCCACCACCTTTGATGACCTCTTGCTTCGTAACCCCTTTTTCCCTCTCCAAACTCTAGAGCCTAATCGAGTTCAAGAGTATTGTTGAGTCGTCACTACTCAGAAACCATGGTCCCAAGACCGTCAAGAACTAGACCTCACAAGATCAGCATACAAGGCTTGAGTCCAGTCGAGGTAGGCCCAACCCCTTCAGACTAACTTCCCACGCACCACTCACCGACCTTGGCAGTCCACTGTCCCATCAGGCTTTAACCCTCCAGAAGAGACGGTCAGTTTCATGGTGATTAATGACCCGAATGACACGCAAGAGGAGCGAATGAACCTCCATCAGCCTCCTAAGACATTTCTACCTCCCGCGAGGTCTCCAAGACCAACATAGATGCTATGGTGGCCCAAAGTCTCAAGAACAAGTTCCCAGACATGCAGGAGACGCCGCTCCATCAAAAGTTGTACTCTTCGTACATAGACCAGGTACCCTTCCCTCCGAACTATCAAAATGGGAAGCTCCCCTTGTTCAATAGTACTACGTCTCTGCATCAGCATACTGCTCACTTCCAGGCGGCCTGTTAGGAGACAAAAACTAAGGGACAACTCCTCCTTCGCCAGTTTGTCAAAACTCTTGAAGGGCCAGCCTTCTAGTGGTATGCTCGGTTGCCTCCCAACTCGGTACACACATGGCAAGAGATGGAGCAGTTGTTCTACCATCACTTCTACGAAGTACAAAGGAATGTGGAGACCGTCGAACTCCTCACCTCGTTGTAAGACCCCGGTGAACCGATTGACAAGTTCATCACCCATTATAGAGAGTTGGCAACCTTCGATGCCACTCTCATGACTGAGAAGGAAGCAGTTCAGACCTGCATACGAAACATGCTTCCCGAGATCGCTGTACATGTCGAGGTATCCAATCCACCCTCCATGTCAGAGCTCATCTCCAAGGCAGTTTGTATTGAGGGATTATCCAAGCATCATGGCAACCCTCGTCGGCAACCTACAAGCTCAAACTCTCGCTCCAACAGCCGAGTCAGTCAAAATATAGTAATCGACATGGTCATCACTGTGGTTGACACCGAAGACGCAGTTCCTCAAACCTTAGGCCTTTTCAAGGCAAAGGCTTCTCCGGTAAGGGGCAAGTAGCAGTCTTACAACAGTGTCCCGCCTCCTAAATATTCTAGGCGAAAAGACTACTAAGCCTTATACAAAACTATGGTTTACCCCTTTGACACAAAGTGGACCACTGCACTACTTCGGTTGTTGCTAGAATAGAACACGATACAGTTGCTAGAGGCCAATAATGCGGAGTCGGTTGGGCGGGAAGCAAATGAGAAGTGCTGTGTCTATCATAGGTGGGTATGCCACCCCACTTACGACTGCTCAATGACACGATCTAAGCCCTTATCAACAAGGGGTCAGATAAAGTTGAAGAAAGCGTTCGGGGCAACTGAGTTTTCTCACATAGTCACAATCCAAGAGAATGACGGGGCATCCACTATCTTTCGTGCATTTTTCTCCATAATTCTTGAAGAAGGGCTCGTCACTCCCAAGCTGGCAAGGCAGCCCAAGTTCCTACCTCCAAAAACTAAGAAACTTTCGTGTGCGTATCGCCACATATGAGGTCATGATATTAGTGAAAGCACTGGCTTCCATAAGCTCTTGAAAGAGAAGACGCAACCGTACCAGGACATTCAAGGCAACCCAGAAGGACACCCTCGAGTCCCTCTTCCTCATGAGTAAGAAGACCTCTTGACGCAAGCCCAAGGAAGAGCTGAGCTAGACCCTCTACAGGCCCTCTTCAAGGCAATGCTCCAACAAGGCCTTATCACTCCCAAGCTCGCCTGGCAGCTGAGGCGTCTTGCCCGAAACAAGAAAACCTTTGATCCCCATATCACAAAGTTACGGGCCACGAACTCAACGAATGCTCTGGGTTCAAAGCTATAGTCATGGAGAATGTCCTGCAAGGCCACATCATTTGCACGGTTCTCCTGGAACACGTCCAGGCCATCGCTCCCCTTCCAAAGGAAGCCACACTACCAGCTCCTCCAGAGTATACACTGTTCCCTTCAGAGCCTTCGACCTCTCAGCCAGGAAAGTCTACCATGGGCGGAATAGGCTCAAATCCTTGAAACATGAGGCAATCTACCAAGCTAGAGAAACTCACGAGCCTGATAGGGTGGTCCAGACACTCTCTCAAGGAACCCAAAGGAGACGGCGGGGACAAGGTCAGCCCGCCGATGGCATCCTCCTCCTCAGCCACCAGTTGAAGAAGAATTCTTCAGGCCCCTTCCTCCACTGCTTACCTTGCAAGAATTTATCATAGGCACAACATGCCTCATCCTTTTGTCCAATCAGACAGACATCATCGAGTCACCAACATCTCGGGACTCCCCCAATATGGGTGACGACACTAAAAGCACCCCACAATGGTCAAACCTAGGGCAAGACTTAAAATATTCCCTGAGCACGTCCAATTCCGACGTCGACGTAAAAAGCTTCCCGAAACATTCTAACTCTTCTTCTCCTCCCTCCTCTTTTATTTTCTCCACAGGTGCAGCTCGACAGTGCCCAAACTTCAACACTCTAAACAAAGAGTTCGGAGACACCAGCCTCACCCAGCCAGAACAAGAGCACCTTAGAGAGATGCTGGCCTAGGCAACTGGATTCTCGATAGCCGTCGACACTCTTTCAACCGGAGCAAAAACCGAGTCATCTTCAGGTTTCTACTCCCACGAGGCCTGCCACATGATTTAGGTGCATGAAGCGTCACCTAGCTCGGGCCAAGCACCAAGTGATCTTAGTCACGAGGTCATGGACTCCCTATTTTAAGTTGACCCTTCCATTGCCTAGACTAGCCATAAATCGGTACTCTCCCACACTGTGCCCCTCCTTGAAGCCGAGATGTCCAGATCATGGGCTTCTACATTCGAGGTCAATGAAAATTCTGGTTAGTTCAGGAACTCTAGGAAGCTCCAAAAGAGTGGGAAGAAGGTAGATAGGCCATGCAGTTGAGCTCAAAGAGTTTAACCTAGGGGATGAGGCCAACCTAAGGCTGACTTTTATCTCAGCATAAATGTCCCCAGAGGAGAAAGAAAGTTATATATCCCTCCTCTGAGCCAATCGGGACGTCTTCACCTGGCTCTATCATGAGATGCCCAGTCTAGACCCTTATATTGTTGTCCATCACATTTGTATTGATCCAACCATCAAACCCATGAAGCATAAATTAAGAAAGTTTAGTTCCGACCTCGAGATGCAAATTGATGTTGAGGTGAACAAGCTCTGGCAAGCAGGATTCATACGTGAAGTCAAATACCCAAAATGGCTGGTAAATGTTGTCCCAATCTAGAAGAAAAATGGCCAAATCTGGGTCTGTATTGACTTCCGCGATTTGAACACTGCCTGCCCCAAGGGGGACTTCCCCTTCCTGTTCACCGAGATGCTGGTCGACTCCACATGTCATTGCCAAGTCTTCTCCTTTATGGATGGGTATTCCGATTATAATCAATTCAGGATGGCACCAGAAGATGAGGAGGCCACTGCATTCTTGACCCCAAGAGGCATCTTTTGCTACACTGTGATGCCTTTCAGGTTAAAGAATTTTGGAGCCACATACCGGCAAGCCATGACGACCATCTTCAAGGACATGATCCACAAGGAGGTCAAGTGCTATGTGGATGACCTAGTGGTGAAATCTTAAACAAAGGACGTCCACATACATGACCTCAAAATGGTATTCGAACGATTGTGATGTCACTAACTAAAGATGAACCCCTTGAAGTGTGCCTTCGACATATGCTCAAGAAAGTTCTTAGGGTTCATCGTGAGGTACCGAGGACTGCAGATCGAGCCAGTCAAAATCAACGCAATTCAGGACATGCCACCGCCTACAACCCTCCATGAACTGCGGTCTCTTCAAGGACAGCTCTCCTACATTTAAAGGTTCATCTCGAATTTTTCAGGGTGATGCAGGCCCTTTTCACATCTCCTAAAGAAGGACACTCCCCTCATATGGGATGATGCGTGCTAAGTTACACTCGATGACATTAAGCAATACTTATTGAATCCTCCAGCTCTCTCTACACCAGTGTTGGGGAGGCCTCTCATCCTGTATGTGACCGCTCTTGATGAGTCACTTGAGGCACTCCTAGCGCAAAACAATGATGGAAGGAAAGAGACACCACTCGACTATCTCAGCGGCAAAATGCATGGGGCCGAGAAGAATTACCCTCCCATCGAGAAGATGTTCCTAGCCTTGATCTTTGAGGTACAAAAGCTCCACCATTATCTGCTCGGTCACGAGGTCAAGTTAATCTCCAAGGCGGACCCGGTCATGTTCCTTATGACCCGGCCATGCTTGTCAGGATGTTTGGCCAAGTGAGCATTATTGTTGATGTAGTTTAACATCACGTATGTACCAATGAAGGCAGTCAAAGGTCAAGCCTTAGCAGACTTCCGTGTGGTTCACCCAGTTCCTTCATAATCTCCCCTATATAGTGACCTCCCAGATGAAGACGTTTCCTGTATGACATAAACATAGTCATGGGAAATGTACTTTGACAAAGCATTCCAGTCTGATAGAGGGGGCACTGGAGTTGTGTTCTTAACTTCTGATGGCAGAATGATCCCTCTATACTTTTCATTTGCAGAGGTGTTTTCTCATAATGAAGCCGAGTATCAGGCCTTCATAATCAGACTAGAAATCGCCCAAGTGCTAGACCTTGAACACCTGAACATCTTCGGCGACTCTGAGCTAGTCATTTGGCAGGTTAAGGGGATTTATGATGTAAGGAAAGATACCCTCATGCTTTATCGTGACACGACCAAATCCTACATGGCCCAGTTCGACGATTTCTCCCTGAGTCATATCCCTAGAAGGCTAAACTCGCAAGTTGATGCACTCTCAAAGCTCGGTGCCACCATTCAATTGTCTTCATTAGAGCCCACTCCATTCTGGGTAATTGAATAGATAAACATTGACTTAAGAACCGAAGTCAACACAGATGACGAGAGGGATGTCTTCCCTGAATGCCCGCCTTACCAATTCGGAGCACTCCTCGTAGCTAAGGATGTCGTTGAGGTAGAGCAAGAAATGTCCCAAGGAAAAGGATCCAAGGTCAAGGAGCAGGCGCCTGAATTCTTTCACACATTAGTTGAACAAGTAGAGGACTGGAGGGAGCCTATCAAGGACATCATAAAGCATGGAAGGCTACCTTAGGATCCGGCGGAATGCAACGACATACGACGGATGTCCACCAAGTACGCCCTTCTCAATGGAGATGTCCTATTTCATTGATCATTTGACAGAATTCTCCTCATATGCATTGATACACAAGAGGCAAGCAAAGTACTATAAGAAGTGCACTCGAGTATCTATGGGCTGCATATGTCTGGCCTTAAGCTCCATGAGCACATACGCACACTCGGCTATTACGGGCCTTCCATGGTGGCTGATGCCCAAAACTATGCCAAAAGATGTCAGGTGTGCCAGATCCACTCAAGCCCTATTCATCAACCCTCGGAGCCTCTACACCTTATAGTGAGATCGTGGCCCTTTTCCCAATGGGGTATGGACGTTGTAGGACGCATCAATCCCCCTTCTGCCTGGGGCCAAGGCTTCATTCTGGCAGCGACAGACTACTTTTCCAAGTGGGCTAAAGAGATCCCTCTCAAGCAAGTTCTAGGGAGTGCGGTAGCAAAATTCGTGCGTCATCACATCATCTACAGATTCAGAGTTCTGGATCGGATAATCTCTGATAATGGGCCCCAGTTCAGAAGCCATCATGTTGATCATCTGGTCAACTAGTTTGGCTTCGAGTGGAAGTACTCGACTATGTATTACCCTCGAGCCAATGGTTTGGCTAAGGCGTTCAACAAATATCTGTGCGGGATGCTCCAGAAGTCAGCTTCAAAATCAAAGAAGAATTAGCATGAGAAACTGCTTGAAGCTCTGTGGGCATATCGCACCACCACTCGGAATGCTACAAACTCCACTCCTTATTCCCTGGTCTATGGAGGTGAGGTGGTCTTGCCCCTTAAGGTTCAAATAACCTAACTCCATGTCACTATACATCAGGGACTGACTGAAAATGAGAGGGTCAAGCTCCATTACCAAAAGTTTGATGCCCTTGATGAAAAGAGACTAGAGGCTCAGCAAAACCTCGAGCTCAATCAAGGAAGAATGAAGAGAGCCTTTGAAAAGTCCGTCAAGGTTCGCTCCTTTGCTTGTGAGAATCTAGTTTTAGCAGTCAAGAGACCGATTGTTATGCACGGGAGCCGCAAAGGAAAATTCGAGCCAAAATGGGAAGGTCCGTTCATAGTAAAAAAGGTCACGCCAAATGGAACCTATGTACTGGCAACTCAGATGGAGGAGAGGTGATGCCCCCTATCAATGGACGATACCTAAAGAAGTACTATCCTTGATGTATTCTTAAAAGGCAGTATGTGCAGCAAGAAAAGAAGGAAATGGAAAAGAAGAACATCAAGCCAGTTCAAAAGAAGTTTGTTTCTTTCATTGCATTAAAAAGAGTTACAAGTTACAATCAAAGGCCCATTACTAGGGAAGTTACAAAGCTCTTGCATTTGAGGATATGAGAACGACCACAGGCAAAAAGGAAATGCTCTCCTCATGAAGAAGAAAGCAAAAACACTTGGAGAAATTAGCTTCAGTCCCACCAATTACAGGCCAAAAGAAGGAGCCAACTATTTTTGAGTCGGCTTCAATTCATTTGACAAGGCATGGCTAGTCTCCAAGCGAATGGCCCATGATGCAACAACATGGACTTTAGGGGATTTGGCTTCCAACAGACCATGGCAGTACAGCCTTCTCTTTTACCCTCACTTTTGATATCGTCGTCTATGATCATCGCCACACATGACTCAACACCATGCGCAGCCATCACCGTGTATAACAGAATGTCACGTTCTACCATCACCACGGAAAAACAAACGCCACACTAGACCATCGCCATGACCAGCATGCTCCTAAACGCAGCTATCGCTCTATGTGGCCTAGGGACGCACGAAGGCGGTGCCGCATATGACTTAATGTCGTGCATGACCTTGACGTACCTCGGTTCCCACCATCCCCAATTCCCAGAGGGCATTAACCCTTGTGTTTCTTCGATTTCCCCATCTACCTGCCCACGACGATCGTCCACCTTTTCCTCCCCCAACCCTTCGGATTCCCACCGGCGTTTCCCCTCCTCATTGGGAATCCACTCCTGTCCATCAGAAAAACCCTGCCCCGCCTTCCACTCACTGTCATAGTTAGTGAAAAACCACCGGAATCCCCAAAAGGCTTCCTTGAGACCTTGCAGATCTCCCTTCTCCCTGCTCTTTCCACTTCAGTGAGTTCACCACCAACTCACTAGAATTTCGTTGAGTTTCCGGTGAGCCCACTGTTGTTCTCCCTTCTTCTCCTTTGATAACCAGAGGACCAACAGAGCCCACTAAACTTGCTGCAATCTCCCCTTCAGCAGAAGAATGATCGAAGAAGCGTTCAAACCCAGGCAGGGCACCTCTGCAAATCCTGCTAAGGCCTCGAGAAGCCGTGCTCCTTGCTCAAAAACCTTAGCACTTCTCGAAAAGGTTCACAATCATGGCACGAAACTTCGCGACCTCCTGAAGCTCAATAGACAAGCTCCTAACCACCTGTCTCTGCAAATATTGACGAGGAAGTTATCGTCAGAAAACCTTCGTAAAAATCTTTGGCCCTCCCTCTCTTAAACCCCTTGTACTGTTTTACCCTTCGGTACAATAATAAAGTGGTGTTTTCCCCATTTTATACCCAGCAGTGCCGTAGACTGCCTTCAACAAACATGAAATGATGCTCCAGTCCCCAGTTCTTGGCAGCAATAAGACCAAGCCAGGGTGGGTCAAACCCGAGACCCGGGAACGTTATCGTCGAACCCTTCACTTGAGAGGGCTATCGTCACGCCCATCACTCAAGAGGGCTATTCCCATGCCCTTCACCCAAGGGGCCATCGCCACGCGCCTTCGTCAAGGGCCATCGTCACTCACCCTCGTCAATGGGTCATCACCGTGCTCCTTCATCAAGGGCCATCGTCATGCGCCTCGTCAAAAGAATTATCACAGTGTGTTCTATCAAGAGTCACTGTCGCACGCTTCACCAAGGGGCCTAATGTCGCGTGCGCCATCTGACACTTAGTTTCATGCATATGTCGTGACACTCTCAACTGGACAATCATTCTATACTCTCATGAAGTTCATCCTCTGCACCACAACCTCACTTCTCAGGGAGTCCAGCTTCGGTGACGGCTATGTTCCCTATGAAGTCAAATTCCCTCACCACGTCACAGTTTGGATGCACGACCCTAAACTGCACGGTCCAAATTATATGACCTTAAACTGTAGCGAAGGTCTAGTTGAACAACCTTGAGCTACATAGTCCTTGTCTCATGACTCAAAACTGTACGACCACGGTCCATGCTACATGACCTTAAACTGCACAGCTATGGTCCAAACTATATGACCTTCAACTGTAGCGAAGGTCTAATTGCACGACCTTAAACTGCAAGGTCTTAGTCGCATGAATTAAACTGCATATTCATGGTCCAAGCTATAAGACGCTAAAACGGTAAAGCACTGCATGATGAAGGGTCCGTATACACAACTCCAATCGAGAGATAGAACACCTCCTCACTGAAACGGTATTTCATCAACATCCCCAGGGGAGTTACATGTATGCAAGAGTCATACCTACCCCTTTAACCCTTAATGGGTTTGTTTTACACCAACATTCCAATAAGAGTCACGTCATACTATGACCCACTATCTCAAGGGAGTTTAGAGCCCTTCTTATCCTCTCAACCTTCATGAGGTTCATCTGTGCTCTGGCTCGTCCTCCTCAGCAGAGTCATATGCATGCCATTGCTCATTATCCCCAATAGGTCACACCGAACCTCCTAATCCCCGGTGAAGTCGCATCCATCTGCCACCCCTTGAGTGCCGCTATCTTTATCTAGCTTCTTGCTTGTGTATAACCTTAACTATCTCTATCCCCAAGGAGTCAGATTGTTATCCACAACCCATCCTCCATGTAGCTTTACCTACATGATGCCCCACACACTCGTATGTACTACATGACCCTAAACTGCACAGCCTTGGTCTATGCTGCATGACCTAAACTTTGTAGCCATGGTCCATACTGCATGACCTTAAACTATGTAGCCATGGGCCATGCTGCATGACGTTAAACTGCATAGCCATGGTCAAAACTATATGGCCTTAAACTGTAGCGACGGTCTAGTTGCATGATCTTAAACTGCACGGTCCTAGTTCCATGACTTTAAACTGCATAACCACGGTCCAGCTGTATGACCCTACACTATAGTGACCATTCTGATCGCATGATGTTAAACTGCTTTGCTCAGGTCCTTGAGGCATGACCTTAAAGATGCCCCCACATACGCGCACACACCTTTTACGTACATCTCCATGCACGTCTTCCTTAACCGACCCATTCGTGTGCACATACCACCTCCATTTCCTCCTCGGTGACCCTACATACGCAAACACACCCTTTACGTGCATCTTCACGCATACCTTCCTTAGCCGGCCCATTCGTGTGTGTGCACCACCTTCACCATCATTTCCATCTTTTCCTCTAGTGAGTCTTATCCATGCTCACCAAATGGTGAACCCTTCCATGATTCATACTCGCCGTCTGCTAGTGGGTCACCATTGTTCACCCACCACCCATCCATCATCAACTCTTCGTAAGGCAACTTCATGCCATCTTCCCAAGTGAGTCAAATTCATCACTAAGCTCACTTTATGGCCTTCACAAACTTCCATTCACCACCACTACGATCCAGTTGTATGACTCTAAACTAGTACACGTCTTAGCTGTATGGCCTTAAACTCCTTTGCCCAGGTTTAGAAGGCAAGACTCTAAATACGCGTTCACATGAAAACACAACAAGGGCATGGTGTACACCTGACAAGGGAACGCCATGAGTAAAACTGATGGATGGCCATGGTCACAAAACCATGAGTAAGATAGTTTCGTGGAAAACAAAATCCAGGCACGGTGAAAACCCCAAAAGGGCATCGTGAGTAATAATGGATGAAAAGGGTGGGCATGATAGTAGGTCATGGGTAAAAGAGCCCAGAAATAGCAGAAGTTGGTGAAAACCATCTTTAAGGTGCCACTTCCCCTGTTCAAGTAAAAACCCACTAAAGGGCACTCGGATCAACAAGACAGGCTGACTCATGACCACCGCCTTAGTCGACATTCAATCTCCAAACAGTCACAATCCTGGCTAATGAGGTATGCCTAAAGTCTTCAAAATCAACACCACATGGCTCATCAGGGCGTGAGAGCCATGCCATCACGGCTCATCAGGGGGTGAGAGTCGGATAAGATCCCCCACATTTCAACATGGCTCATCAAGGAGTGAGAGCTGCATAAGATTTCCTGACTATCATGGCTCATGAGGGGGTGAGAGCCACATAAGATCCCCCATGTTTCAACATGGCTCATCAGGGAGTGAGAGCCGCATAAAATCTCCCATGTTTCAACATGGCTAGTTAAGCAGTGAGAGTCGCACAAGATCTCCCCAGATCAACAATAACAAGAGTCCTTGAGGGTGAGGACAATGATCAAAAGATCCCTCGAAAATGCTAAGGACCATCACGAAGGCAAGAAACAGATTACCAAGGTCCAACCTGCCATAGGCTTTAGGGTACATCTCACCAAAACCCCCTAGCCTACATGGGACCAGACTTTCAGGATAGGTCAGAAGCCCCCAACTGGACCCCGCTAGATGCGACCTACAGATATATCGAGAGCATCAAAAGCAAACCTGGTGTAGCAGCGAACAACGCAAACCAAAGGTTCATAGCATTCAGCCTTCAGAAAAGGCCAGGTAGTCCCTTGAGGGTGAGGACTTTAACAAGATCCCTCAAACTTCAAAAATGACTGCACATCTTGATTCTCTCGAAGCACAACATTCGACGGGGCATGATGTTAGAAGGTATTTATCCTCAATATGAGGACCCTGCTCAATAAAGCCTAGCAGACAGTGCAAAGTTTGGCAGTCATAGAATAGCCATGGAATCGGTTAACTATCTTCATAAGTTATCTCAAAAGTCTCCTACTAATTTTTAATGTAGTTCGACATGTCTAAGGCAGTGCAGACTGAGAAAGAGTTCCTGCACAATCGGCCTCTAGCACCTTGAAACGGCCCCTATAATTGTGGGACCACCACCATTGGATCTCACACGATTGAAAACCCCTAGGGGTCAAATTTCAGCCCGAACAGACACTCCCGGAAAACATTATAAGCAAAAGAGCGAAACAGAAGGGCCACACTCTATTCCTGTGCGGCCACCCTGTAACTCCACGCCATAGAAGGGATAGTCATGACCAGTGACTTTTGACATATATATGTCACCCATCCCAAGTTGGATTGCGCTCAAATTTGGTGCGCATGTTCGTCTAGTCAAGACAAGCGATTCGATATGTGGCACCCCCCGGGAGGACATTCGAGCGCGAAGAAAAGCAAGAGAGAAGTTGCTGATAAGTGAAGAAAGTGTAGGAAATTCCGCAGCATCGTGCCTCACTTGAGCGGCCAGATCCCGTCACTCACGAGCACAATCTTTGCGAGACCAATTCCATCGTGTGCATAAGGTCTCGGGCTATAACTAACCCGGACCCTGTACGTAATGGACAGTCGGAATCTGCACACAAAGCCGATGAAGAGACTGCAAATTTCGTCGTTAGATTTTCAGATTTCGACAAAAATCCCAGAGTTGCAAAATCTTCGTTTGAGCCCAAAATCGAGCTTCATTTGTTGCCTCACGATTGTAACTATATGCTCTATGTAATTCAGCAAAGAAATCATCACAAAACATCAATGAACGAGTAAACTATCAATCCAAAGTTTCAAGATCAATTCAAATTTCAAGTCACATGATCGTGCACGACAAGAAAACAATCATCCTATGATCAACCGGGCATCAGAACAGCCCCAGATCAGCCATGCAAGTCACACAAGTTCTAGGGCAACATAGGGACTGTTCTGCAATTCCATGAATTGTTAGGAAGGGGCAAATATGTCATTTTGTAACCTATATTCTAAATTCTTTTAATTCAATTTAATCGGCAAATTCCTTATACACGTACGAGAGAGTTTTTACTCAATGCAAGTTTCTCTTTCTTCTCATTGTTGGGTCATGTTTAAGAAAGAGATTGAGGTGAGAGAAACTATTGAGCAGTACCCCTAGGTTCAAGGTAAATCTTCTCTCTTCTTTTTATTTTCTTCTTCCCTCTCTATTATTTCCTCTCTTCTCTCTCTTCTCCATGTGAGTTCCTCGTAGGGGTCATGCACGGCAGTGATAGTGCCGTGCATGCTTCCTCTGAGGTCGCACAGGTCGTGCATGGCACTGGCAGTGTCATGGTCGAGTCTCCATCTCTTTTTTTTTTCTTCTATCTCTTTCGTCCAATGAGGCCTGTCGACGGCGCAGCCCATCTTCGTTCAATGACGTAGCTTCGATGTTTTAGTGAAGAATCCAGATGATGAAACCTGTTGTCACTCGCAACTTTCCCTGTTGTGTGTCTATAGTAGACTGCGATACCCTTTGTCGCCTGCTAGAGGCCTCGGCAATGCCTATCACTGTCTGCGAAGCGTGCTACATGTATTTGGCATTCATCATCGTCCTTCCTGCATCCCATGTCTATCGTCATGCGTGTCGTGAGGATTATAGCCGTGCTCTTCACGAATGACCATCGTAGTGCGTGTTGTGAGGATTATCGCCGTGCTCTTCACGAATGACCATCGTCGTGCACTTCATCAGAGACTATCGTCACCTGTGCGGGGGCGTGTTGTCTTCTTATGTTGCAACGGTGATACCTATCATCTTCTATAGTTCATTTTTCACTCTTTAACCATGAGCAGTAGTGTCGAGCGCTGCGACGCTGCTACTCCACGATCATGAGTGGCGATGCTTAGCACCGTCGGGGCCTCATCTCTCTATTGTCTCGTGTCTTCTTTTCACTCTCTTTTCTCTTTTCACCTGACTGATGGTAGACTTAGCTTAGTACCACCATATCGGTCTCGGTTTCGGGTAGTATTGTTGTCATGCTGGTCTTGAGAACTATGCCCATCTTACTACCACTCCGAGTCGATAAATTCTCGGTTGTCATGCTAGTCTAACCTCTTCATCAAGTTTTCTTCTCTTTCTATCTTTATTTAAGCCTTACACTTCATCACCCTCTCGCATGAACATATGTTTCCCTAAGACAAGAGTGGGTATGTTTGACCCACTTGTCTTACAAATTAACCATGGAAGTATTGTGCAGAAAATAAGAGGACTGTAGGTCAAGGGAAATGATTCTGAACCAGCTAAACCAGCTTGGGGGCTTTCTTTGTGCTCTAAGGGGTTGCCCACGTGAGACAACCGAAGTAAGTCTCGAACCGACCTTCAATTCCTCTCTCATCGATCGGTATACCTACCCTTATTCTTGGGCAATGTTCTAAGAGAGCGATCTCAAATCTCGAGTTCGCTAGAATCTTGGGATACGTGCCCATCATCCAAATTCGGAAGGCAAGATCGAGGCACCTAACCAGTGATAGCCTCCCGACGAAGCACATGACGATAGCTCCTTGACGAACCACAAGGTGATTGCCCCTTGACGAAGCGCACGACAATAGCTCCTTGACGAAGCGTGCGGCGATAACCTTTGACGAAGCGCGCAGTGATGGCCCTTGATGAAGCCGTGATGATAGCCCCTAATGATGCGCACAACGATGGCCCTTGGCGAAGGTGCGGCACAACGAGAACCCTTGACGAAGCACACTGCGATAGCCCTCAACAAAGCACATGACGATGGCCCTTGATGAACCATGCGGCGATGGTCCTTGATGAAGGCGTAGTGATAGCTTCTTTCAGGCCTTGGGCTTGACCCACCCCGGCCTGGTCTTATTGCTGTATGAGGTTATGGACTGCAATGTCTTTTCAAACTTATGAGGGGCAGTTTGTGGAGCTGCTGAGTATAAAAAGGGGGAAATTCCCATTTTAGTATTTTAATGAAGGGTAAAACAGTTGAAGAGAGTTTTTAGAGAGAGATAGAGAGCCGAAGCTTCTGGCGGGAGACTTTCGACGACAGTTTCCCGACAAAAGTTTGCAGCAGACAGGCTCTCAGGAGCTTTCTGTTGAGCTTTCAGTAGAAGGTTAGGAAGGGCTACAGGGGAAGCAAACGGTCATGAGAAGGTGGACAGTCGGCAAGGAGCGATGTTTAGGGAAACCAAAGAAGCACGAGGGTTGATTCCCCCTGGGAATTGGGGATGGTGGCAACCGAGGCACAGTAAGGACATGAGCATCATTAAGTCGCATGCAACTCTGCCTTCACGCATCTTCAAGATGTGCACAGCAATAGCCATGTTCGGGAGCATGCCGCTGGTAACAATGTTCTCTCCCGGTGCTGACCTAGCCATGTAGCACACGGCATTGAGTTTTGCAATAGCCATGTAGCACACGACATGTAGAACACGGCATTGAGTTTTGCAATAGCCATGTAGCACACGACATGTAGCACACGGCATTGAGTTTTGCAATAGCCATGTAGCACACGGCATTGAGTTTTGCAAGACAGTGGTCACCTGCGGCGTTGAGTCACGCGCGTTATTGAGTTGCATGCGACAATGACCATGGAAAGCGACGCCTTTGTGGGGGCCAAGAGTGATGGCAAATGAGAAGGCCCGATTAGTGTGGTATGTTGGAAGCTAAGTCCTCTAGCACAACAGTGAAGTCCATGTTGTTTTGGAGGAAGGGAATCCATCATGGGCCAGCTCCTTGCAGGAGAGGTCAGCTTTGTATGTTAGATGGATTGAAGCTGACTCGGAAATGGTTGGCTTCCTCTTTTGGCCAGTAACCATCCTCTTTGAGAACAAATGACAGATGAATTGAATCTAACTTCCAAGTGGTTTTGCTTCTTCTTCATGATGAGGGCGTTTCTTTTGTGCCTGCAATCGTCCTCTTATCCTCAGATGCAAGAACATTGTACCCTCCGTAATGATGGTCTATTGATTGTAGCTTACGCCTTTTTCTAATGCAATGAAATAAATGAACTCCTTTCGAGTCAGTTAATGTTCTTCTTTTCCATTTCCTTCTCTTTACTAGATGCACCATTTTTTCCTTTTTTTTTTTTTAGGGATATACCAGGGATAGTATTTCTTTAAGTATCGCCCATTGATGGGGGCCATCGTCTCTCCTCCATTTGAGTTTGACAATATATATGCCCCATTTGATGTGACCTTTTTTACTATGAATGGACCTTCCCACTTGGGTTCATACTTTTCTTTTCGACGCCCATGCATGACAATCGGTCTGTTGACTGCTAAGATTAGATCTCCATGGGTGAATGAGTGAACCTTGACTGATTTTGTCGAAGGCACTCTTCATTCTCCTCTGATTGACCTTGAGGTTTTGCTGAGCCTCTAGTCTCTTTTCGTCAAGGGAATCAAACTCCTGCTAACAGAGCTTGACTCTCTCATCTTCAGTTAGCCCCTGATGTATAGCAACACGGAGTGAGGTATTTGACCTTCGAGGGGTAAAACCTCCTCACCTCCATAGACAAGAGAATAAGGGGTAGAGTTTGTAGCATTGCGAGTCGTGGTGCGAGAAGCCCACAGAGCTTCACGCAGCTTCTCATGCTAATTCTTTTTTTACTTCGAAACTGACTTTTGGAGCACCCGCACAAGGTTTTGTTGAACACCTCAACTAAATCGTTGGCTCGACGGTACTACATGGTCGAGTATTTCCTCTCAAAATTGAACTGGTTGGCTAGGCGATCAACATGATGCCTTCTAAATTGAGGGCCATTATCAGAGATTATTTAGTCCAAAACTCTAAACCAATATATGCTGTCGCGGTGCATGAAGGTGGCTACAGTGGTCCCTGGAACCTACTTGAGAGCGACTGCTTCAGCCCACTTGGAAAATTAGTCTATCGCTGCTAGAATGGAGGCATGACCCAAGGCAGAAGGAGGGTCGATGGGTCCTATAATATCCATACCCCACTGAGAAAAGGGCAATGATGTCACTATAGGATGGAGAGGCTCCGGGGCCTGATGAATGAGTCTTGAGTGAATTTGGCACACTTGACATCTTTTAGCTTAGTTTTTGGCATCAATCACGAAGGCCAATAATAGCTGAGGTTGTGTATGCGCTCGTAGAGCTTAGAGCACTTCTTCGAGCACTTTTCTTGTTTCTTTTGTATCGATACACCTGAGGAGAATTCCATCAAATAATTGATGAAAGAGGACATCCCCATCTAGAAGGGTGTGCTTAGTAAACATTCATCTTATATTATTCCATTCCACCTGATCCTCAGGCAGCCTTCCATGCTCTATGAAGTTCATGATGGGCTCCCACCAATCTTCCACCTGTTCGACCTCTACCCACATCTGGTAGAAGAATTTAGGTTCCTGCTGCTCAGTCTTGGATTCTTTTCCTCAGGACATTTCCTGCTCTGCTTTAATGACATCCTTGGTAGCAAGGAGGGCAATCGGGGAAGATTTCTTTGGGGCAGGCGGTGTTTAGGTTTCGAAAATCAATACAGACCCTGATTTGGCAATTTTTCTTTTTGACTGAGACAACATTTGCTAGCCATCTTGGGTATTTGACTTCACATATGAATCTAGCCTGTCTGATCTTATTCACCTCAGCATCAATCTGCATCTCGAGGTCTGGTCTAAACCTTCTTGATTTCTGCTTTATGGGTTTGACAGTCGGATCGCTACTGAGGTGATGTACAACAACTTGGGGGTCTAGACCAGACATCTCATGATAATGCCAGGCCAAGACGTCCCGGTATGCTCAAAGGAGGGAAATATAACTTTCTTTCTCTTCTGGGGACATTTTCACCGAAATGAAAGTTGGCCTTAGGTCGGCCTCATCCCCTAAGTTTATCTCTTCAAGCTCGTCAACTGTGCCCTGACCACCTTCTTCCCACTTTTCTGCAGCCTCTTGCAACTCTTCGTCTGGGGATTCGGGATGGTTCTCATCAATATCGAGTGCAGAGACACACGATCCTAACATTTTCGCTTCTAGGAGGGGCCCAGTGTGAGAGACGATTTCTGGTCACTGGCAGCACCAAGCAATGAAAGGGTCGACTTTGAATGGGGGGTCCACGACCTCGTTATTGGGGTCACTCGGTACTTGCCCCGAACTGGGTGACACTTCAGGAACGTGAATCATGTGACAAGCCTAGTGGGAATAAGAGCATGAGGATGACTCGATCCTGGCTTGGGTTGACAAGGCATCAACAACTGTCAAGAATCCAACTGCTTGGGCCAGTATCTGTCTTAGGCGCTTCCGCGACGACCTGCTGAGGCTTGTGCCTCCGAGCTCTCTATTTAAAGTGTCAAACTCTGAGCACTGCCGAGCCCCACCTATGGAAGAAATAGAGAAAGAGGGAGTAGAAGAGGAGTTAAAATGTTCTGGGCAGCTTTTTACATCGTTGCTAGAATTAGACGTCTGCAGGGGGTGTTTTAGGTCTTGCCCCAACTTTGATCATTGTGGGAAGCTTTTAACGTCGTCACCCATATTGGATGACTCCCATGCTACTGATGACTCAATGGATGTCCATCTGATTGGATGATAAGATAAGGCGAGTTGCGCCTAGGATGAAGTCCTGTAAGGTTGTCAATGGAGGAAGAGGCCTGAGAAATTCTTCCTAGACTGGTGGATGAAGAAGGCGATTCCTTCGGAGAGCTATCCTGGGCGCTCATCTCCTTTTGTGTCCCTGAGGAGGGGTTTAGCTCATCCCCTCGGGTCCATGAGCAACCCTGGCTTGGTTCAGGGATTTGAGCCTACTTTGTCCATAGTAGACTTCCTAGAGCTGAGAAGTCGAGGGTTCTGAAAGGCTCGAGGTAACCTCATAAGGGACCTGTAGTGGGACTTTCTCTTGGATGGCATTGATGGCTTGAAAGTGCTTTGGGAGAACGACACAAATGATGTGGCCTTCCTGTACCTTCTGAGCGACTGCGGCTTCAAAACCAGAGAATTCTTTCAGCTTGTGGCCCCATACATGGTGATATAGGCATCAGGGGGTGTTTATACCCTGGGCAAGGCGTTTAGGCTGCCTGGTGGGCGTGGGAGTTACAAGACCCTTTCAGAGAATTGCCTCAAAGAGGGCCTTTAGAGGATCTTGCTCAGTGCTTCCCTGGGCTTGTGTTGGGAGGTCTTCTTGCACTGGTGGAAGAGGGACTTGGGAGTGTCCTTCTGGGTTACCATGAGCTTCCTGGCATTGCTACATATTCTTTGCCAAGAGTTCATGGAAGCCAGTGCATTCGCTTAGGTCATGGCCTCGTATGAGGTGATACGAGATAGATATTCTCAGCTCCCAAAGGCCAAAACTTGGGCTGCCTGGTCGGCTTTGGAGTGATGTGTCCCTCTTCAAGCATTATGGAGAATAGTGCAAGGAGGATGGTGGGTGCTTCATCATCTTCTTGGATTGTGACTATGTGAGAAGCCTCAGTTGCCCCAAATGCCTTCTTTAGCTCTTCGAGCTTTATCTGACCCTTGTTAATAAGGGCTTCGTTAGTGTGGTTGAGCTTATAGTAGTCCTAAGTTCGGTGACCTACTTTCCTGTGATAGGCACAGTATCTCTAGTGTGTCTCCTGTTCAGCTTGTTCTTCAGTGTTGACCTCTGACAACTTGATCATGTTTTGCTCTAGTACTAGTCGAAGCAGTGATGGACCCCAGTCTTTGTCAAAAGGATGGACCTTGTTCTGGTGCTAGATCTAGAAGTCACTTTGAATTATGTTTTTAGGGGGCAGTACCTTATTATAGGACTGCTGCTTGACCCCGGCTTGAGGCGTCTGTGAATTGGAGAGGCTAAAGGTTTGAGGGGAGGCTTTGTTAATGTCAATCGTCATGACGGTCGTGCTAATCGCCGCTGTTTGCTGATTGCCCCGATTGTTGGAGTGGGAGTTTGACCAAAGGGTTGCTGATGAGATCTGCTATGGTGTTTGGACAGACCCTCACTTTTTTTCTTTTTTTTTTTTTACAGATGCGTGTTTAAGGTCATGCCACCTGGACCTGAGGGCATGTTTAAGGTCGTGCCTCCGAGACCGTATGTTGTGCAGTTCAACGTCGTGCAACATGGACATGTGTTATAGTTTAGGGTCATACAGCTTGGACCATGGCTATGCAGTTTAGGGTCCTGCATCTCAGACCATAGTGCAGCACCGGATCTCATGCTAGTTCAATTTTCCCACTGTCTATGTATAACGACTCAAAATTTTTCTAAGTCTGAGAAAAGGAAAGGACACGCATGGCAGGGAGTGTGAGGCAATGCCATTTGGAGAGAAGAGAGTGAGGTAGCACTATGCATGAATAGAGGAAAGAGGTAATGCCAGCTATGAAATGAGGGGGTAACACCGGCTGTGAAATGAGGGGGTAAAGCCGACTGCGTAGGAGAAAGAGGGCAACATCCTTTGTGACACTACCATGCATGGTCAATATCTGCTACTTGGCTAGTGCATGCGAGCTGGTTGCCACCTGTCAGCTCTTGGCTACTACCTCCCACTAAGAAGAGTATTTAAACCCTCCTCCTCCTCTCACCATTTCATTTTCTCTCTCTCTCTCTCTAGAGCAAACTCTTGAGCTCTCTACCCCCAACTCCATTAGAGTTCATTGTCGAAGCTTGAGGTGGCTGTGCAAGAAGAAGTTGGGAGCACTAATTCTCATCAAGTAAGTGGATGTAGAAACTGTGTATTCACAAATTTTATTCAAGCATGAAGTGTAGAACAATGGAATGTAGAAATATGTGTATGTATGTGCAAGAGTAAGCTTGGAATCTTGGAACTTATGTATTAGAATCCATAACTGTTTAGTCTATGTTAATACTGAAAATGCTTGCAAAATCCTCTTGTAAATCTATTCTAGGTGAAATAGGATTTGGCTAAATATTAGATTGTGGCTGTGTATGGGGAAATGAATTACTAGGAACTGTGGGTGTTTTTTTATCGAATTATTCAGTGAACAAATGGTGTCCAAATGGGATCAAATTAGTCTTGCGGCAAAGCTCAAATTGTTCTTACGTGAAAGCTATGCTTGTCTACTACAAATTTGGTTCTTGTAAAATCTTGAAAGTCTTCATATTTTAGGATTTACACTTCAAAATGTATGACCATAACTTTGTTAACAAAGAACAGAAATTCCAGCCATTGTAATCTACTTTATATTGAAATTTTGGACAACCAATAAGTGTACAAATACCTCCAAATCACTGCCACTTAAACCATGTGTGTGTGCACTACAATGTTCATGTTTAAACGTTTTTTAGTTTCTCCACGAATGAGAAGCTATACTCAAAATAGGCAAGTAAGTCACTTTGGACAGTTTTAGTAAATTACAGAACTAATGCCTCTATTGTCTTTAATGTTGACCGACCAAATGAATTCTGTTTTCTTCCAAACCACTGTAATTTGAATTATTTATTAGTAATCTTGAAATCACATTTCGAGAACTTACAGAAATTCTTCCTTATTTGAGAGTTATACGATTAAATGCAAAGAGATGTCATTGTGGATAGCTTCATGGAAACTCAGAACTGATGTCTCTGTTGCCATAGATTTTGACTTACCAAAAGGGATCCATTTTCTTTAAAACCACCACCATTTGAAAGGTTTTTGGGAACTCTTAAAGTTACATGTAAAGATTATCTTGAACTAGAATGGAAGTTATACCCATTCTAAGGGGAGTATGTCATTGTTGGCAGAACTACTTGGAAATTGTGCTTGCTAAGTGTGAATACTAATTAGTCAATGCCATGTGATATTCAAATAATGAATGTGAATGCTAATTAGTGAATTCTATGTAATACTCATGTAATGAATGTGAATGCTATACAACAAGTGCCAAAATGGTGAATTTCATGTGTTAATCATGTAATAGGCATAAGTGTCGAGTGATGGATGTCAAGTGAAGTGTGACTTGATGTTATGCTTCAAGCATGACCCTTCTATGTTTGATAATTGTAAAGGTGATTTAAGTGACACTTGTTGGAAATCATCAACACGGGGGCCCCGCTCAATAAAGGCCTAGAAAGAAGTGGAAATTCTGACAGTCCCAGAACAGCCTCAGAACTGGTCAATATCTTCATGAGGTCTCTCAAGAGTCTCCTGTCAAGATTTGTTGCATTCCAACACGTCTAAAGTAATGCAGACTGAGAAACAGTTCTGACAGAATCGGCCTCTAGCACCCTTAAAAGGACCCCTATAACTAGAGCTACATTTCCAACATCTCAAATTATTGTGCAACGACTACCATTGGATCTGACACGGTTGAAAACCCCCAAGGGTCAAGTTTCAGCTCGAACGGACATTCTATGAAGAACCTATAGGCGAAAGAGTGAAACAGGAGAAGCCACACACTATTGCCATGCGTCCACCCTATAACACTACAGCATTGAAGGGATAGTCACGACCAGTGACTTTTGGTGTTCATAACTCACTCGTCCTAAGTTGGATCGCACTCATGTTTAGCGATCATGTTCGTTTAGTCAAGACGAGCGATTCGATATGTGGAACGCCCCATGACGATACCCGAGCACGAAGAAAAGCTAGAGGGAAGTTGTTGATCCATGAAGAAAGTGCAGGAAATCAATAGTGTCGGGCCTCGCTTGAGTTGTCGAATCACCCCACTCGTGATCCCGATTGACGCGAGACCAATGCCCTTATGGGCGTAAGGTCTCAGGCCGTCTTTGACCCAAAACCTGTACATGATTAACGGACAGATTCTGCACACGAAGCCAATGAAAAGACTGCAAATTCTATCGTCGAAATCCTTGATTCTGACAAAAAATGCAAACTTGCAAAATCTTCGTTTGACCACGGAATCGAGCTGTGTTTGGTGCCCCGTGATCGTAGTGGCATGCTCAGTGTGATTCAGTGATGATAATATAGAAAAAAAATAAGGAATGAATACACTTTCAATCCAAAGTTCCATGATCTACTCAAATTTCAAGTCACATGATCGTGCACAAAAAACATGATCCATGGCTCGAAGTTGGTATCAAATCGATCGTCATGCCGAGCCCTATAAAAAAACAATAATCTTACGATCAACCAAGCATCAAAACAACCCCGGATCAGCCATGCAAGATCACGTAAGTCCTAGGGCAACACATGGACTGTTTTGAAATTTCACAACTTGTTTGGAAGGGGAAAATCTATCATTTTACGCCCTATTTTTTAACTTCTTCTAATTCAATTTAATGTTAATCTCCAGCAATTAGGGTTACTTTTGATCATCCACCCATGTTTGGGGCATATTCTATATATACGTACCATCATTGTACACAAAAAGGAAATAGAGGCAAACACACCCACGAGAGAGTTTTCACTTAATACAAGTTTCTCTTTCTTACCATTGTTGTGTCACACTTGAGAGAGAGAGTGAGGTGAGAGAAACTTTGACCGGTACCCTTAGGTTTAGGGTAAACCTTCTCTCTCTTCTCTTTCTTTTCTTCTTCTCTCTCTCTTCTCTCCTCTCTTCTCCTTCTTCATCTGAGTTTCTCGCAAGGGTCACGCATGGCAGTGGAAGTGTCGTGCATGCCTCTCCCTTAGCCTCACAGGGCGTGCATGGTGATCGCAGCACCATGCGTGAGTCTCCTTCGCCTTTTACTTGTCTCTTCCTCCAGAGAAGTCTGTATATGGTGGTGCCTATTGTCTCCCACAAACGTAGCTATAATATCTCGATGAAGAACCCAGACGGTGAAGTTTGTTGCCACCTATAGGGGTCTTCCTCTACTGCATGTCTAGTGAAGACGACAATACCTATCGCCGCTTGCTAGAGGCTTTAGCAACACCTATAGCCATCCGTGTGCCTCCTCCGCATGCTCGGTGCTCGTCGCAATTCTCCCTGCATCCCGTGCTTTTCGTCGTGTGACCTAGGAGAATCTATCGCCGTATGCCTCATCAGGAATAATCGTCATCCACATGGGAGGCGTCGTCTCCTTGCGTTGCCCACTGCGATGCCTATTGATGTCCAGATTTCCCTTCCCTTTGCCGTCTCGTTCTTTCCTCTTCACCTCTTTGTCCTCTCACTTGACAGAGGGTAGACCTAGCCTATCACAGATGCTCCGACCTCTGTTTCGAGTAGTATTGCTACCGTACTAGTCCTGAGAACCATGCTCGTCTTGCTACCACTCCAAGTTGGAAATTTCTGGTTGTCATGCTAGTCTCACCCCTATGTCAAGATCTCTTCTCTTTTCTATCTTTCACCGAACCTTGCACTTCATCGCCTTCTCATATGAACGTGAATTGCCCTAAGACAAGGTTGGTCCTTTCGACCCACTTGTCTTACAAATTAACCAATGAAGTGTTCTGCAGAAATACAAGAGGATTACGTGTCAAGGGAGGTGATTACGAACCAGCTCAAGCAGCTGGGGGGCTTTCATTGTGATTTAAGAGGGTGCCCACTTGAGCTAGCTCGAGTAAGTCCCGAACCCACCTTAAATTACTCTCTCATTGGTTAGTATACTTGCCCTTGCCCTCGAGCAAGGTTATGAGATAGTGATCTCAAATCCCAGGTTCACCAGAAACCCGAGACACGTGCCATCAGACCACTTAGATCCTGAGGACAAGATCGAGGCACCTAACCAACTCCACTGGGGACTTACTACCCCTTAGTCGGTTTGCTCTTATTTGACCAATTTCCTTTTTACTTTCTGCAAGTATTTCTGTGGCACCTAGGTTTTTCAACCCGTTCATCCTAGTCGGGGACTTCCTTATCCCAGCACTCGTGGCTGTCCCAGAGAAGCAAGTCACTCGAGCCTCCTTCCTTACTCTCCTTCTGAGTCAGGACTCATGATCCGGCTCCCAGGTTCTCACCTGGATTGGTGCGAGAGGGGACTTAAAGGTCCCTGCCTCCCCACTTTCTCATCCTGGTGGACTCTCCACCAAGACCCCTTGCATGGATAGCACTCCTGCTACCGCACACCCTGCTACTAGTAAATCTCCTACCTGTCATACTGCTGCGGTACGTCGAAAGGCTGCCCCATCCATCACTGCGAAAGGAAAGCAAACTGACGTCGCTCCTGATATTCGCTGCAAGGCAACCCCCTGTGCTCCTTCACTACTCCGAGCCTCCACACCTGGAGGGTCGATACACAAAGACAAAGGTCATGAGGTCATCAGCCCTTGCACATACTCATAGGCTCATGGTCTATCCACTTGAACCACACCTCGGGGCAACCCTCATGTTGACTTGAGCTCGCATCCAGGGCCAGGCCTTCTCGGTCTGAACGCTACATGCACCATGCATTCGCTTTCCACAGCTTGGGACAGCGTTAGCCTTATGCCACCTCGAGCATAGGGGGTCGACCATTCTGTCTTCCCTCCCGGCACACAGAGCTTCACCTTGTGAGAGACAAGCTCTCTCCTTGTCCCTCACAAACTAGCTCGTGGGTCTCGGTCTCCTCAAGTCGAACCCGTTGATCAAGCTCAGGCTGAACGCCAAGTCTCCCAGACGGCTTACCCTAAAGGTGCACATGAAACATCTTTGCAAGTTTCTCTCGGATCCAGACTCAAGAGGAGTCACAAACCAACTTCTTACTTTGCTGCTTCCTCGACGTCAAGCAAGCACCTCATGCTCTGGTACTCTCAATGGTCTTCCCTAATAGTACCATCTTGATCCAGCCCCGGGTCAACCAAACATCTGGGCCTCACAAAGGAATTCAGGGCAACGACTTAATGTCAAACAAAGGCCACCAGCCTCCAACCCATCCTTGGGCCCCACTCCGTGCTCTAGCTCATAGATATGGCCCTCGCGTGTTCGAAGAAAATGAGACAGTCTAGGTCTTAAACTTGGTTTTGGAATGAGGTCCACAGCCGCCTTAGGATCAAGCGGAAATGAGGCCTGCAGATCCTGACCAAGGAACCTCCAAGGCAGTCGAGGTCACCACCCCTGACGACCTCTTGCCTTGTAATCCCTTCTTCCCTCTTCAAATTTTGGAACTTGAGCAAGTCCAGGAATACTGTTCCGTGATCACCACCCAGAAGTCACAGTCCCAAGACCGTCAAGAACCTGTCCTCAAAAGATAGACATACAAAGCCTGAGTCCAGTCGAGGCAAGTTGAGCCCCTCCAGACTGACTTACCATGCACGACTCGCTAGCCTCGGCAGTTTGCTGCATCACCTGACTCTGACCTCGCAGAAGAAACGGTTAGTGTCATGGTGATCAATCACCCGAACGACGCTTAAGAGAAGCGGATGAACAAGTTCGAGGAAATGATACAAGTCATTCTCGAAAAGATGGAGCACTTAGAGTCCTCCAGGTCTCCTTCTTCATTTGATTCCTCGACTGGTGAGGACATAGCTCCTAGGCAGACTCCCCCTGCGGTCTCCAAAGACATCTCCTCTTCTCGCAGGGTCTCCCAAACCAACATAGATGTTATGGTGGCCCATAGCGTCAAGAACAATGTCTCGGGAATGCAGAAGATACCACTCTACCAAAAGCCATATCCTTCGTACATTGACTCGGTGTTATTTCCAGTGAATTACCAAAAAGGGAAACTCCCCCTGTTCAATGGTACCACGTCTCCTCACCAGCATATGACCCACTTTTAAGCGGCCTGCCAGAAGACGGAAACTGACGGTCATCTCCTCCTCTGCCAGTACGTTGAGACTCTTTAAGGACCAAGTTTGAACGTATTTTTCAACTCCTTAGTCCCTGGTAGGAAGCAGGTCTCTAAAGCCTACAAAACAGTGAAAATTCTTGACAGTCTCAGAATGGCACAAAAAATGGTCAAGATCGTCATCAGCACTCCAAAAGACCACCTACCAAGCTTCATCGCATTCTGACATGTCTAAGGTAGTAAACACAACGGAACAGTTTTGGAAAAAATGGCCTCTAAAAACTCTGAAATGGACCCTACATCTGGAACTACATTTTTGGTGTCTCAAATCACTGTGAGACCACCACCATTAGATTAGACATGGTTGAAAACCCTTATGGGCCAAGTTTTAGCTTAATCAGATACTCTAGAGCAAAGAATTGAGCAAACATTGAAACAAGAGGGGCCGCACACTATTTCCGTGTGGCCTCACTGCCCCAAAACACCATTAAAGGTGACTGTTTTCACAGGCACGAGCAATGACATTTTTTGCCCATATCTCACTTGTTCCGAGTTGATTCGCACTCAAATTTTGTGAGTGTGTTTGTCTCGTCGAGACGAGCATTTCGATGTATGCTACGCCCCAAGACGATGTCCGAGAAGGGAGAAAAGCTAAAGAGAAGCTGCCAATCCATGAAGACATTGCAGAAAATTCAACAGCAACATGCCTTGCTCGATGGACCAAATCAGGATGCTTGCACAATGGATCAACGTGAAAACAATTCCATTGTGTGCATAAGGTCCATGGCTATCATTGATCCGAACCCCGTACATGATGGACTCTCAGATTTTATGCACGAAGTCGACGAAGTAACTGAAATTTCGACCATCGAATTTTAGATTCCGGCCAAAACTCAAAAGTTGCGAAATCTTTGTTTGGGCTCCAAATCACGTCTCGTTTGTTGCCACCGGATCGTGCTGGCCTACTTAGTACACTACGATAAAAACGTGATCATGGCTCAAAAATATGATTCATGTCTCGAAGTTGGTATCAAAATGATCTCCATGTCGAGCCCTACAGGAAAATAATAATATTTCGATCAAACGGGCATTAGAGCAACCCTGTGTCAGCCACAGAAGATCACACAAGGTCTCGGGCAGCAGCAGGGATTGTTCTGAAATACCACACATTGTTAGGCAGAGGAAAACAGTCCTTTTGCAACAATTTTTAGAATTTCTTATAATTCAATTAAATCTTAATTTTTAGTAATTAGGTCTAATTTTGATCAATCCACCCATGTTTGGGTGCAATTCGATATAAATAGGCACTGCCTCATTGTAGACAAGACCCCTCAGCCTTCAGTTGATGGTTTGAAGATTAATTAAATAATTTGGATTCCTTGCTTTAGCCTGTGAGTAGGTCTTGAAGGGAGACTGAGAAGAGAGAAGAAAAGGGCCGGTACCCTTCGGGCAGGCAACTTTCTCTCTACTCCCTCTCTCTCCTTTCCTTCTCTCTCTTTCTCTCTCTTCTCTCTCTTTCTCTCTTCTCTCTCTCTTTCTCTGTGTTTCTCTCTTCTCTCTCTCTTTCTATCTCTTTCTCTCTTCTCTTTCTTTCTCTCTCCTCTTCTCTTCTCATATCTGCCTCCATTTATCCCCTTTTGATGCAACAAATGAGGCTTAGCGTTGGTTGGTCTCCTCTCTCTTCCTTTGTCAGTCGGTGAGACCTAGGGTCGATTGGCCTTTTCTCTCTTCTTCTATCAGTCAGGGAGACCTAGCGTCGACTAGGCTTTCTTTTTCTTCCTCTGTCAGTCGGTGAGACCTAACGCCAACTGGTTTTCTCTCTCTTCCTCGATTAGTCAGTGACACATCGTGTCGATTGGTTTTCTCTCTCTTCCTCTCTCAGTTTGCGAGACGTAAGGAGGATAGATCTAACGCTAGTTGGTCTTCTCTCTCTTCTTCTATCAGTCAGTGAGACCTAGCACCGACTGGTTTTCTCTCTTTTTCTATCAATCGATGAGACTTAACACCGGCTGATTTTCTCTCTCTTCCTCTGTCATTTGGTGTGACCAAGCACTGACTGAGTTTCTCTCTCTTCCTTTATCAGTCGGTGAGATCTAACATCAATTGGTTTTCTCTCTCTTCCTCTGTCAATTAGCAAGACTTAAAGCCTACTGGTTTTCTCTCTCTTCCTCTATCAATCAGTGTGACCTAACACTGACTAGGTTTCTCTCTCTTCCTTTGTCAGTCAATGGGATCTAATGCTGATTAGTTATCTCTCTCTTCCTTTATCAATCGACGAGACCTAGTTCTGACTAATTTTCTCTCTCTCCCTCTGTCAGTCAGTGAGACCTAGCGTCGACTTATTTTCTCTCTCTTCCTCGATCAATCGATGAGACCTCATGTCAATTGGTTTTCTCTCTCTTCTTATGTCAGTCGGTGAGACCCAGCGCTGATTGGCTTTCTCTCTCTCTTCTTTTGTCAGTTGGCGAAACTTAGCGCCGACAACTTCCTCACTCACTCATCTCTTGAAACAGTCCATAATGTCTAGCGATGACTGCATCTTCTCTCTGTTCTTCTCCCTCATCACTTCCTTCTTCTCTCTCCTTCTGTCTGTTCCCTTCATCTCTTCAACCATTCCTCTGCTACTCTTACGTTCGACAAAGACGGATTGTGGTTAGTAACTCATGGTAGGCTTTTCGTCTAGCTGTAATTTTGTTGTGCCAAGATCACTTGACCAGCTTTACTGCCACGAAAGACCAATGATCGTGCTTAGCTGGTCGATATGGGTAATAGCATCTAGTGGTGATCTTGTGAGCCAGTCTTCATTACCGAGCCCGTTTTGCTACCACGTTAGGCGAATTATCAACTAGTTTAGTCATCGCTCCAGTCCTCTTGCATGGTCGACTTCTTCTCTCCCCCCATCTTTCTTTCTTCTTTTTGAATGCGCATGCTGGTGTATGTTCATCAGAGGGGAAAGGGTGAGGTCTGACCCACCTGTTCCATAACCTTTTCCATATACGTGTGTGATTGTAGGTTCCCCCCATTTTCGAACGAGGTTCCTGAGTGAGTGATCTCATAAATGTCCCGGGTTTCCCCCGAGATGTGTGTCGCCCGATCCTCCAAGATCTGGAGGGCGAGATCGAGGCACCTAACCAGATTAACCTTCCAGTGGTATGCTCGTCTACCACCAAACTTGGTGCACACTTGGCAAGAAATAGAGAAGTTGTTCTACCAACACTTCTACGAAGACCAAAGGAACGTAAAAACCATCGAGCTCCTCACCTTGATGCAAAACCTTAGTGACTCGGTTGACAAGTGCATCACCCGAGGGAGAGAGTTGGCGACCTTTCATGCCACCCCGATGACCGAGAAGGAAGCAGTCTAGACCTGCATACTAAACATTCTTCCTGAGATCGGCCTACATGTCGAGGCATCCAATCCACCCTCCATGTCAAAGCTCATCTCAATAGGAGTTCATATCGAGGGAGTGTTCAAGCACCATAGCAATGCTCATCAGCAATCCTTCGGCTGAACCTCTAGCTCCAGCAGTTGGGGCAATCAAAAGGTAGTGATCAGCGTGGCCGTCACAGCGACTGACACCAAAGGTGTGGCTCCCCAAGCTCTTGACCTCTCTAAAGCACAGGCACATCAGACTGGGGGGAAGCAACAGTCCTACAATGCGGTTCCGTCTCCTAAAAATAGTAAGCAAAATGACTACTGAACTCAGAATTAGAATAAGGTTTACCCCTTTGACACGGAGTGGACCCCTGCACTGCTCCAACAATTATTAGTATAGAACATGATCCAATCGACAGAGGTCACCAATGTAGAGTCGTCGAGGCAAGAGTCGAATGAGAAGTACTGTGCCTATCATAGGAGAGTAGCCCACCCCACTCACGACTACTGCAAGCTCAACCACACTATTGAGGCCCTTATCAACAAGGGCCAGATAAAGCTCGAAGAGTTGACGGGGCACGATCACGTAGTCACGATCCAAGAAGGCGACGGGGCACCCACTCTCCTTCGTGCATTTTTCTCTATAATGCGAAGAAGGGATAGCCACCCCAAATCCGACAAGGCAGCCCAAGTTTCTACCTCTAGGGACCGAGAACCTCTATAGATACGAGGACATTGAGTGCACTGGCTTCCTTAAACTCTTGGCAGAAAAGATGCAGTAGTGTTAGGAGATTCAAGGGGACATGACACGACACCCTCAGGTACCTCTTTCGCCTATGAAAGAAGACCCCCTGATGCTTGCCCAGCAAAATACTGAGCGAGACCCTCTGCAGGCCCTCTTTGAGGCAATGATCCAGCAGGGTCTTGTCACCCCCAAGTCAATCAGACAGCCTAAGCGTCTTGTGCCCCTATCATCAAGTATGGGGTCATGAACTCAAGGAGTGCACTAGGTTGGAGGCCATAGTTGTAGAGAAAGTCCAGTAAGGCCACATCGTCTGTGCGATTCTCTCAGGACAAGTCTAAACCCTCACTCCCGTTCAAGAGGAAGCCTCGCTACAAGCCCCTCATGAGCATGCATTGAACCTTTTAGAGCCCTTGACCTCTCAGCCGTGGGAAGCCTGCCATGGGTGAAGTAGGCTCAAATCCCTAAAACATGAGGTAGTCTACCAAGATATGGCCACTCACCAGCCTGATAGGGCAGTCCAAACACCCCCTCAGGGATTCCGAAGGAGACGGTGAGCACCTAGGTCCGCCCTCCGAAGGAGTCATCTTCCTCAGCCACTAGTCGAGGAAGAATTCCTCGAGCCCCTTCCTCCGCTGCCAACCTTGTGGAACTTCATCCTGGGCACAGCTCGACTCATCTTATCGTCCAATCAGGCAGATGGCCTTGGTTTATCAATATCTCAAGAGTCAGCTAAAATGGGTAATAACATTAAAAGCTGCCCACAACCATTAAAGTCGGGGCATGACCTTAAAGACCCCTTGCAAACGTCTTCTAACTCTTCTTCTCCTTCCCCCTCCTCTATTCCTTCTGCAGGTACCGAAGGTGCCCAGATTTTGACACTCTAAACAAAGAGTTTTAGGGCACAAGCCTCACCATGCCGCAGCAAGAACGCCTCAAAGAAATACTAGCCTGGGCGGTAGGATTATCGACAGCTGCCGATCGGACAACACGGGCCAAAACCGAACCACCTTCGAGCTCCTGCTCTCATGAGGATTGTCACATGATCAAAGTACATGAGGTGTCGCCCAACTCGAGGCAAGTATCGAGTGAGCCCAATCATGAGGTCATGGACCCCCATCTTGAAGCCCACCCGTCCATCACTTGGGCCAGCCAGAGACCAGTCCTCTCCCACATTGTGCCCCTCCTTGAGGCAGAGATGTTAGGATCATGAGTAGCCACATTCGAGATCAAAGAAAACCCTTTTGAGTCCCCCGAAGAGGAACTCCGAGAGGCCCCCAAAGAGTGGGAAGCAAGCAGGCAGGCTATGGCTGATGAGCTTGAAGAGATGATCCTGGGGGATGAGGCTGACCCAAAGCCAACCTTCATCTCAACAAAGATGTCCCCGGAAGAGAAAGAAAGATATATTTCCCTCCTTCGAGAAAATCGGGATGTCTTCGTTTGGAATTATCATGAGATGTCTCGTCTATATTGCCAGATTGTTGTCCATCGCCTCGGTGTTCATCCAACCATCAAACCCATGAAGTAGAAATCAAGAAGGTTTAGGCCTGACCTCAAGATACAGATCGATGCCGAGGTGAACAAGCTCAGGAAAGCTAGATGCAAACGTGAAGTCAAATACCCCAGATGGCTGGCGAATGTCGTCCCAGTCAAGAGCAAGAATGGCCAAATCAAGGTCTGCATTGACTTTCATGACTTGAACACTGCTTGCCCTACCCTCTGCCATTCCTCAAGATGCTGGTTGACTCCACGACCCATTGCCAAATCTTCTCCTTTATGGATGGTTATTCTAGTTACAACCAAATCAACATGGCGCCAGAGGATGAGGAGGCCACTGCGTTCTTGACTCCAAAAGGTGTCTTTTGCTACACTGTGATGCCTTTCGGGCTACAGAATGCTAACGCCACATACCAGAGAGCCATGACAGCCATCTTCAAGGACATGATTCACAAGCAGGTCGAGTGCTATGTGGATGACTTGGTGGTAAAGTCTGAAACAAAAGCCACTCACGTGTAAGACCTTAAAAAGGTGTTTGAGCGGTTGTGGCTTCACCAGCTCAAGATGAACCCCTTGAAATGCATGTTCAACATGTGCTTGGGAAAATTCTTACGGGTTATCATGAGATATCACGGGCTAGAGATTGAGCCAATCAAAATCAAGGCAATTCAGGACATGCCAACGCTTACAACCCTTCGTGAGCTGCACTATCTCCAAGGACAACACACCTACATTCAGAGGTTCACTTCGAACCATTCAGAGCGATGCAGACCATTTTCACACCTCTTGAAGAAGGACACTCCCTTCATATGGGATGAAGCATGCCAAGCTGTGCTCGAGGACATCAAGTAGTACTTGTTGAATCCACCAGTACTCTTTACACCAGTGTTAGGAAGGCCTCTCATCCTATACATGACCGCCCTCGACGAGTCACTCGGGGCACTCCTGGCGCAGAACAATGATGGAGGGAAAGAGATAGTGCTCTTTATCTTAGTCAAAAAATGCAAGGGGCAGAGAAGAATTACCCTCCCATCAAAAAAATGTGCCCAGCCTTGATCTTTTCGGTGCAAAATCTCTGCCATTACTTGCTCGGGCACGAGGTCAAGTTAATCTCCAAGGTAGACCAGGTCAAGTTCCTTATGACCCGACCATGCTTGTTAGGAAGTTTGACCAAGTGGGCACTATTGCTGATGGAGTTCGACATCACGTATGTACCACATAAGGTAGTTAAAGGTCAAGCCCTAGCAGACTTCCTTACGGCTCACTCAGTCCCTTCAGAACCTCCCCTATCAAGTGATCTCCCAGATGAAGAATTTTTCTATGCAATGTTAACTCGGCCCTGGAAGATCTACTTTTATGGAGCATTTCAGTCTGATAGAGGGGGCACCGAAGTTGTGTTCCTGATTCCTGATGGAGGAATAATTCCTCTATCCTTCTCACCTGCAGAGGTGTTTTCTCATAATGAAGCCGAGTATTAAGCCCTCATAATCAGACTGGAGATCACAAAGGAGCTAAACTTAGAGCAGCTAAATATCTTTGACGACTCTGAGCTAGTCATCCGGCAGCTTAAGGGGATTTATGACGTATGGAAGGATACTCTCAAGCCCTATCATGACACCACCAAAACATACATGGCCCAGTTCGATGACTTCTCATTGAGTCATATCCCTAGAGGGAAAAACTCGCAGGCTGATGCGCTCTCAAAGCTCAGTGCCATCATCCAATTATCTTCAACGGGGCCCACTTCAGTTTGGGTAACCGAATGGAGAAACATCAACTTGAGAACCGAAGTTGACTCAGACGATGAGAGGGATGTCTTCCCTAAATGTCTGCCTTACCCATTCGGGGCACTTCTTGCAGCTAGGGATGTCATCAAGACAAAGCAAGAAATTTCCCAAGGAAAAGAATCCAAGGATAGGGAGCAGGAGCCTGGATTCTTTGACTCGATGTGTGTAGAGGTTGAACAAGTAGAAGATTGGAAGGACCCCATCATGAACTTTGTAAAACATGGGAGTTTGCCTCAAGATCGGGCGGAATGCAATGGCGTACAATGGATGTCCACCACGTACACCCTTCTCAATGGGGATGTTCTCTTTTTTCGATCATTTGACGGAGTTCTCCTCTGATGCGCCGATACACTAGAAGCAAGCAAAGTACTCAAAGTACACTCAGACATTTGTGGGTTGCATCAGTCAGGCCCCAAGCTCTATGAGCGCATACGATGACTGGGTTATTACTGGCCTTCCATGGTAGCTGATGCCTAAAAATATGTTAAAAGATGCCAGGTGTGCCAACTTCAGTCAAGTCTCATTCATCAGCCCTCGGAGCCTCTCCATCCTAAAGTGATGTCATGGCCCTTCTCCCAAGGGAAATGGACATTATAGGACCCATCAACCCTCCATATTCTTTGTCTCATGCCTTCATTCTAACGGTGACAGACTACTTTTCCAAATGGGCTGAGGCAATCCCTCTCAGACAGGTTATAGGGACCGCTGTGGCTAACTTCAAGCGGCACCACATCATCTACCGATTCGCGGTCTCGAACCGAATAATTTCTGATAATGGCCCTCAGTTAAGGAGCCAACAGTTTGAACATATTTTATAACACCTTGGTCCCTGAAAGGAAGCATGCTAATAAAGCCTACAAAACAGTGAAAATTGTCTATAGTCTCATAATGGCACCAAAATTGGTCAAGATTGTCATCAGCACTCCAAAGGATCACCTGCCAAGTTTTGTTGCATTCCAACATGTCTAAGGTAGTGAATACAAAGGAATAGTTTTCGAAAAAATGGTCTCTAGCACCTTGAAATGGACCCTACAACTGGAACTACATTTTCGGTTTCTCAAGTCACTATGGGGCCACCTCCATTAGATCGGCACGGTTGACAACCCTCGTGGGCCATGTTTTGGCTTAATCGGACACTCCAAGAAAAGATATGAGCAAAATATTGAAACAAGAGGGGCCGCACACTATTCTTGTGTGGCCTCACTGCACCAAAACACCATTAAAGGTGGTTGGTTTTACAGTCATGAGTAGCACTTTCAGAACTCGTGACTCACTCGTTTTATGTCGGATCGCTCCCAAATTTGGAGAGCGTATTCGTCTCATCAACATGAACAATTCGATATGTGGCACACCCCAAGACGATGTCCGAGCAGGGAGAAACGCTAGAGGGAAGTTGTCGATCCGTGAAGAAATTGCAGAAAATTCAGCAACGACATGCCTCGTTCAACGGACAAACACGAAACCAATTCCATTGTGTTCGTAAGGTTCAGGGCTATCGTTGGTCTGAACTCCGTACTTGATGGATGGTCAGATTTCATGCGCGAAGCCCACAAACTAACCAAAATTCCAGCCGTCGGATTTTAGATTCCTACCAAAACTCAAAAGTTGTGAAATCTTCGTTCAGGCTTCAAATCACGTCCTGTTTGTAGCCACGCGATCGTAACGGCATGCTTCGTGCACTATGACGAAAAAATTATAGAAAAACATGAAGGAATGAGCGCATTATCAATCCAAAATTTCCATAATTCAAACAAATTTCAAGTCTCGTGATCATGGCTCAAAAACATGATTCATGGCTCGAAGTTGGTATCAAAACGATCGCCATGTCGAGCTTTATAAGGAAACAAAAAGCTTTCGATCAAATGGGCATCTGAGCAACCGTGGGTCAGTGACGAATGATCACGCAAGTTCTCGAGCATTAGCAAGGATAGTTTTGGAATTCACCACATTGTTAGGCAGGGGCAAAGCAGTCCTTTTGCACCTATTTTTAAAATTTCTTTTAATTCAATTAAATCTTAATTTTTAGCAAATAGTTTTTATTTTGATCAATCCACCCATGTTTGGGCACAATTATATAAACAGGCACTGCCTCATTATAAACGGTTCCCTCAGCCTTTAGTTGATGGTTTGAAGATTGAATAAAAATTTTGATTCCTTGCTTGAGCCTGTGAGTACATCTTGGAGGGAGAGAATGGAGAGAGAAGAAAAGGGTTGGTACATTTTGAGCAAGCAATTTTCTCTCTCCTCCCTCTCTCATTCTTTTCTCTCTTTCTCTCTCTTCTCTCTTTCTCTCTCTTCTCTCTTTCTCTCTCTTCCCCCTCTCTCCTTCTTTTCTCTCTCTTTCTCTCTCTTCGCACTCTCTCTCAAACTTTTCTCTATTTCTTTCTCTCTCTTCTCTCATCATCTTTATCTCCATTTGTCCCCTTCTGATGCAACCGATGAGGCTTAGCACCGGTTGGTCTCCTTTCTTTCTTTGTCAATTGGGGAGACCTAGCGTCGACTGGGCCTTCTCTCTCTTCCTCTTGGTCTCCTCTCTTTCTTTGTCAATTGGGGAGACTTAGCGTCGGTTGGGCCTTCTCTCTCTTCCTCTGTCAGTCGGCAACGCTTAACGTCGATTGGTCTCCTCTCTCTCTCTCTCTGTCAAACACTGAGACCTAATGTGGACTGGGCCCTCTTTCTCTTCCTCCGTCAGTCGGTGAGACTTTGTGCCATCTGAGCCTTCTCTCTCTTCCTCTGTTCGTTGACAAGGCGTAACGCCAACTAGTCTCCTCTCTCTCTCTTAGTCGGCGAGACCTAACACCGATTGGCCCTTCTTTCTCTTCCTCTGTCAGTCGGTGAGACCTAACATCGACTGATTTTCTCTCTCTTCCTCTATCAGTCAGTGAGACTTAGCATCGACTAGTTTTCTCTCTCTTCCTCTGTCAGTCGGTGAGACCCAACACCAACTTCATTTCTCTCTCTTCCTCTGTCAATCGGTAGGACCTAGCACCGACTGGTTTTCTCTCTCTTCCTCTCTCAATCAAAGAGAACTAGCATCGACTAGTTTTCTCTGTCTTCCTCTCTCAATCAAAGAGAACTAGTGTCGACTAGTTTTCTCTCTCTTCCTCTGTCAATTGGTGAGACCTCGTGCTGATTGGTTTATCTCTCTTTCTCTATCAGTCGATGAGACCTAGCGTCGATTGGTTTTCTCTCTCTCTTCTTCTGTCAGTTGGGGGACTTAGCGCCGACAGATTCCTCTCTCCCTCATCTCTTAAAATAGTCGGGAATGTCTAGCGCTGACTGCATCTTCTCTCCCTTCTTCTCCATCCTCTCTTCCTTCTTCTCGCTCCTTCTGTCTATTCCCTTCTTCTCTTCAATCATTCCTCTGCTACTCTTACATTCACCTAAGAGGGATTGAGGCTAGCATCTCATGGAAAGCTTGTCGTCTCACCGTAATGTTGTTGCACCAAGATCACTTGGCATGCGTTACTGCCACCACAAACCGACCATCGTGCATAGGTGGTCGACATTGGTAATAATGTCTAGTGGTATTTCGTGAGCTAGTCTTCATTATCGAGCCCATTTTGTTCGCACGTTAGGCCAATTATCAACTAGCCTAGTCACGGCTATGAACTTCTCGCTTGTTTGAATTCTTCTCTCCCCTCGTCTTTCTTTCTTCTTTTTGTACAATAATCAGAGATGAAAAGGATGAGGTCAGAGCCACCTGTCTTATAACCTTTGCCATATATGTGTGTGATTGTAGAAAAGCAAAAAATAAGAAGAATACGAGCCAAGGGAGGCAATTCCGAACTAGTTTTATTATTTGGGAGAGTTCTTCATGATCTAAGAGGGCGCCTACGTGAGTCAGTCCGAGTAAGTCCCTAACCCACCTTCAAAATTCTTCTCTCACCAGTTGGTAACACCGGCCCCCGTTTTTGAGCGAGGTTCCCGAGAGAGCAATCTCATAAACGTTCTGGGTCTCCCCTGATACTCGAGTCATGTGCCGCCCGATCCTCCAGGATCCAGAGGGCAAGATCAAGGCACTTAACCAGCTTGGCGACTCCACTAAGGACCTACTACCCCTTACTTGGATTGTTCTTGTTTGGCTAGTCACTTCTTTTATTATCTGCTTTCTTTCTCTTTTCATATTCACTTATGGCTGCTGGGTTCTATAACCCATTTATCCAGATCGGGGATTTTCTTATCCCCTTATTCGAGAGTGTCCCCAGGGAACAAGGTCCTTCGACTTCGTTACCGACCATCCTCTTGCTTGTCTAGCTCCCAGGTCTTAACCTGGTCCGGTGTGAGGAGGGACTTGAAGGTCCCTCACTCCCCATATCTTCGCTCTGACGGAAACTCCACCAAGGCATCCTACATGAGCAGCACTTATGTTGCCCCAGACAGCATACATCCAGCCATCGACAAGTCACTTACCGATAGAGTTCCTGAGGTACGCCGAAAGGCTGCCCAATCCCTTTATGCAAAAGGCAAGCAAGTTGTCGTTGCTCCGGTGGGTTGCCATAAGGCTACCCCCCACATTTCTGCACCATTGGTCTCTATCCTTAGAGGCTCAACACTTTGAGGCGGAAACCTCACGACCTCCATCCCTCACATACACCACAAGGCTCGTAGGTCACCCACTCGAGCCACATCTCGGGGCAACCCTTCTGTTACTCGTATGCATCTCACTGCTTGGAGCAATGCCATTATTATGCCTACTCGAGTGCATAGGAGACGACCTCTTCATCCTCCTACTATGCACACACAAGCGCACTGCACCCATTCTTTTACAGACACCTACTCATAGTTCTCCGCTTCCTAAGGCCAGATCACCTGCACGAGCCCAAGTTGAGCCCCAGGTCCCCCGAGAACCTTCTTCGAAGAGCGCACATGCGTCACCATCTCAGGCGTCCCCTCGCCCTCAACTCATGCCTCTTCATGAGTCAACCCTACTCCTTCTTCATTGAGCAAGCACCTTCTGTCTTGGTGCTCGAAGGTTTTCTCCAAGAGTACCATCTTAAACCAGCCATGTCACTTAGGTCATGTCTCTGGAGCTCATAAGAGAGCTCAGGGCATGGACCTCATGGAAGATCGAGTCCTTCATCCTCCCCGGCCCAAGATTACTCCAGTTCCTGGCCCCCATCCATTACCGCATCTGATGAAGAAAGCTCTCTCATGTGGGAGAAGAGTTGACCTGTCGTGACTTAGATTGCAGTTTTGGAGCACGGACCATCAAAACCTGAAGGCTAAACTCGATGGAGGTTTGGGAATTTCTACTCGAGAGGTGACCAAGGCAATCAAAACAACCAATTTTGATGACCCTCTTCACTTGAATCCCTTCTGTCCCCTTCAGGCAATGAAGCCTGAAGAAGAGCTTCATGAGCCCCATGCTGTGGTTACTGTAGCATAAGAAGACCCGGCCACTCAGCAGCCACGGTCCCAAGACCGTTGAGAACCGGTCTAAATGCGATCCGCATATAGGAGTCGAGTTCAGTCAGGGCATGCTGACCCCTTACCGACTGAGCTACCACGTTTGACCCATCAAGCTCACAAGCCTTCAGCTATCATTAACGTTGACCTCCCTAGAGAAACGGTCAACATAATGGTCGTAAGTGAGCCCAGTGATGGATAGGAGGATCATATGAACAAGTTTGAAGACATGGTGCATGCGATGATAGAGAAGATCGATCGTATTTATGTGGCACGCCGTCAGCTAATCATGAGGTCAATTCCCATCACTCTGATGGTGTACCTCCACGACAGCCCCCTCCGTCTACCTCACAGGACAATTTTATCCCCCATTCGGTCTCTCAGTTAGATATTAATGCTATGATCACCCATAGCTCAAAGAACAGATAAATTCTGGGGATACATCTTATCAAAGACCTTACACCTCCTATATTGATCAAGTCTCATTCCCCTCTGACTACAAGAAAGGGAAGTTTCCCTTCTTTAGTGGAACCACCTCCCCGAACCAGTATATTGCCCACTTCTAAGTGACATGTCGGGAAACAACAACAGCTATGGGAAACTTCTTCTCCTATAGTTTGTTGAGACCTTTGATGCCCTGACATTCCAATGGTATGCCCGGCTTCCTCCAAACTCGGTGCATACATGGGAGGAGATGGAGAAACTATTCTATCAATGCTTCTATGAGGTTGAGAGAGAGGTTCACTATCGAACTTCTCACCCTGACTCAAGAACCAGATGAACCCGTGGATCAGTTCATATCAAGATGGAGAAAATTGGCTTCTCGCCCTCCTAATCCTATACCTGAGAGGGAAGCAGTCAAGACTTCCTTGCAGAACATGGGACTTGAAATCGCTCTACATGCCGAGGCCTCCAATCCGACTTCCATGTCAGAGTTCATTTCTAAATCATTTTGCATAGAAAGTTTATCACGCCATCATGGTGGGACACGACAACCATTTACAAGTTCACCAAATAACTGAGGCAATGATAGCTCTCAGAATAACACAAGGGGCAGCCAACAAAAAGGGGTAATCAATGCAACCGTCATGGTTACTGATTCAAAGAAGGCTCCCTCCCTCCCAAACTTTGGACCTCTCTTAAGGGGTAACTACGATAATAGTAACACCCCAAACTGGTAAGCAACAATCGTCATACAATCGGGTACCTCCACCGACCAACCATTATCGGGGTGATTATTTCGCCAAACAAAAGAACAAGGTCTATCCCTTCGAGAAGGAATGGGTCCCTGCGCTGTTCTGGTTACATTTGGAGCAGAATATGATCCAGCTTCCAAAAACCAAGTTCCCTGAGTAGTCTGGCCTTGACACTTAGGAGAATTATTGTGCCTTCCATCGAAGCATCAATCATCCCACAGATGACTACTACACGCTAAAGGATATAATTGATGCCCTCATTTTGAAAGGTCAGATAAAATTGAAGATTTGAAGAAGGCCTTCGGGGCAACTGAGGCCACCCATGCCGTAATCATTCATGAGGAAGACGAAATGCCTGATATCCTCCATGCTCTCTTCATTATAATGCTTCAGGAAGTCATAATCACATCGAAGTAGGTAAGGTAACCCCACCACCTTTCTAAGGGGACTGAAGATCGTTGGTGCTCATTCCATCAAATAAGAGGTCATTATTTGTCAGAATGCACAACTTTCCTTGATATATTCATAGAGAAGATGCGGGAGTGTCAAGAATTTTACAATTTCCCCGTAACTGATCCCCAAATCACTTCTTTATCGGGGAAAGAAGATCTCACAAACCAGGACCTTCCTATCAATGATTCAAACTCTGCGGAACCCTCGAAATCTCAGCCATGGATAACCTACGAGAAGCGGTTCACCAAGCTAGAGTGGTTTGCCACCCCAGCGAGATGAATGATACATCTCGTCAGAACCAGAGAGAGACGGGCACTAAGAGCTGCTCGTCGAAGAAACAAGACTACTCAAACTGTAGTCGGGCAGGAATTTGTCAGACCCCTTCCCCCATTGCCAACCTTGCTGGACTTCATCCTTAGCACAATCCTTTTTCCTTCTTCATCTTGTCAAGAGGAAGCTCCTGTCTCATCTCCCACTCAGCACACGTCCAATGAGGGTGACAACGTTAAAAGCACTTCCCAATGGTCTAAGTAAGGGAAAGACCTAAAAGATCCCCTGCACCTGTCCAACTCTAGTGATGACGTAACAAGCTGCCCAGATCGGTCTGATGAGGGGAATGACCTTAAATTTTTCTTTACCCTACTCCTTCTTCTCTTACTTCTCATTCTTCCTTGTCTATGTCTCCTGTAGGTACAACCTTGATATGGCCGGACTTCGACTCTCTCGATAGAAAACATGAGGGATCAAACATAACAAAGAGGCAACGGAAACGATTGAGAAAGACCCTGGCGTAGGCAGCAGGATTCTTAACAATTGCTAATGCCCTGACAGCTAAAGCTAAGGCAAAGCCACCTTCTTCAAAGAAGTGCAAGAAGTTGAAGCTAAAGAAACCCAAGTGGCTCCCTGAGCCTGTCTTCAAGTAAAGGCAGAGAGAATAAAGGGGGAAAAATTTTAATTCTCAAGAGGCTTTCCATATCGTACAAGTCTATTAAGCGCAAGTCACTACGGAGCAAGCACTACACACATTTGCACAACAGCCGAGTGATTCATACGAGGACATTTCACGCCCAACCTTTGCTAAACCCCAAAATAAGCTCTTGCAGCCTGATTGGCTTCTCATGTTCGAGGTCGACCATTCCGTCCCTCGATCCGAGAAGGCACAGAAATCATGACATGCTCTGGAACCCTATTAGAAGCAGAGATGTCAGGGTCATGGGTCTCTGTGCTTGAGGTTGATGAAAAGACCTCTGAAAATAATGATGAAGAGTTCCAAGAGGCCCCAAAATAATGGGAAGGAGGTGGTCAGGCCACAGCTGACGAACTAGGAGAAATAAATCTTGGAGACGAAGCAGATCCCATACCAACTTTCATTTCAGTGAATATGTCTCTAGAAGAGAAAGAGAATTTCACTACCTTCGTGTAAGCAAACTGTGACGTCTTTGCTTAGCATTATCATGAGATGCCCGACGTAGACCCTCAAGTAGTTGTTCACCATCTCAGCATCGCTCTGACTATCATACCCGTCAAACAGAAATCAAGAAGGCTCAGGCTTGACCTCGAGATGCAGATAGACGTCGAGATCACCAAGCTCAAACAAGCAGGCTTTATTCGCGAAGTCAAGTCCCCGAGACCCTGGCCTTTCGTAGCAAATGTTGTTCCGGTCAAGAAGAAGAATATTCAAATCAGCGTGTGTATTGACTTTCGCTATTTTAAAGCCGCCTGTCCCATGGATGACTTCCCGTTACCATTCACCGAGATGCTCATCGACTCTACCGCTCACTGTCAAACCTTTTCCTTGATGAACGGATATTCCGGCTATAATCAGATAAGGATGGCACCTGAAGATGAAGAGGCCACTGCATTCTTAACAACAAAAGGGGTCTTCTGTTACACAATGATGCCTTTTAGATTAAAGAAAGCTGACGCCACACACCAGAGACCAATGGCGACCAATTTCAACGACCTGATGCACAAAGAAGTGGAATGCTATGTAGACGATTTGGTGGTAAAATATGAAGAGGCGGAAGCTCACATAAGAGACCTTGAGAAGTTATTCGAGAATTTTCATCTTCATCAACTTAAATTGAACCCGCTGAAATGCGCTTTCGGCATGTGCTCCAGAAAATTCTTGGGGTTCATTGTCAGACATCGAGGGCTTGAAGTCGAGCCAGTCAAGATCAAAGCAATCCAAGAAATTCCAGCACCGACGATGATTCGAGAATTGCGCTCCCTCCAAGGGCAACTGGAATACATTTGCTGGTTCATCTCCAAGCTCTCAGGTCGTTGTAAACCCATTACACAACTGCTAAAGAAAGATACCCCATTCATCTAGGATTGGGAAGATCCCTCACTCTATATGTGACTGCTTTAGACAAGTCCCTCGGAGCATTGTTGGCACAAAACAATGAAGAAGGAAAAGAAACCGTGTTATATTACCTCAGTCACAGGATACAAGGGGCCAAGAAGAATTATCCCCCTTTTGAAAAGATGTGTCTGGCCCTGATCTTTGCAGTATAAAAACTCTACCATTACTTACTCAGTCATGAACTGAAGCTTATATCAAAAGCTGATCCGGTAAAGTAAATCATGAAATGCTATTCCTTGTCGGGACGCCAGGCTAAGTGGAAACTATTGCTGATGGAGTATTACATCACATATGTCCCACAAAACGCCATCAAGGGTCAAGCCTTGGCTGACTTTCTCGTAGCACACCCCTGTATCGGTAGAATATCCTCTATCAAGCGACTTCCATGATGAAGAAGTATTATCTGCTGACCTTGCCCTTGTGTGGGAATTGTACTTCGACGGAGCCTTCCAATCAAATGAAGGAGGCACTAGAGTAGTATTCTGGAGTCCGAGAAGAGGAATATTGCCACTTTCTTTCTCTCTTGCTCAAGCTAGTTCTCATAATGCGGCAAAATATCAGGCCCTTATAATTGGACTGGAGATAGCCTTTGGCCTCGACTTGGAGCAGCTCAAGATCTATTGTGACTCTGAGTTGGTTATCCGACAGCTCAAAGGGATTTATGATGTGAGAAAAGACACTTTGAAGCCTTATCACAACACTACAAAATTGTATATGGCTCTGTTTGAGGACGTATCCTTGAGTCACATCCCCAGAAGGCTAAACTCTCAGGCTGACGCACTTGTGAAACTCAGTGCTACAATTCAATTATCCTCATCAGGGCCCACGCTTGTCTGGGTGCTAGAATGGAGAAACATCAAACTAAGAACCAAGGTTGATGTAGATGACGAGAGAAATATTTTTCCCGAGTGCCCTCCTTATCCATTTAGAGCACTTCTATCAGCCAAAGAAGTAATCAAGACTGAATAAGAAATAGCATAGAGTCAAGAAGCTAAGGCTCGAAACCAAGAACCAGAATTCTTTGACACAATGTGTGCAGAACTTGAGCAGGTAGAAGATTGGAGAGGACCCATCCCCAGTTTCCTAAAGCATGGTAGGCTCCCGGAAGATCATACCGAACGCAACAGCATACGACAAATGTCTATCAAGTATACCCTCCTTGAGCGAGATGCTCTCTTCAGACGATCGTATGACGACATTATTCTTAGATGCGTCGACATCCAAGGAGCAAATAAAGTGCTCGAAGAAGTCCACTTAGGCATTTGTGAACTACACCAGTCCGGTCGTAAACTCTATCAATGAATATTTAGGTTGGGATTCTATTAGCCTTTCATGATAGTTGATTCCTTCAGCTATGTTAAAAAGTGCTAAGTATGCCAAATACACTTCAGCCTGGTTCACCAGCCTCCAGAGCCCTTGCACCCAACGGTTGCATCATGGACCTTCTCACATTAGGGTATGAACATCCTATTGACCCCCCTTCTGCAATGGGCCATGTTTCTATCCTAGCTGCAACAGATTACTTCTCTATGTGGGCTGAAGCGGTCCCCCTTAAGCAGGTTCCTGGGACAGCGATAGCCTACTTCGTTCGACATCCTATCATATATCGCTTCGGAGTGCCCTACCGGATCATATCTGACAATGGCCCTCAATTTAGGAGTCATCACATTGATCGCTTAGTTAACCAATTCGGTTTCGAATGGAGGTACTCGACTATGTACCACCCTCGGGCGAATGGATTAGCTGAGGCTTTCAATAAGACTCTGTACAATGTCTTAAGAAAGTCAGTACAAAAAATAAGGAAGAACTGGCTTGAGAAGCTCCCCGAAGCACTGTGGGCTTATCGTACTACTACACGAAATGCTATCATTTCCTCTCCTTAGCCTCTGGTCTATGGGGGTGAAGCATTTTTACCTCTAGAAATACAAATCCTTCATTGTGATTTGCTATTCACCAAGGAATAATCGAAGATGAGAGAGTCAAGCTCCAGTATCAAGAATTGGATGCACTTGATGGAAAGGGTCTAGAGGCTAAGTAGAACCTTGAACTCAACCAAGAGAGAATGAAGAGGGCTTTTGACAAGTCTGTCAAGATCCGCTCGTTCACCCATGGTGATCTAATCTTAGCTATCAAGGGGCCTATTGTTGTGCAATGTCTTCATGTGCTCAGTGCCTATCACCATACGCGACCTTCCTTCGTGTGCTCGGTGCCGATCGTCGTCCACAAGCCTTCTTCATGCACTCGGTGCCTATCACCATGCATAGGCTCTTCTTGCATCCCATGCTTGTCACCATGTGCCTTAGCAAGAACTGTCGCTGCGAGCCTCGCAAATGACTATCGTTGCACGCTTCATAAGAGGCTATCATCGCCCGCACAGGGGTGTGCTGCCTCCTTGTGTAGCCCCAACGGTGATGCCTAGCACCGCCCGTAGTTCATGACTCGCCCCCTAGCCATGAGTGGTAGTGTCTAGCGCTGTCCAAGGGCTGTGACACTGCCACTCCACAGTTATGGGTGGTGACGCTCAGTGCCATTGGAATCCCATCTCTTCACTATCTCATGCATTTTCTTAATTCACTTCTCACTTTACTGACGGTGGACTCAGTTTAGTGTTGCCATAGCGGTTTCGCTATCGAGCAGTATTACTGTCGTGCTGGCCCCAAGTACCATGCCCATCTTACTGCCACACCAAATTGGGACAGTCCTGTCCACCTTGGTTTCGAGTAGTATTGTCATCGCACAGGTCCAAAGCACCATGCCTATGTTGCTACCACTTCGAGTCATTCATTGCACTGTTTTGGAAGGTGTTTTTCTTGAACATGGGGTCCCCCGCTCAATAAAGCTTAGCAAACAGTGGAAATTCCGACTGTCACAGAATAGTCCGAGAATCAGCCAAAGATCTTCATAAGGTCCCTCAAAAGTCTCCTGCCAATTTTTTTTTATAGTCCAACATGTCTAAGGCAGCACAGACTGAGAAACAGTTCGAACAAAATTGGCCTCTGGCACCCTGAAATGACCCATACAACTAAAGCTACATCTTTTTCATCTCAAATCACTGTGAGACCACAACCATCTGATTTGACACAGTCGAAAACCCTCAGGGGTCAAATTTCAGCCCGTACGGACACTCCATGATGATGTTACAGGAAAAAGAGTGAAACAGGAGGGGCTGCACGCTATTCCCGTGCGGCCACCCTGCAACTCCATGCCATGGAAGGGATAGTCCCGACTAGTTACTTTCGATACACATACCTTACCCGTCTCAAGTCAGATTATGCTCAAATTTGGTGAGCATGTTCGTCTAGTCAAGGCAAACGACTCAATATGTTGCACGCTCCATGACGAAACCTTAGCGCAAAGAAAAGCTAGAGAGTAGTTGTTCATCCGTGAAGAAAGTGTAGGAAATTCAGCAACGTCAAGCCTCGCTCGAGTGGCTAAATCGCCCTGCTCGCCAACGCGATCGTCGTGAGACCAATTGCATCATGTGCGTAAGATCTCCGGCTATCAATGACCGGAACCCCATACGTAATGAACGGTCGGATTTTGCACACAAAGATGACGAAGTGACTGTAAATTCTGTCACGAGAATTCCAAATTTCAGCCAAAATTCAAAAGTTACAAAATCTTCGTTCGGGCATGAAATCAAGCTGTGTTTATTGCCCTGTGATTGTAACGGTATGCTCAGTGTAATTCAGCAAAGAAATCACCGAAAAATATCAAGGAACGAGTACACGATCAATCTGCAGTTTAAGATCTGCTCAAATTTCAAGTCACATGTTCGTGCACTAAAAACATGATCTATGGCTCGAGGTTGGTATCAAATTGATCGCCATGCTAATCTCTATAAGAAAAAAATCATCTTACGATCAACCGGGCATGGGAACGACCCCGGATCAGCCATGCAAGATCATGCAAGTTCTAGGGCAACACAAAGACTGTTTTGGAATTCCATGAATCGTTACGAAGGGGCAAATCTATCATTTTGCACCCTATTTTCTTATTTTATTTCAATTTAATCCTTATATTCAGCAATTAGGGTTACTTTTGATCATCCACCTATGTTTGGGGGAAATTTTATATATACGTACCTACATTATACGCACCAAAGGAATCAACCTTTCACAAAAGAGAGTTTTTACTTAATACAAGTTTCTATTTCTTCTCATTGTTGGGTCACGTTTGAGGGAGAGAGTGACGTGAGAGAAACTTTTGATAGGTACCTCTAGGTTCGAGGTAAATCTTCTCTCTCTTCTTTTCTTTTTCTTTTTCTCTGTCTTCTTTCTTCTCTTCCCCCCCTCCTTCTCTATCTGAGTTCCTCACAGGGGTCATGCACGACAGTGGCAGTGCTGTGCATGCCTCCCTTGAGGTCACACAGGTCACGCTTAGCGATGGCAACACTGTGCGCGAGTCTTCTTCTCCTTTAGTTCTTCTATCTCCCTCTCCCAGTGAGGCCAGTATAGGGTGTTGCCTAGCGACGTCCACGGATGTAGCGTCAACGTCTTAGTGAAGAACCCAAACGACAGAACTTGCTGCCGCCGTAGAGGTCCTTCCCTGTTGCGCATCTATAGTAGACGACGATACCCTTCGCCGCCCGCTAGAGACCTCGGCAACATCTATCACCATCCGTGAGCTTCCTTCACGTATTTGATGCTTATCTCCCTCCTTTCGGCATCCCACACTTATCGTCGTGCACCACATGAGGATTATCGTCGCGCGCTTTATGAAGGATTGTCGTCGTGTGCTTGATCAGAGACTATTGTTGTACACGTGAGAGCGTGTTGTCTCCTTTTGTTACCAACAGCGATGCCTAGAGTCGTCCGTAGTTCGTTTCTCACTCTCTAGCCATGAGCAGTAGTATCGAGCGCTGTCCATGGGTCACGACACTGCTATTCCACGGTCGTGAGTGGCAACACCTAGTGCCGTCGTGACCCCATCTCTCTGTCGTTTCATGTTTTCTTTTCATTCTCTTTTCTCTTCTAACTTGACTGAGGGTAGACTTACCCAAGAACTTCCATATCAGTCTCAGTTTTGAGTGGTATTGTCGTCGTGCTGGTCTTGAGAACCATACCTGTCTTGCTACCACTCCGAGTCAATGACTTCCCGGTTGTCATGCTAGTCTCGCCTCTTCGTCGTGTTTTTCTTCCCTTTACTATCTTTATTTGAACCTACGCTTCATCGCCCTCTCGTATGAACATACATTGCCCTAAGACAAGGGTGGGTCTTTCAGAACCACTTGTCTTACAAATTAACCATAGAAGTGTTGTGCAGAAAGCAAGAGGATTGTGAGTCAAGGGAGGCGATTTCGAACCAGGTAAAGCAGTTGGGGGTCTTTCTTCGTAATCTAAGAGGGCGCCCACGTGAGCCAGCCCGAGTAAGTCCCAAACCCACCTTCAATCCTCGCTCATCAGTTGGTATACCTGCCCTTGCTCTTGAGCAAGGTTTTGAGAGAGCGATCTAAAATCTTGGGTTCGCAAAAATCCTAGATATGTACCACCAGATCATCCAGATCCGGAGGGCTAGATCGAGACACCTAACCATCTTGGCGATTCCACTGGAGACTTAGTATCCCTTAGTCGACTAGCTCTTGTTTGACCAATGTCCTCATTTACCTTCTGCATTAATTTCTTTGGCACCTGGGTTGTTCAACCTATTCATCCGAGTTGGGGACTTCCTTATTCCCACACTCGTGGCCATCCCAAGGATGAGAACTGTTCACACTTCCTTTCCAACTCTCCTTCTGAGTCAGGACTCACAGTTTGCCTCCCAGGTTCTCACCTGGATCGGTGTGAGAGGAGACTTAAAAGTCCCCGCCTCCCTACTGCCTCACCCTGGTGGTCCCTCCATCAAGGACTCTAGCATCGGTGGCACATTCGCCACTACACGTAGCACACACCTTCCTACTGGCAAGTCTCTTGCTAGTCATATTGTTGAGGTACGCTGGAAGGCTTCCCCCATCACTCCCGTGAAAGGCAAGCGAGTCACCGTCGCTCTTGAGGTTCGCCGAAAGGCAACCCCTTATGCTCCTTCACCACCCCGAACCTCCACACCTGGAGGGTCGGCACATAGAGGTGGAGGTCCTAAGATCTTCACTGCTCGCACACATCCAAGAGCTCATGGTCCATCCTCTCAAGCCGCACCTCGGGGTAACCCTCACGTTGCCTTAAGCTCACATTCAGGGCTTGGCCTTCTCGGGCCAAGCCCTACATGCGCCATGCATTTTCTTTCCACAGCCTGGGGCAGTGCTAGCTCTACACCACCTCGAGCACATGAGGGTTGACCACTCCGTCCTCCCACCCAACACACACAGCTTCACCTTGTAAGAGATGGGCTTCTGCCTCACCGCTCATAGACACAAGCTCATGGATCTCGACCTCCTTGGATAGCTAACTCTAAATGTGCACGTGCACCATCTTGGCAAGTTCCTTTCCGACCTCCACTCAGACAGAGTCGTAAAAAAGCTCCTTCCTCTGTCACTCTCCAGACACTAAGCAAAGGTCTTCCCTTAGAGTATCATCATACACCAGCCTCAGGACAACAACGCACATGGGCTGCAAAAAGGAACTAGGGGCAACGACCTGATGTTAGACAAAGGCCTCTGGCCTCCAATGCAGAAACCCAAGCTGCCTTCTGTTCTTGGACCCCACTCTCTGCTCCAGCTCCAAGACATGGCCCTTGCGTATTTGAAGAAGGAGGTGCTATCCAGTCCTCAGGCTTGGTTCTGGAGTAAAGTCCACAGTCGTCTCATGGTTAAGCAAGAGAGAGGTCTTCAAATCCTGACCAAACCACCACCTTTGATGACCTCCTGCCATGTAACCCCTTTTTCTCTCTTCAAAACTCTAAAGCCTGACCAAGTCCAAGAGTTTTGCAGGGTTGTCACTACACAGAAACAACGATCCCAAGACCGTCAAGAACCGGTCCTCCCAAGATCGACATGTAAGGCTCGAGTCCAATCTAAGTAGGCCCAACCCCTCCAGACTAACTTGCCACGCACCACTTGTTGACCTCGGCAGTTCACTGTCCCGCCAGACTCTGACCCTCCACAAGAGACGGTCAGTGTCATGGTGATCAGTGACCCGGACGACGCTCAGGAGGAGCGAATGAACAAGTTTGAGCCAATGATGTAAGCCATCCTTGAAAAGATGGAACGCCTAAAGGCCTCCAGGTCCCCTTCATCGACCAATTCCCCTACTGGTGAGGACATAGTTCTCAAGAAAACTCCTCCATCAGCCTCCCAAGATAGTTCTACCTCCTGCAGGGTCTCCTAAACCGACAGAGATGCTATGGTTGCCGATAGCCTCAAGAGCAAGGTCCCAGGCATGTAGGAGAGGCTGCTCTATCAAAATCTGCACCCTTCATACATAGACCAAGTACCCTTCCCCCCGAACAATCGAAAGGGGAAGCTCCCCCAGTTCAGCAGTACTACTTCTCCGCACCAGCATACTACTCACTTCCAAGCGCCCTGTCAAGAGACAACAACTGATGGATGACTCGTCCTCCGCCAATTCATCAAAATCCTTGAAGGGCTAACCTTCCAGTGGTATGCTTGGCTGCCTCTCAACTCGGTACACACATGGCAAGAGATGGAGTAGTTGTTCTACTAATGCTTCTACGAAGTCCAAAGGAATGTGGAGACCAACGAACTCCTTACCTTGATGCAAGACCCTAGTGAGCCAGTTGACAATTCATCACCCGCTGGAGAGAGTTGGCAACCTTCCATGCCACTCCCATGAGCGAGACGGAAGCGGTCCTGACTTGCATACAGAACATGCTTCCCGAGATTGCCCTACATGTCAAGGCATCCAATCCACCCTCCATGTCAGAGCTCATCTTCAAGGCAGTTCATATTGAGGGATTATTCAAGCATCATGGCAACCCTCGTCAGCAACCTGCAATCTCAAACTCTCGCTCCAACAGTCAGGGCAGCCACAAGACAGTAATCAGCACAGCCGTCACCGTGGCTAACATTAAAGGCGCGGTTCCTCAAGCCCTATACCTTTCAAAGGCACAGGCGTCTCCGGCAGGGGGCAAACAACAGCCTTACAATAGCATCCCGCCTCCAAAAAATTCTAGTCGAAATGACTACTAGGCCCAATACCAGAATAAGGTTTACCACTTCGACACAGAGTGGACGCCTGCACTACTTTAGTTGCTGCTAGAATAGAACATGATACAATTGTCGAAGGCCAATACTATGGAGTTGGCCGAGTAAGAGGCAAATGAGAAGTGATGTGCCTATCATAAGAGGGTATGCCACCCCACTTACAACTGCTATAAGCTCAACAACACGATCGAAGCCCTTATCAACAAGGTTCAGATAATGCTTGAAGAGTTGAAGAAAGCGTTCGGGACAATTGAGGTTTCTCATATAGTTATGATCCAAGAGGATGATGTGGCACTTGCTATCCTTTGTGCACTTTTCTCCATAATGCTCGAAGAAGGGCTCATCACTCCCAAGCCGGCAAGCAGCCCAAGTTGTTGCCTCCAGCAATCGAGAACCTCTAGTGTGCATATCACCACAAACGAGACCATGACAGTAGCGAATGCACTGGCTTCCACAGGCTCTTGGCAGAGAAGATGCAACAGTACCAGGAAGTTCAAGGAAACCCAGAAGGACACCCTCCAGTCCCTCTTCCGCATGAGCAAGAAGACTTCCAGACGCAAGCCCAAGGAAGCGCTGAGCTAAACCCTTTGCAGGCCCTCTTTGAGGCAATGCTCCAACAACGCCTTATCACTCCCAAGCCCGCCAGGCAGCCTGGGCGTCTCGCACAGGGCATGGAAAAAATTTGGTTCCCATATCACCAAGTATGGCACCACGAACTCAACGAATGCTCTAGGTTTGAAGCTATAGGCATGAAGAAAGTCCAGCAAGGCCACATCATTTGTGATGTTCTCTAGGAATGCGTCTAGGTTGTTGCTCCCTTTCCAAAGGAAGCCACACTATCAGCCCCTCTTGAGTATACATTGCACCCTTCAGAGCCTTTTACCTCTCAACCCTGAAAAGTCTACCATGGGCGGAGTGGGCTCAAATCCTTGAAACGTGAGGCAGTCTACCAAGCTAGGGATACTCACCAGCCTAATAGGGTGATCCAAACACCTCCTTAAGGATCCCAAAGGAGACGGTGGGCTCCTAGGTCTGCTTGTCAAAGGAATCGTCTTCCTCGCCTCGTCCTTTCTTCCAATCAGGCAGGCATCCCCGAGTCACCAATAGCTCAGGATTCTCCCAATATGGGTGACGACACTAAAAGCACCCCACGTTGGTCAAACCTGAGGCAAGACCTAAAATATCCTTTGGGCACGTCCAATTTCGGTGACGACGTTCAAAGCTGCCTGAAACGTTCTTACTCTTATTCTCCTCTCTCCTCTTCTATTTTCTCCACAGGTACAGCTCGACGGTACCCTGACTTCGATAGTCTAAACAAAAATTTAAGAGACACCAGCCTCACCCAGCCAGAGCAAGAGCACCTCAGAGAGATGTTGTTCTAAGCGACTGGATTCTCGACAGTCATCGAGGCCCTATCAACCCGAGCAAAAACCGAGTCATCTTCAGGCTCCTGTTCCAAAGAAGCCTCTCACATGGTGTAGATCTTAAAGGTGCCAGCTAGCACGGGGCAAGTGGGTCTAAGTTCGGGAAAGAAGCTATAGCCCACACCTCAAAAGCTCAAGGCCCTCAAGATTTCTGGTCCTCCGCTTTCCCCTAAACCTCAACATCAAACCTTTGCATCTGTAACACGAGCTCATATTACTTCCTCATCAACCCAGACCGCACTAGCTGAACAACAAAGTCAGCCGGTGTTGCAAATCTAAACCCAACCAAAATCTGTTTCTAAGCCTACCCTACCACCCACATCAGTGACAGGATTAGGAACACAGAAGACTAATGACGATAAAGTGAAATACGACGTAATTGGGCACTTGAGAAATCTTGCAGCCCGTCTAAGTATCTATGATGTCCTCCTGCTATCTAGAGACTACCATATGGCTTTGGTTCAAGCTCTTTCTTACCTAAAGGTGTACGAGACTAAAGTGGAACCTATTGAGGTTGACCCGGCCATCCTGAGTGGGTGCCAGGCAATCTCCCATTCCGAAGATGACCTTAAGCTGGAAGGCAAATTTCACAATCGCCCCCTCTTCGTGAATGGTGAACTTCATGCCTACCCTCTCAATCAGATCATGCTAGACGAAGGGTTAGCAGTCAACCTGATCCTAAGAAGGATCCTCACCTGATTGGAATTAGGGTTTGATGACCTCACTCCTACCCACATCACTGTGCAAGGGTTTAATCAGTCAGGAGAAAAGCCAGCCGGCACAGTGCGCCTTCATCTCAAGATCGGTGATCTCAATGATTATGCCCAATTCCATGTAATCGACACTGATACCTCTTACAACATCCTGCTTGGTGGTCCTTGGCTTCACGAGCAGGGGTGTTGCTTCCACACTTCAACAACACTTCAAGTATAGCCGTTATGGAAGGCAATACATGGTTTATGTTGAAAAAAGACCGTTCCCTGTAGCTGAGACTCACTATGTCGATGCCAAGTACAATTTCACAGAACTTTCGACATCAGAAAAGTCAAAGGATGACGTTTAGAAGTCTATGAGAGAGACAAGACCTTTGTCTCATGATAATGTTGAGGATCTAGGGCAAATGATCATACCTTGAAGGAAAGACAGGACAAGATCCTCCCCTTGACCCCTATCCACCTGAGCATACCTTGCCACCTCTGGTATCCTCTCTTGAAGACAAATCTTCCCCCTATACTTCTACTCTGCCAGAACAAAATGGTGAGCTAGAAGGGGCCCTCGAGCCTGAGGAAGCCCCAAAGGTAAACCTTCCAGCACCGAGGGTCACCTATACATCAGAGCAGCAAAAGGTCCTACATGTCCCCATCGCTCATCTAGAAGCAGAACTGGCATACTAACCACCAAGGAAGGTACTCCAAGTTCCATCCTCCTTAAATAACGGGGTCATTAGTAGCCAAAAGAAGGTCCTACACTTCTCGGGGGTTGTTGAAGAAGTACAGTCAGATAAGAGTCATCCCTTCAGCTTCCAAGAACACGACCCCATGACAAAGCTGAGAAGCGAGGTTCGTAACCTTCAGAGCCAATTAGAGGTCATGCGCATTGCTTCAAAGCATTTAAAGGGGTTTGTCTCTGAGACTAAGAATTATGAGAGCTCAAGACCATTGCACCTCAAATCGAATCCAAAGCTCACGAAGACTGGAACATTTACAATGAGCAAGCTCATCAAATCATGAGAACCATGAATTATGAGCTCCTCTCCAATCAATCACTAAAGGGTGAGGAAACAACTGCTCCCCCATTCGAGGTCATTGACGTCACAGCAGGTTGCTTCAAGGCAAAGAAAGGGGTGGGATATTCTTTTTCGTCTCACACTAACAAAGGATGAAAGCAGTAAAATAGAAGAAGATAGAAGAACAGAGACTTGTCGTACAACACTCGAAGCAAAAAGTGACGTTTCATTCATAAAACCAAAAATTCATACAATTATCAACATTATCAATACCAAGAATTGGTGTACAAAGAGTTATAAACGAGAGTGTTCACTCAAGCCTCGAGACTAAGGCTATAATGGTCTTATTGTGTCCACTTGATTCCATCCTTCAAGGCTACCGCCTGATGGAGGGTAAACTTTGTGACCAAAGAAGGAAATTCCCCACGTACCAACTGAGGAGAAAATGGGTCTTTTCCTACCTCACGGGCCACAACAAGAAAGCCTTCCAAATCATTGATGTTACATTCAAGAATCGCCATGTCATTCTCATTCTCAAAACATGTGATTTCTTTAACAATCGAAGGAACTTCTGAAGGAAAAATCTCAAAATTTGGGTGAACCAACTGACGCATGAGCAAGTTGGTTCTAAGGTTACCCATATGTGCCGTCTTGGAATCGATGACAATCAAAGGCCCAGGAAAGAAATTAAGTAAATGCTTAAAAGAGGGATATTTCTCAATATCAGCTGATTATTCTGAAGACAGAACTTCTTGAGCCTAGTGAGCCATTTCAGTCACCTTCATTTCAAACAAGTATGCACAAGGAACCTCGAAGTCTAAAAGGTTATCTACCAACCTCTTCTCCAAAGAGGGGAACATGATGAGCTCAAAAAAAGAAGCCCGGCTCAAAAGTTGATAAGCAGCTCTAAGAATATCACGTCCGTTGTCTGCAGAAACATTACGACGATTGAGCCTGGTGAGTTATGCAGTGAAAGGCACCATGGCATGCGAAACTACAAAGCCTCCCCGGATGTGCCAATCAAGAGGATGAATAACTTGTCCCGAAAGGGAGCTGACTACAAAAGCTGAGCCTATGATAGGTTTTTTTTTAGCAGAAGATGCGTGGCTCCATCTCAAGGTGCTAAGAGGGATCACCTTGTTGCCCATGATTATTATGTCATACTCGCTCTCACCTCCACAAACAGGAGGTTGAGGAGAGGGATGTGGTTCATTCTAAGTAATAAAAGGATCTAGGTCTGTACTTGAAAAAGGCTACCTCTTGACAACATTAGAAGCCTTGGCCGATCATCGAGAAGACATTTGTCGAACGACACTAATTATCGCCAAACGCAGGACTATCGCCGTCTGCCACTAGGAGGGAATCGTCACCTCGTGATCAACCGAGGGATCGTTGTCCCACGATCAAGGAGTATTAATGATTTGCTCCAACTGTCAGCAAGGGTCGCACGCGCGTCCCTTGAAATCTGAGCATGCCGCCTGACACTCGCAGCGTTGTCTGTCACTGCGTGTGTGGAGGGCGACCATTCGCCGTCCCACGACCCTTTGTCTCATGACCACTCATCTCCTTCCCCAGCCCTTTAGGTTCCCACCGACGTTTCCCCTCCTCAATGGGAATCCACTCCCATCCATTAGGAAAACCCTACCCCACCTTCCACTCACCGTCAGAGTTAGCGAAAAACACCAAAATCCCCATAAGGCTTCCCTGAGACCATGCGGATCTCCCTTCTCCCTGCTCTTCCCACTTTAGCGTGTTCACCACCAACTCACCAGAATTCTGCTGAGTTTTTGGTGAGCCCACTGCTGTTCTCCTTTCTTCTCTTCTAATAACCAAAGGACCTACAGAGGCCTCTGAACTCATTGCAATCTCCGCTTCAGCAACAGAATGACCGGAGAAGTGTTCAAACCCTGGTAGGGCACCTCTACAAATCCTGCTAAGGCCCCAAGAAGCCTTATTCCCTGCTCAAACAGCCTCGGCACTTCCCGAAAAGGTTCGCAATCATGGCACGAAGCTTCGCATCCTCATGAAGCTCGATAGAAAAGCTCCTAACTACTTGTCTTTGAAAATTTTGGTCGCGAAGTTCTCGTCGAAAAACCTTGGCCAAAAGCTTTGGCCCTCCGTCTCTAAAAACTCTTCTACTATTTTACCCATCGGTAAAACAGTAAAGCGGGGTTTTTGCCCCTTTTATACCCAGTAGTGTCGTAAACTACCATCGACAAACACAAAATGATACTCCAGTCCTTAGTTCTTGATGGTAATAAGACCAAGTCGGGGGCGGGTCAAGCCCGAGCCCCGAGAGGGCTATCACCACGCCCTTCACCTAGAGGGCTATCATCCCGTGCTTTCGTCGAGGGCCATCACCACGCCCTTCACCCAGAGGGCTATCCCCGTGCGCCCTCGTCAAAGGGTCATCACTGTGTGCCCTCGTCAAAGGGTCAACGCTACGCACCTTCGTCAAGGGCCAACACCGCGTGCCATCATCAAGGGCCATCGCTACACGCCCTCGTCAAGGGGTTATCGCCGTGCATTTTTTCAATGGCCACTGCTGCACGCTTCACCAATAGGGCTAATGTCGCGTGCGCCATCCGACACTTAGTGCCACGTGCATGCACTCTCAACTGGACCATTGTCCTGTACTCTCAGAAAGTTCATCCCCTACACCACAGCCTCACTCCTCAGGGAGTTAATCCTCCAGTGACGGCTTTGTTTCCCAGTGAGTCAAATTCCCTAAGCATGTCATGGCCCAGATGCACGACCCTAAACTGCATGGTCCAAACTATATGACTTAAACTGAAGCGACTGTCCAGATACACTACCCTAAACTGCACAGTCCAAACTACATGACCTTAAACTGTAGCGACGGTCCAGATGCACGACCCTAAACAACACGGTCCGAACTATATGACCTTAAACTCTAGCAAAGGTCCAGATGCACAACCCTAAATTGCACGGTCCGAACTATATGACATTAAATTTTAGCAACAATCCAAATACACGACCTTAAACTGCATGGTCTGAACTATATGACCTTAAACTATAGCGATGGTTCAGATGCATGACCCTAAACTGCAGGATCCTAACTATATGACCTTAAACTGTAGCGATGGTCTAGATGCATGACACTAAACTGCAGAGTCTGAACTATTGTTTACAGCTCAAAATCAGGGTGATCTGTAGATCACTATGATCTGACACTTTAAACTGATAAAGTAAATGAAAAGCAATGGTAGAGAAGGTGGGAACAATCGAATTCAAATCTGAGATCAGATTTGCTCAAAAATGAGCAAATCTACTCTCAGATCTGTGGCGGAGCCAACGTGATCCGAAGAATTTCAAAACACGATTTTCAATCAAAACAAATCAAAGCCAAATCAAAATAAAATAAATACAATGAAAGAAAAGAAAAAATGAAGGTGAAGAGAATACGGAACCGGGCCGGATGGCCTGGGTTTTTTGAGCCTTTGTGTCACGACCCCGCTCCCGGACCCCCGTCGTCCCATACCGAAGGGCGACAGAGCGCGGGATCGTGAACACAGAGGTCACGGATGTCATTCAAGTGGGAGTGGCTTAATGCATAATTTAATTTGGAATCACAGCAAACCATGAGATAAAGCAAAAACTCATACAAAAAAAAATCCAAAACTGAGTAAAATAACACCACTTATATACCTATTGAGACTCCAAAATTTCCTGTTACAACAAGTTCAAGGCACAATAGGCCTGATCACAAAAATTCCAGAATTCTTCAAAATACAATTTCACACATTCACCAGGCACTTACCGTCAAAAGAGCCACCAACTGAAACTTTAAGCTTCAAAACGACTGCCACCAGCATCCAGCTGTCCACACTAGGGTATCAGATCTCACTCTACACAGAGGGAAAAAAGAGTGGTATGAGCTAAAGGCTAAGTGAGCGAATTCAGCATCTTTGCATTCCAACCTAGATGCACTCTTAAAGGATAAAAAACGCACAACTATCACAGTTCATGCGATATCACATAATACAATCATACATTAATAGATACAGATGGAGTGAGCAGAAAAATTTCAGATCTCAGGGCCTTTCATGTTTCATGAACTAAATAGTCATACATACATAAATCATTATCACACAGTCAGAAGCATGGCTAGGGCATACAGTTCAGATAGACAGAAATTAATGGAGCTTACTGTCAAAGTAGAAGTCACATCAAACAAGCTAAGTCAGTCCTGTAACTGGTGACTTCTACCCTCATTCAGGAAGGAGGACAATGACAAGTGGGGGCCCCACTTCATAATGTCCTCACTCACACACTCATTTCCCAGCGCACTTTGGGGTTTACGATAGGCTGAGGCCTTGCAAGACACGACCCTCCCCTGGTGCCGTCAGGCAACAGGGCGTTACACTACCATTGGAGGGCCCAATATGTAGTGCCCATAACAGAGTGGGGGGCATAACCCTCTCAGTTATTTACAGTTACATCTCGACTCCTCTCCTATCATAGCATTCGAGGTATAGTATACCCCACTACCATTGGAGGACCCATTACGTAGCAGGCAATTATCAGAATTACAGTACCCACTACCATTGGAGGACCCATTGCATAGTGGTCAGGATCAAAATCCGAATAAGATAAATACATTATCCACTACCAATGGAGGGCCCATTGTATAGTGGCCAAAATCAGAACCAGAATCATAAGCAGAATCAGATAACAGAGATACAATATCCACTACCAATGGAAGACCCATTGCGTAGTGACCGGAATCAAAATTATATAGGTATCATACCTAATTCAACCACGCTGAAACATTCACTCATTTCAAGAGGTCAGGAACATTCATGGTATCATAAGTATGCCATTTCAGTATCATCTTACAAAAGAATCAAGCCATGTTCAACATATTGATGCATAGCAAATGTATGATCAACTCAATGCTAAGAATTCATTATAATTCTTATCATCAATATGCACGTGCAAGGTGAGACATAACATCCAACTTATGAGGGAAATTTACTTCTTTTCAATTGCTCTTTAAGAGTGAGTATGAACCTCCTTCAATCACAAAAATTATGAAGCTTAATTGATCATGACCAATTCAGAGCAAATATCAAGTCTTGAGATTCTGAAATATCATATTGGGGTATATTTCATAGTCTGAGATATAAACATCAATTTTATACGGAATTTCAATATAATTCCAAAACAAACTTTCAATTTAACATTCTTAGCTTTCATGTGATAGTAATTTGAGAGCATTTGGACCCCATTTGGTCCGTCAAAAGCTTAAAGTAACAGAAGCAATAGTTCTGGAAATTGCTGAGTTTTTTCATCAGTGACGTATTCTCATAATTTGATGTATAACTCTTGATTTAGAAATAATTTCAAAATGCTTTGAACATGTGAATTCAAAAGGACACATAGACGTTTTAAATAAAAGTGGTTTGAAGTAAATTGATCCCCATTTTATTATTTAAAACTTATGAAAACTAGAACAAAATGTCTGAGTTTTCTGCAATCTATCAACAAATACATGTCCACATACTTTGAAACAAAACTCTCAAATTATACAGAATTTGGACAAGGTTAAAACATGAAACGCATAGTAAACCCGTGTATCTTTCAAATGGTTGTGGTTATGAGTCATGTGGAGTTCATTTGGCCAAACAAAACAGGAATAATATTTTTGAAATCTGCACAACAGCACAACAGGAATAATATTTTTGAAATCTGCTGAAATTTGATAACAGTGACATGTCCTCTACAAACAGAAACATAGCTCTCAATCCGTAAAGAATTTCAATTGAGATTAAACAGAAAAATCACAGTAGACACACATAGCTTTCATTTAAACTATTTTTTAACTCATTTTTAGGTATATATGTCAATAAAAAGCTCAATTTACAGAGCATGCATCTTTCTGGAATATTGCAGAATTTCATACCCAAACCTTGGCACACTTCAAAGAGTGATTAATAACTTTCAAACTAAAATAGGCATTAATGCAAGGTTATTTTCAGCTTAAACCAGATTCACAAGGGTGTTTATCCACTAATTTTTTATAGCCAACAAAAACCTTTAAGGCTCAATCTATCATGCAAATATGAGGTATAGTCCTTGAAAATCGGGGCTTATTCTAGCATGCTATCATACATGCTCAAGCTTGTATTCAAACAAAAACTAGGAAAGCATGGATGCTATAATCCACTTACTTGTGCCAAGAGACCGTCAGGTTTACCCAAGATTCTAATGGTGGTTTAATAGAAAGCCTTAAAATTCTAAGGCCAAGGAAGTTGGCGAGAGGGAGAGGGGGAGAGGGAGGGAGAAAGGAGTGTAGCATTTGGAGTGAGGTTGGGGTTTAACATGGGTAAGGAGAGGAGGGGTGGAAGCATGCCACAACTAAATGGAAAACAAGGGGGGGGCGGGGGGGGGGGGGGGGGGGGGGGCACATGGTGAACAAGGGAGAGGAAAAAAGAAGGAAAAGAGGTAGTCCCTTGGACTACCCTATTTAATTGTGCATGGTAGTAACACATCACGTACGGTTTTCCGTTCACGGCGTTTCTCCTCTTCCCCCTACTCGCCTGTAAAAAGCAATATGCTGGAAATGTTCGGGCCCCAACACTTTGAGGGCTCGCCCATATTAAACTAGTTCCTTTTACCGTTTGGGTCCAGATGTCGATCAACAAGTCTCTAGTGGTAGTTGTGCCTTGGAAAATGGCTTGGAACTAGGATTCTTAGGCTTAGGTTAGATAGAGTTTTCTCTGTGAGTTTTTCTCTCAGATCTCTATCTCCTGTAGCTCTCTTGGGATTCTAATCTCTATCTCTAGGGTTTTTTCTCTCATCTCAAGCCTCCTCCTGAAGTTTGTTGCTTATTTTCTCTCTCCCACCTCCCTAAATGGTCCCAAAAATATCCTCGAAAGGGGGGCCAATTTGTTGGGGGAGAATCAACTCACTCAATAAACAAATCCCCTCAATCAAAGACACCATTTTGGGGAGGTGGATTTGAGAGGCATAGGGCGTGCCGCCCAAGTAAATTAAAAAAAAGTTGAAAATTGAGGCTGATCAGAACTGGGCGGCACGGGTCATGTCGCCTGGGCAGCACGCCCCGTGTTGCACATACCAATTTTGGTCCAAATTGATATTTTTCACTTCTGGTGTGTTCCTCAGCCTTTTGTGAAGCTCCGAGATAAACTTTGGGTCAAAATGGAGTTTTTTACATTCTTTAATGATTGTTTTCGTAATACAAGGAATTTATAGGGATTTGGCTCAAAACAGTGCATCTACAGGATTCTGGGCAGGCCCACTTGTTCCAGATCACAAGTAGGCTATGTGAACTATGGATTTGTGTTTACTAGGCTATGTGAACTATGTATTTGTGGTCCAAAGGGTTTAGAAAACCACAAAATTTGCAAGATTTAAATAAGGCGTCTAAAGTTGCCCCTCTTTAGCATTTCCTGTCCTTCGGGGGACAGGTGAGTGGCAAAGAAGTAGACACTCTGGTATTCCCTATTCTTTGAGGGGAAGGTGAACATGCACTCCCTGTCCTTCGAGGGATAGGTGTTAAGCAAAACAATAGACTCTCTGATGTTCCCTGTCCTTCGAGGGGCAAGAGAATGTCAGAGATAGATGTCGTCCTGATGTCAGGGGACAGAGGGCACACCAACTATCCCTCCAAGTCATTGCGCTCACAAGCTCACCCACCTAGGGAATTTTCATCCTAGGTTTTTCGATGTTACATGATGACGAGTTCGCAAGCTTGAAACTCAAGGTGGATTTTACAGCCATGCCACTTGACTTCAGGGGTTTCCCAGTCTGAAAATTTTAACTCTGGTAATTTCTTTAATTTCCTTATGAGTTTCTTAAGGTTGTCTAAAGGAAAGTTTTTTATAGGACGAGACTTGTCAAATCAATTTTGAATAGAGAGGCGAGGCAGCAACGTAATAATCGCAGTAACGCGGTATTCATCATGTACGGGTGTCCAAGCTCCTTCTTTTTAAGAAAATGTTTTAGAAATTTTAAAAGTACGGGGTGATTTGAAGTAGAACTCGGAGCAAGGATAGGTTATGATTTTAACAAAGAAATTAAAGTTTTTGAAATCACAAACACATAGTGAAAATTTTGAAAAAAAAAGATATTCGAAAAACAAAGTTGGTTACCATTTTTAACTCCTGCGACCATACAACCCTCTAAGCAGTTTAGCGTCGTGCAGCGATGGACCATACACCCGATCCATTTACGCCATACGGGGATAGACGTTTGAACAAGGTGGTTGTGCCTTGAACACATTGAACAGGGAGGTTGTGCTCAGAACAACATTGAATAGGGTGGTTGTGCCTGAACACATCCAACATTTTACGTCTTACAGGGCTAGACGTTACCTGTCATGGCTCTTTAACGTCACATGATTTTGACGTTTTTCCTGTCTCAGCACTTTAACGTCGCACAAGTTTGACGTTTTTCCTGCCTCGGCTCCTTAACATCGCACAAGTTTGACATTTTTCCATTGAAACAGAGTGGTTGTGTCGTGGATCGGACTTTGATTGGCAGTTTAGTCTCATGCCACCGAGGAATGTTTTTATTTTTTTGAATTTCTTTGGAAATTTTCTGGAAAATTGGTTGGCAGTTTAGGCTCATGACATTGAGGAGCGTTGTCTTTTTTATTTTTTTATTTTATTTTTAAAATTGGTTTTTTTTTATAATTGATTTGGGAAAGCACATGGGGGACACTAGGTGTGTCGTTCAGCAAAAAAAATAAATAAATAATAAAATTTGGGTGACATGGACCTAGTGCCCAAAATTAATAAAATTTGGGCAACACGGACCTTGTCGCCCTGATGGCATGGACCATGTCCCCCTGGCGGCATGAGCCGTGCTGCCCACATTTTTTTCTTTTTTTTAAAAAATAAAATTTGGGCGACACGGATCGTGTTGCCCTGGTGGCACAAGACATGCTGCTCAGGGCTGGGCAGCACAGACCGTGTCACTCTGGCGGCACGAGACATGCCACCCATATGCCGCCCCCTCCATCCCCCTCATTTCTGTTTTTTTTATAAATAAAAATTGCGCAACACGGACCGTGTTCGTGTCGCCCGGGCGGCACTAGGAATGCTGCCCAAGGCTGAGCGACACGAACCGTGTCGCCCTGGTGGCACGAGACCTGCTGCCCATGTACCCTTTTTGTTTTTTTGAAATGGGATAAAATCTATTTCTCAAAAAAATGCAGGCGGCACGAGGTGTGCTGCCCATATTAAAAAATAAAGAATTTTATTAAATGAGGTTTTTAGCCACACGAGGGTTGGGTGACACGGACCGTGCCACCCGAGCTGCACGAGACCTGTCGCCCATATAAGTATTATTTTTATTTTTATCTTTTTTATAACTAACGTGGGCGACACGGGTCATGTCACATGGGCGGCACGAGACGTGCCACCTAGGTTGGGCAACACGGATGATATCGCCTAGACGGCGCGAGATGTGCCGCTTAGCACCCTGTTTTTTTTTTTTTTAATTAAATACGGTGGGGTGGCATAAAGCATGCCTCCAAGGTTGGGCGACAAGGACTGTGTTTCCCAAGCGACATCACGTGTGTCGCCCTTATATATATATATATATATATTTTATTTTTTTATTATGTTTTTTTCTGGTTACTTATGGGAGAATTTTGCCCCTGTTGGGAGGTCCTTTTCAGCATTTTCCTTGTTATGGGGAGCTCCAAAAACCCCTTCTCGTTTTATTTATTTATTTATTTATATATTGCCCCTGTTTTGGATTCTTGTAGTAAGTGTGCATTTGATTCATTGAAACATAGCAGCACACTTTCCTTGCACACACTTCTCAAACATAATTTCTTACAAACTCAGACCCCCTAGTTGTAGGGACTTTGTCTCGAATTTTCTGCTATTGGGTCATCATACGCACACGTGGGGATGAGCTCATCTCATTTTACCTCAGGGGATCCAGTCGAGAGAAAAGCGCTCTCAAACTAGCCAATTTCGTCATTGGCAAGATTCATCCATCTCCGATATGTACTCGTACAACCATGGAGTGCCTGGGTAGTTTCAATCCTTCATAACAGGCATAAGACGTTGGCTTCGAGAGTGAGGCCAGATTGACTGTCAGTTTAGCCTCTTGTAGTGATGGAAGAAGTCCTTTATAAAAGGAGGAAGCTTTTGAAAATGGATGATTTTAACAATCAAGTTGAAACAACATTTTCAAAAGAGATGGGCCTTACAATTTTTCCACCTGTGGCCCCTTTGGTGGTGTTTTTCTTTGTTATATTTTACCTGGAGATGATGAAAGGATTCCCTTGCAGGATCATGAGAACTCAAAAATCACGAAGTTGTCTTTTTACCTTTGGAGATTTCATCCTCTGCTTCGCGGATCCATGAAGAGTCCTCTGGATTCTTGCCGGGCTTCCATCTTTGAGGGTCTCGACATTTTTCAGGGTTCGTCAAAATCACTTCGGTTTTCCATTCATGTCACCCTCCTACATCTTTCTGAGTTGGTTATGTTGGGAACCTGCAGGGTTTAGGAGGAGTCTTCATCCTCGGGGTCTGCTTGTGTAGTATTATTGGAACTTGCAGGTATTTGTTTGTACTTGAGTGTTTTGCATCGAACGCTTCTTCTGGGAGATTTATTCTCTCTTTTACCCATGATGCCTTTTCAGGTTTTCACCACGTCTTTATTATTATTATTTTTTTATTTTTTAGTTTTTCTTTGCGATGCCTTTTCAGGTTTTCACCACGTTTTTTAGCCTGTTACGGGTAGTATTTTCTGAGATACATTGCATTAATGGGGTCGTTGAGTTCGTACCCCTCCTGATTTTTTATTTTATAAGATTTCCTGCATGCACTCGGGTGACCATGAATGGCCCCTCGCAATTAGGGTTGAACTTGCCTAAAGGGTGTGGATTTACAGAAGTGTGGAAGATTTTCTTGCGTACCATGTCTCCTTCTCTGAATTGTCGAGGAACAACTTTTCTTTAGTATGCCCTCTCGACCCTACGCTGATACGTAACGATATTTTGTGTCGCTCATAGTCGCCTTTCATCCAAATTAATGAGAGCAACAATTCGTGCTTTGATCTTTTGTTCCTCATCTGAATTTCAATGAATGAGCACTCGGAGAGATGGTATCTCAACCTCGATGGGTAGCACTGCTTTCATACCATACACTAATGAGTATGGGGTCATGCCAGTAGGAGTCTTCTCAGTTGTGCGGTAGGCCCATAATGTGTCATTGAGCTTTTCGTGTCAATCTTTCTCGCTTTTTATTATTTTGTCTATGATTCTGAGAAGTCCTTTATTTATGGTTTCTGCTTGTCCGTTTCCTTGAGGGTAGTAAGGGGTGGAGAATTTATGTGTTATACTGCACACCTTAGTGGCCTTTTGATTTGTGAGATTGGATCCATTGTCAGTGATGATTAACTTAGGAACATCGAATCTGAATACGATATTATTCTTTATGAAATAGGCAACATGTTGGCCTTTAATTTTAACAAATGATGCGGCCTCTACCCATTTGGTGAATTATTCTGTGGCCATTAATATAAAACGGTGGCCGTTTGAGGCTTTTGGTGATATTACCGCACATGGAGAAGGGCCATACGGGTGGTGTTGAGTTGAATGATACGGACGGTGAATGGATGAGGACTCCATAGAGTTGACATTTGGGATACCTCTTAACGAACTTCCAGCAGTCTTCAACCATGGTGGTCTTGGGGCCTAATTTTCTGAGCTAATGCGGTTGCTCCAGAATGACCTCCTTCATTGTACAACTCTGTTACTACTTGGTCAATTTGTGGCTGATTGAGGCACCGTAGAATGATGCCATCAAAGGATTTCTTGAATAGGAGGTCACCTCTTACCAAGAATCCCATCGAAAACCTTCGAAGGGCTTCTTTATCCTTTTTTGTTGCTCCTTTGGGGTATAACTTGTCTTTTAACAGGGACAGAACATCATGGAGTCATGGTTTTGCCTTAACTAGCATATCAGAAGCCACGAGAGATATTTCCCCATCGTTCTCATTTTCTTCCTCTATTTCATTTTCGATCCTTGATGGGGAAGGGTCATGTTTGTTCCTGAAGAAGAATGGGAGCATGGTGATTTATGGGGGAATATCGACTATTGAGGCAAGGGTATCGGCAAATCGATTATATTCCCTAGTCACGTGCTAGAAGGTTATTTTCTTAAAGTATGGAATCATCATTTTCACCTTTTCTTGATAGGGTTTGAGCTTTTCTTCTTTCACTCTTCAAATCCTTTGAACTTGGTTTATGACGAGTAAGGAGTCTCCGATCACTCGTATTTGCTGGATTTTCATTCCAATGGCATTCTCAAGCCCAGCTATCAAGGCTTCGATTCAGCAACGTTATTGGTACATGGCAAATTCAATCTGATGGTTGTTGGCCTAAAATCTTCTCGGGTGAGCATAGTATGACTCCTATACCTGACCCGTATTCGTTCTTTGCACTGTCAAAGTTTAGCTCCCAAATCGAGTCCTCAATTGGGAAGAGATTCTCAACAGGGAGATCCGTGTTAATGGGAATATTGTCTGGCAGTGCGTGTTCAGCTAAGTGGTCAGCAATGGCTTGTCCTTTGACTGATTTTTGAGTGACATATTTGATATCTAACTCTCTCAATAGCATTCTCCATTTGGCCAAACGTTCGTTGAGGACTGGCCTCTCAAATAGGTACTTGAGTGGCTCAATTTTTGATATGAGCTTGACTGAATGAGATAAGACATAATGTCTTAATTTCTGCATGGCCCACACAAGAGTTAAGCAATGCTTCTCCACATCCGTGTATCTTGTCTCATAGTCGACCATGATTTTGCTTATATAGTATATCGTTTGCTCTTTTTCGTGGTTGTTATATTGTCCTCACAATGTCCCCATGTCTTGTCTTTCATTGACATGTATAAGAACATAGGTTTATTTGGACTAGGAGGACTAAGGATGGGAGGTTTGGTGAGGTACTTCTTGATTTGTTCGAATGCTTCTTGGCATTCATTATCTCGTATGAATGGGGTGTCCATCTTAAGGAGTCTATTGAATGGTGCTCACTTGTCTGCTAGTTGTGAAATGAAATGCCTTATGGTTTGTATGCGATCTTCAAGCCTACAGATTTCTATGATGTTCTGGGGAGGAGGCATTCCAGTGATGGCTCGTACTTTGAATGGGTCCACCTCAATGCCTCTTTGGCTTACTATAAAGCCTACTAATTTGCCGGATTCAACTCCAAAGACCCATTTTTGCGGATTGAGTTTGATTTGATATTTTCGGAGTCTTTCGAAAATGGTTCTCAGGTTGGTGAGATGATCAGACCTAGTCTTTGACTTGACCAGAATATCGTCAACATAGTCCTCCATTATGGTATTTATTAAATCGTGGAAGATGTTAGTCATTGCCTGTTGATAAGTTGCTCTTGCATTTTTTAAGCCAATGGGCATGACTTTGTAGCTGTAGGTTCCCCATTGTGTTATGATTGACGTCTTGGTTTGGTCTTCTTCTGCCATGAGGATTTAGTTTTAACTCAAGAAGTCGTCCATGAATGACAACATCTCGTGCCCTGCAGTGTTGTCGACCAAGGCATATATGCTTGGTAACGAGAAGTTGTCCTTTTGACATGCCTTATTGAGGTCTCGGTAGTCGACACACAATCAGATCTTCCCGTCGTTCTTGGGTACGACCACTATGTTGGCCAACCATTCTAAGTATTCGATGGGGCTAATAAACTTCGCCTTAAGCAGTTTGTCGATTTCTTTTTTAATTTTGAGCTCAAGGTGGGTCTTTTAACGTCGAACTTTCCACCTTACAAGCTTTTCCCCTTCGTTGCATATTAGGTGATGTTGCACTAATGTGGGATCTAGCCCTGGCATAGCAGCATATGACTAGGTGAAGGCATCACAATATTCTTTGAGAAAGGAAATCACATTTTCCCACTCCTCCGAAGATAAGGAGGTTCCAGTCTTGGTTAACCTTGGGTCCTTCTTAGTTCCTAGGTTTATGTCAATCGTCTTTTTGATGTTAGCCATTGGGTCACCATCTTGAATTGCTCAATGTGAAGTAAGTTCCTCAGGTTGAGAGATTTCTTCAAACTATTGACTCTCTTGATCTTCATCTTGGTCGTCCAATTCATCATCTTGGGTATTATGCGCCGTTATTGGGCTATCTTGAGTGAGCGTCATTTTTAAAAATTATCTTTCATTATTATCAGCTTTATCATGTTTTGAATTTTTCACGGTTTTTGAAATGTCGTAAGAGGTGTCCCTTATGGGACTCACGAAAGAAATGTTGAGGACCGGACTCGCAGGGCAGTTAGATGGTCACCCTGCGCCTATCCATTTTTTGGCACTGGGACTTGATGGTGACGCTGGTATGCTTCCAGTGATTTTTGAGATAAAGGAATGATAGACCAATTCTGTCCCTGGTTTGGTGTTGGTGGACGAGCACCCTTGGCTTTGTTAGAGCCAACTGTGCACACCTCCTCAAGATCCAGGTTACCAAATAGATCTTCAATTCCTCGTCTTTGTGTGTGCTGAGATGTCGAAGAGGGACTATCCCTTGTTGGGGATTCGAGGATCACTTTCAGTTGTTTTGGAGGACGGGCATCGAGAGGATCGGGGCTTTGAATGCCCCATGTTAAGAAGCTCGGAGGGCTTGAAGGCTTTATCCAGCTTTGAAATAGGGTGAGAGTACAACGGAGCCCTCTTCGATGCCCTTTTCTAGTTTTGACTGCAAGTGATCCAAAAATCGCTTCCTTTATGCCTTGCTCTTGACTTCCCAAACCATAACCAAGTTGGAAGCCTTGGGAGAAGAGTATGTCCTAGGCTTCGAGGGACCCGAAGCCGTATCGATGTTGACATTGGATAATCTCCTCCATCGATGTGGAAGTTTGCAAAATTTGAGGAACGAGGTCGCCGGCCTCTAGACATAAGGTGACACAATTAGCTTGTTAGAAGGAAGCCAACAGGATTTCTCTGAGCTCGACCCTTATGGCTAGCTTTCCGCTATGTGTGTTAGGATTAAGAAAAGAATGGGGGTCAGCACAAACCTTTGCAATGCCATTTTTTGTTAGAAATTTTAGGCATTGATGTAGCGTGGAGGCGACCACAAGGTTTTCGTGGAGCCAGGGTCTTCCTAGCAGCATGTTGAAAGAAGGTTTTATGTCCAATACATAAAACTTTACCAGCGGAATGGTGGGGCCAATCTTGAGTGTGAGAGGCATGCCCTTAACCTGCCTCTTGGTCCCATCATATGCAGCGATGGTTAACTGACATGGTTTGAAGTCATCGGGGCTTTCGCTTATCTGCTTCACTATTTTCATAGGGCATATATTCAGGGATGCCCAATTATCAACCAGCACTCTCCTTATCTCATATCCTTTCATGAAAATAGTGATATGAAGAGGCTGAAAGTGAAAGCGATTGACATTAGCTGGGATGTCATCATTTGTCAATGTGATTGGCGTTGGTCAAATTAGTTGGTTGATCATCTGGAACAACTCATTCGGTTGTGTGTTTCTCGGGATGTGGGTCTTTGAAAGAACCTTTTCAATTTTCTCCCTATGTGCCGGAGAATTTGCAAGAAGCTCCAAGATGGAGATTTGAGCTTGGATCTTCCCGAGATGAGTCGGTAGATCATAAGTGGTTATGGATGCTTGAGTTCTTTTATTAGGTTCATGATCCGCAACCCCTGCTGGTGGCTCCCATTTTTTCATCTAGAGTGTCCGGCATCAATTGGATGCGTTTGAACACTCGACCCCTTCGGTTTAAGGAATCAACTTCGCCAGCCTAGAGATTGATAGGGTCAGCCATAACGAGAGTAATGGGAGACCTCGGGGTGTTGGCCCTTATTTGGAAGATGATCCCTTTTCATCAGCTTTGACCATGTCAATCTCGAGGGCATCATCTTCGTCATACTAGTCCCACTTAGGAGGATCATAAGAGTTCGCGGATGAAGAGTTCCCTTTAAGAAGACTCAAAAGATCTTCCTCAACTCCTTGGAGATGATGATCACAAGCAAATATGAATTGGCTGGGATCATCTTCTTCGTCTCCATTTTAACATGTGAATGATAACATCCTCCTTTGAGTTACTCGGAGCTCCCGTTTCTTCAGTCGTTGTGGCCGTATTTTTTGAGAGAGGGTTTGTGAAGATACCCATCTTCTGATTAGGTTCTTCAACAGGTTGATTTCTAGGTCTGACGGTGATGTCACCCCTATTGATCAACCCTTGAATCACCCACTTCTAGTAGAAATAGTTTTGGGTATCATGGGGATGGTTTCTATGCCACTTGCAACATCTGTTCTTATCCTTAACCTCAAATGGTGGTTCAGATGGTGGCAGGAGTTGAACCATGTTTTTCTTCAAGAGTAACTCCAACACTTTTTCTAACAGGTCTTTGAGAGGAGTGAAGTTGTCCACTCGCCTTCGATTGTTATTTTGAGCGTTAGCTCTAGGCTGACCCCTTTGATTTTGAGTCCTATAATTGTGCTGGGTGGCTAAACCTTGAGCCGATCCGTTAACGACAATTTTGTTAACCTGACAGGAAGCTTTCTCCTTGTCGTTGCTCTTATTTTTTGTTATGGGGAGTCGTGATGCGTTTGTTATCGGGCCGAGTATTGAGGGTTGTCCCTCTTGCCCTTTCATGTCACGCCACCTGCACGATCATGGAGTTGAAAGAGTGGGGGATAAGTCCCTGGCTAAAGAAGGTTCTGAATTCAGGAGCTGCATTTTCTAAGGCCATGGAGATTTTAACTGGGTCCGTAAGTGCACATTCGATGACCCGCATCTCCACCTCGTAGAATTGACCGATAAAATCCTCGAAGGAGTCTCTTGGGTTTTGTTTGGTTGCACTGAGTTCGCTCAGGGAAAGAGATCTTGGTGTCGACCCATGGTAATGAGAGACGAACTGGTTGAACATTTCGTCCGGAGTTATGTGTGGTTGAGTGTTAATTATTCTCCGATTCTAGTTTAAAGCCTCACCGGTCAAAGTTTGCGAAAATAGGGCGTTCAACTGGTTGGGCCTGCCTCGCAAGGCTCAGACAGAGAGGAGTACGCGTTAATGTCAATATCTGGGTCAGTCTTCCCATTGAATTTGTTTTTAAACTCTGGGATGACAAACTTAGGGGGAAGGTCTTCCATGCCTCCAAGGGTCTCTTGAACATAGGACTTTTGGCGTAGACTATCATGCATGCTCATTCTTACGAGCATATCCTGCATCGCTTTTAAAATGCCATCTTGTTGAGTACTTGGAATCATAGTAGGCCCACCGGTCGGTGGGTTCCCAAGTGTAGATTTGCAAGTTGAGATTTGGGGTAGATGTGGGCATGTATGGGCCTGAAGTTGATGGGCCACGGTCACCGGGACAGTTTGATACATTTGTGCCTGAGGGGCGTACTGACACATAGGTGTCGCCACCTGTTGAAGACATGGCACGGTTTGTTGGACCAGATGAACTAAGGGGGCCGATTGAAGAATCGAGGGACTCGGTTGTAGTAGGGGTTGGTCTATACCGCTAACTTGGTTTAGGTTCCGTGAGCTGGGGCATGAACAATGTAACCTAAGTCAATCAGACTTTTAAGAGCAGTTTTGCCACCCATCTTGCCTAAGGCTTGATCTAAATTGACGCCTCTGCTCTGTACAATGTTAACAACATCATGAGCGGTATTATGGTGGCTCGAGGTTGGATTGGATCTCCTAGACCTTGGTGGGTCATGGTTTTGAGACCGTTGCATCTCAAGGTTATCTTGGATCGAGGTGTGGCAATTGGCGTTAGATGTCGTATGAACTTCTTCCCTCGTACAGCCCCTGTTTTGGTTGCCTAAGGTCAAACGGCTCTTACTGTGGCTACGTAAGGTTCCCTATTGGACAATGCCTGGTCCGACCCCCTGAATGTTCAATGTTTTTTGGGCGGAACCAACTTTTCGGACCATACAGAGCTCAGGGTTAGGAGTTGATCCCTGAGACTTAACTTCTAATTGAAGACCTGGACGATGGATAAACGATTGGCATGATTTCTAGCCGTAATCCCAAGGGAATGCAACATACTGGTCCCTAGCTTTGGGAAGGTTCGGTTTAGAGTCAGCCATGGAGCGGTCATCATAATCGCCTTAGGTAACCGACATGATCGCCTTCGGTTTAGAGTCTAGGCTTAGGTAAGATCTAAACTCGATGACTTACGACACACTCAGGCTGACTCAAGCGGCAAAATGTTAACTAAGACCAAGGCTAAGAGTTGCCCAGAATCTAGACTTGCTAGACTCAATGGGTTTTGGTTCAGACCCTCAACTAAGGTAAGCCTAGTCTAGCTCTAGAGGCAACTCTATGCGTAGACCTATGGTAGAACCTAGATTAAGATCTATACTACCTGGTGCACGAGTCTCGGCTCGGACCAAGAGTGGATCTAGGTTGGGACCAGGGTGTAAGCCTAGTTCGAACCAGGACTGAGCTGGGTGCAAGCTTGGACTTGGACCTAGAGTTTTGAAACTCAAACCTGATGCGAACTTGGACTAGGTCAATATGAGCTAGGAACGAGCCTTCGGCTCGGACCATGAGGGGGCTTAGGTTCGGACCTGGGTGTGAACCTGGTTCGGACCTGGGCTAGGCTGGGTATAAGCCTAGACTTGGACCCAAAGAGTTTTAATGATCAAAGTAGGTGTGGACCTGGACTGGATCAATGATGAGCTAGGAACGAGCCTTTGGCTTTGACTAAAAGGGGGCCGAGGTTCGGACCAAGGCAAAACCTTGTTCAGACCTAGGCTAGGATGGGTATATGCCTGAACTTGGACCCAGAAGCTTCAGCTCAGATCAAAAGCGGGTCCGAATTGGAGTGTGGGATTAACCGATCAGGAATAAGCAAGAAAGCACACGAAAATGTTTGACCTAGTCTGATTATGGGTAGGCTTGGCTTGAGAGTGGGTTCCTAACTATTGCAATGCGGCTAGGCTGATATAGGTGCCGACATAGGTCTTGGCCTCTTGTTATAGGATGTTCACCAGGTCCTACTATACGCGGAGTTTCTTTGAGGTAAAATATTATGGAGGGGCACTCACAGTTAAATTTACGCGAATCTGAACCGCCTCGGCTCTCAATGCTAGGTTCTCATCATGCTGTTAACAAGGAGTTTGGGGGTTTTCCAAAAAATTTTTTTACGATTTTCCGGGATGCCAAGTCGGTGTGTTCTAGAGTGTGTAAAGAAGCATGCAAATGAAAATAAAGTCAAGCACACAGACACACAATAATAAGGAAAACAAGTGAGCGCTCGGCGCTGATCGGGCCTAGCGATGCGCGCTTCAAGGCGTAACTCACTCGAAGCACAATATAGATGGAGTGGTGACGAACCCCTAAGACTGTATGGTCAAAGTAGTGAAACCAGACACAGTTCGTGCTATGTCAAGCGTGACCCGAGTCAGGGACGACTCGAACAGGACACGGTTCAAGGACGGTGCAAGCAACCCTCAATAAGTTTTATTTTATTTTATTTTATTTTATTATAGTTTTTTCTAGTATATCCTGATAAAATAATCTTACTGTAAACTTGGAGAAATAGAAAATAAAATATTTTTTGATGAAAATAAATTAAAATAAAGGGATAAGTGGGGACTAATGATTTAACATAAAAATATTTTTTTGTATTTTTAAATATTTTATTTTGACCTAAGACAATGGGATAGGTCACAAAATAGTTCCTAGAACATTATTGAAGAGTTTCAAAATATTCTGAGATTTTCGAAATTTTGATGCTCGGATCACACTCGATTTGCCCGACAGTGGGAGCCAAACTGTTTACAGTAAAAAATCAGGGTTATCTGTGGATCTAGATCACTCTGATCAGACACTTTAATCTGATAAATTCAATGAAAGTAAATGGTAGAGAACGTGGGAACAGTCAAATTCAGATCTGAGATCAAATCTGCCCAGAAACGAGCAGATCTACTCTCGGATATGTGGTGGAGCAAGCGTGATCCGAACCATTTCAAAACATGATTTTCAAGAACTAAAAATCAAAGACAGATCAAAATAAAATAAATATAATGGACGAAAATAGAAAATGAAGGTGAAGAGAATATCGGACCGAGCTGGATGGCCCGAGCTTCTCGAGCCTTCGAGGGCTCGCCTGTATCAGAACCGGTTCCTTTTGCCCTTCTGGTCCAGATGTCAATCAACAAGTCTCTGGTGGTAGTCTTGCCCTTGAAAATGGCTTGCAACTAGGATTCTTAGGCTTAGGTTAGATAGGGTTTTCTTTCTGAGTTTTTCTCTCAGATATCTATCTCCTGCAGCTCTCTAGGGTATCTAATCTCTATCTCTAGGGTTTTTTCCTGGTCTCAAGCCTCCTCCTGAAGTCCATCCCTTAGTTTCTCTCTTCCTCCCCCCTAAATGGTCCTGAAAAGATCCTCAAAAGGGGGCCGAATTTGTTGGGGCAGAATCAACTCATACAACAAACAAATCCCCCAGTCAAATATACCATCTGGGGAGGAGGATTTGGGCGGCACAGGGCATACCGCCCAAGTATATTAAAAAAAAACAAAAATTGAGGCTGATCGGAACTGAGTAGCATGGGTCATGTCGCTTGGGCAGCAACACACCCATGCCACAGATATCAATATTTTGTCCAAATTGGGATTTTTCACTTCTAGTGTGTTCCTCAGCCTTTTATGAAGCTCCTAGAGAAACTTTAGGTCAAATTTTTTATTTTTACTATTTTTAAGGATTTTTTTGGTAAACCAAGGCATTTACAAGAATCTGGGTCAAAACAGTGCATCTACAGGATTCTAGGTAGGCCAACTGGTTCCAGATCACAAGGTAGGCTATGTGAACTATGGATTTGGGTTTACTAGGTTAAGTATGGTCCTAAGGGTTAAAAAAACCACAGATTTTGCCAGATTTAAAATGGGGTGTCTACAACGATATGACCTTAAACTACAGCGACGGTCCAGATGCATGAACCTAAACTGCATGGTCCTAACCATATGACCTTAAACTGTAGTGATGGTCCATATGCACAACCCAAAACTGCACGGTCCGAACTATATGACCTTAAACTGTAGTTACAGTCTTGATGCATGATCCTAAACTGCACGGTCCGAACTATATGACCCTAAACTGTAGCGATGATCCGAATGCATGATCCTATATTGCACGATCAAAACTATATGACCTTAAACTGTAGTGGCGGTCCAGATGCACGACCCTAAACTGCACGGTCCGGACTATATGACCTTAAACTGTAGCGACGATTCAGATACACGACCCTAAACTGCACGGTCCAAACTATATGATCTTAAACTGCAGTGACGGTCAAGATGCATGACCCTAAACTTTACGGTCCACACTATATGACCTTAAACTATATTAACTGTCCAGATGCATGACCCTAAACTGCACGGTTCGAACTATATGACCTTAAACAGTAGCAAGGGTCAAGATGTACAAACTTAAAGTGCATAGTCCTTGTCGCACGACTCAAAATTGTACAACCACGGTCCAAACTATATGAACTTAAACTGTAGCAGTGGTCTAGTTGTATGACCTTAACCTGCATATTCCTTGTTGTACGACTCAAAACGGTACATCCATGGTCTGAACTATATGACCTTAAATTATAGCGAAGGTCTAGTTGGATGGCCTTAAACTGCATACTCCTTGTCTCATGACTTAAAACTGTATGACCACAGTCCATGCTGCATGACCAGTCCAAACTATACGACCTTAAACTATAGCAAAGGTCTAGTTGCATGATCTTAAACTGTACGGTCTTGGCTGCATGACATCCAAGCTACAAGACCCTAAAACTGTAATGCACGGCACGATAAAGGGTCCATACGCACAACTCCAATCGAGAGAAAGAACCCCTCCTCGCTAAAAGGGTATTTCATCAACATGCTCAGTGGAGTTAGATGTGTTAAAGAGTAATACCTACCCCCTAATAGGTTTGTTTCACACCAACATCCCAGTGAGAGTCATGTCTTACTACGACCCACTATCCCCCGGGAGCTTAGGGCCCTTCTTACTCCCTGAATCCTCATGAGGTTCATCTGTGCTCTGGCCTATCATCCTCAACAGAGTCACATGCACGGGATTTCTCATTATCCCTAAGAGGTTACACTAGACCTCCTAATCCCCGGTGAAGTCACGTCCGTCTGCCACTCCTCGAGTGCCTCACTTGTGTATAGCCTTAACTATCTCTGTCCCCATAAGTCAGATTACTATCCACAACCCATCCCCCATGTAGCTTTACCTACATGATGACCCACACATTGGTCCGTACTACATGACCTTAAGCTGCACAGCCTTGGTCCATGCTGCGTGACCTTAAACTACATAGCCATGGTCGAAACTATATGACCTTAAACTGTAGTGAAAGTCTCATTGCACGACCTTAAACGGCATGGTCCTAGTTGCATGACTTTAGCGATCTAGTTGTATGACCCTAAACTATAGTGCACGTCCTGGCCGCATGGCATTAAATTGCTTTGCCCAGGTCCAGGAGGCATGATCATAAAGATGCCCCCACATATGCGCACACACCTTTTATGTACATCTTCGCACACGCCTTAACTAACCGACCCATTTGTGTGCGCATACCACCTCCATTTCATCCCCCGTGAGCCTGCATACGTACACATGCCCTTTACATGCATCGTCACACACGCCAACCTTAGCTGGCCCATTCGTGTTCATGCAACACCTTCACCAACATTATTATCTTTTCCTCCAGTAAGTCTTACTCATGCTCACCAAACGGCGAACCTTTCCATGAGCCATGCTCACCTCAGCTAGTGGGTCACCATTGTTCACTCACCATCCATCCATCATCAACTCTTCACAAGGCAACTTCATGCCATCTTCCCAAGTGAGTCAAAGTCATCACTAAGGTCACTCTATGGCCTCCACAAAATGCCATTCACCACCACTGCGGTCCAGTTGTATAACCCTAAACTATAGTGCACGTCCTGGCCGCATGACGTTAAAAGGCTTCACATAGGTCTCGAAGGCACGACTCTAAATACGCCTTCACATGAAAAAGGGCATGGTTTACATGTAACAAGGGAACGCCATGAATAAAAATGACGGATAGGCATGGTCACAAAACCATGAGTAAGAGAGTTCCGTGGAAAACAAAATCCAGGCACGGTGAAAACCCCAAAAGGGCATCATGAGTAAAATCGGATGAAAAGGGTGGACGTGACTGCATGTCATGGATAAAAGAGCCCAGAAATAGCAGAAGTTGGTGAAAAGCATCTTCACTCTGCCACTTCCCCTGTTCAAGTGAAAACCCGCAAAAGGGCGCTTGGACTGACAAGACAAGCTGATGCGCGACCACCGCCTCAGCTGACATTCAATCTCCAAAGAGTTACAATCCTGGCTAATGAGGCCTACCTAAAATCCTCAAAAGCTGCATCCAAATGCAACACCATCATGCTCATCAGGGGGTGAGAGCCGCATTAGATCCCCCACATTTCAACATGGCTCATCAAGGAGTAAGAGCCGCATAAGATCTCCCAACCATCATGGCCCATCAGGGGGTGAGAGCCTCATAAGGTCCCCCACATTTCAACATAGCTCATCAGGGAGTGAGAGGCACATAAGATCTCCCAACCATCATGGATCATTAGGGGGTGAGAGCCGCATAAGATCCCCTATGTTTCAACATGGCTCATCAGGGAGTGAGAGCTGTATAAGATTTATCAACAATCATGGCTCATCAGGGGGTGAGAGCCGCATATGATCCCCCACACTTCAGCTTGGCCCATCAAGGAGTGAAAGCCGCATAAGATCTCCCTAGTTCAACAACAAGAGTCCTTGAGGGTGATGACAATGACAAAAAGATCCCTCCAGAAATTCTAAGAACCATCATGAAGGTAAGAAACTGATGAAGTCAGGGGTCTAACCTGTCACAAGCTTCAGGGTATGCCTCACAAAAATCCCCTGGCCTACATGGGACGAACCTTTTAGGATGGGTCAGAAGCTCCCTATTGGACCCCACTAGAAGGGACCTATAGAGATACCCTTAGTAGAAAACTTGGTGAAGCAATGAACAATGTCGACCTAAGGTTCATAGCATTTGGTCTTCATAAAAGGCCTGATTCTATCCTAGGAGGCCAAAATTTTTGAATGATTTCACTTCTTGATTCTCTCGAAGCACAACATTCGACGGGGCATGATGTTGGAAGGTATTTTTCATCAACATGGGTCCCCTGCTCAATAAAGCCTAGTAAACAGTGGAAATTCAGACAGTCACAGAATATACTTGGAATTGGCTGAAGATATTCATAAGGTCTCTCAAAAGTCTCCTGTCAAGTTTCATCATAGTCTAACATGTCTAAGATAGCGCAGACTGAGAAACAGTTTCAGTAGAATCGGCCTCTAGCACCCTGAAACGGCCCCTACAACTAGAGCTACATTTTTGGTGTCTCAAATCACTATGGGACTACGGCCATCGGATCCGGCATGTTCGAAAACCCTCAAGGGTCAAATTTCAGCCCGAACGGACACTCCAGGAAGAAGTTATAAACAAAAGAGTGAAACAGGAGGGGCCGCACGCTATTCCCGTGCGGCCGCCTTGCACCTCCACGCCATGGAAGGGATAGTCATGACTAGTGACTTTCGATGCTTATATCTCACCTGTCCCAAGTCGGATTACACTGAAATTTGGTGAGCATGTTCGCCTAATCAAGACGAGCGATTCAATATGTGGCGACACTCGAGCGCGAAGAAAAGCTTGAGAAAAGTTGCTGAACCGTGAAGAAAGTGCAGGAAATTCAGCAGCTTTGTGCCTCGCTCGAGCGACTAGATCACGCTACTCGCAAGCCTGATCATCGTGAGACTAATTCCATCATGTACGTAAGGTCTCGAGCAATGATTGTCCCGAAGCCTGTATCTGATGAAGGGTCGGATTCTGCACATAAAGCCGATGAAGCTACTCCAAATTCTATTGCCGAAATTCCAGATTCCGGCAAAAATTCCAAAGTTCCAAAATCTTCATTTGGGCAAGGAATAGAGTTGCGTTTGTTGCCCCACGATCGTAACGGCATGCTCAGTGTAATTCAGTGAAGAAATCACCAAAAAACATCAAAGAACGAGTACACTATCGATCTGAAGTTTCAAGATCCATTCAAATTTCAAGTCACATGATTGTGCAACTAAAACATGATCCATGGCTTGAAGTTGGTATCAAATCGATCACCATGCTGAGCCCTATCAGAAAACAATCATCTTATGATAACCGGGCATTGGAATGAACCCGGATCAGCAATGCAAGATCATGCAAGTTTTAGGGCAACACAGGATCTGTTCTGAAATTTCATGATTTGTTAAAGACAGGCAAATCTATCATTTTTCATCCTCGTTTCTAAATTCTTTTAATTCATAATTAGGGTTACTTTTGATCATCCACCCATGTTTGGGACAAATTCTATATATACATACCAACATTGTATGCTACAAAGGACTCAACCTTTAACACAAGAGAGAGTTTTTACTTAATTAAATATTCTCTTTCTTCTCATTGTTGGGTCACATTTGAGAGAGAGAGTGAGGTGAGAGAAACTTTTGACTGGTACCCCAAGGTTCGAGGTAAATTTTCTCTCTTCTTTTCTTTTTCTACTTCTCTCTCTCTTCTTTCCTCTCTTGCACCCCACCTTCTTTGTTTGAGTTCCTCACAGGGGTCATGCACGGTTGTGGCAGTGCTGTGCATGCCTCCCCTAAGGTCACACAGGTCACGCATGACAATGGCAGCCTCGTGTGCGAGTATCCTTCTCCTTCAGTTCTTCTATCTCCCTCTCCTAGTGAGGCCTGTAGAAGGCGCTGCCTATTACCATCCACAGACGTAGCTTCGACGTCTTAGTGAAGAACCCAAACGGTGGAACTTGCTTCCGCCTACAGGGGTCCTTCCCTATTACGCGTCTATTATAGACGGTGATACCCTTCGCCTCCTGCTAGAGACCTCGATGACGTCTACCGCTGTCTGTGAGCTTCCTTCACGTATTTGATGCTTATCGTCATCCTTTTGGCATCCCACACCTATCGTCGTGTTCCTCGTGAGGATTACCGTTGTGTGCTTTACGAAGGATTATCGTTGCGCGCTTCATCAGAGACTATCGCTGCCCACGTGGGAGCATGTTCTCTCCTTTTTTTTTGCCAATGACGATGCCTAGCAATGTTTGTAGTTCATTTCTCACTCTCTAACCATGAGCAGTAGTGTTGAGCGCCGCCTAAGGGCCATGACACTGCTATTCCACGGTCGTGAATGGCACCTCTTAGTGCCGTCGAAACCCAATCTCTCTGCCCTCTCGTGTTTTCTTTTCACTCTATTTTCTCTTCTCACTTTACTGAGGGTAGACTTAGCCTAGCACTGACATATCAATCTCTGTTTCATGTAGTATTGTCGCCGTTCTAGTCTTGAGAACCATGCCTGTCTTGCTACCACTCCGAGTTGATGACCTCCCGGTTTCCATGCTAGTCTCGCCTCTTTGTCGAGTTTTTCTTCCCTTTTCTATCTTTATTTGAACCTTACGCTTCATCCCCTTCTCGTATGAACGTACATTTCCCTAAGGAAAGGGTGGGTATTACAAATTTACCATATAAGTATTGTTCAGAAAGCAAGAGGATTGCAGGTTAAGGGAGGCAATTCCGAACCAGCTAAAGAAGCTGAGGGGCTTTCTTCGTGGTTTAAGAGGGCACCCACGTGAGTAGCCCGAGTAAGTCCCGGACCCACCTTCAATTCCTCTCTCATCAGTTGGTATACCTGCTCGTGCTCTTGAGCAAGGGTCTGAGAGAGCGATCCCAAATCCCAGGTTTGCAAGAAACCCAAGATACGTGCCTTCAGATCATCCAGATCTGGAGGGCAAGATCGACGCACCTAACCACACTAGTCCAGTTATCATGCAAGCCTCGTCCCCTTGTCGAGTACCCTCTTCTTTTCTCCTCTCATTCAAACCTTCCACTTCATCACCCTAACTTCTCACATTTTTAGCCATACGAATGTGCACTGCCTTAAGACAAGGGTGGGTCCTTTGACCCACTTGTCTTGCACGTTAACCATAGTAGTGTTGTATAGAAAACAAGGAGATTGCAGGTCAAGAGAAGCAATTCGGAACCAGCTGAAACAGCCGGGGGGATTTCCGTCATAATCTAAAAGGGTGCCCGTGCGAGTCAGCTAGAGTAAGTCACGGACCCAAGTGAGGTTGGTCCCCACCTCAAATCCAAAATTCCTCTCTCACTAGTTGTATACCTGTCGTTGTTCTTGAATAAGGTTCCCGAGAGAGTGATCTCAGATCCTGGATCTTCTTAACCCTAGACACATGTTACCCGATCACCTAGATCCGGGAAGGTGAGATCGAAGCACCTAACCAAGCATGACACAGGGTTGATGCTCAGTAGGAAGGTCGAGAACGAGGTTCGTGGAACCTGTTCCTGATGAAGGCTCACGGGTGCGGGGATTACGAAATCCCCAACTCCGATAAAGGGGTTGAGCAAACCTGAAGACAAGCATGTGTATAGTGAGCAGGAAATAGATGAAAGGAAAGGCCAAACAAGAACGATCCAACGATTGGGTAGCGTGTCTTCAGTGGAGTCACCAAGCTGGTTAGGTGCCTCGATCTCCCCCTCCGGGTCAGGATGACCGGTTGGCATGGTTCTGGGTTCGAGATGGACCCAGGAGCTGAGATTTCTCTCTCAGGAACCACATAAGGAGGACCCGAGCATGAATATCAACTGATGAGAGAGGAATTTGAGTTGTGATACGCTCGGCCTAGCTCGCATGAGCACCTTCTTAGATCACGTGGAATTTCCCCTGGCCTGTGGCTGGTTCAGAATCGCCTCCCTTGACCTATTTCTCCTTTCCTTGAGCTCAAGGGTATCAACCCAAAAATTTCTCTCCCGTCTCTCTCTTTCTTCAAAACGTGACCCAACAATGAACAAAAGATAACAATTTTATTTAACCAAAGTAGGGTCCTTATTACAATGACAATACGTGATATCTATAGAGAACCTACCCCAAACATGGGTGGATGATCAAAACTTAATCTAATTGATGAAAATTAACATTTAAAAAAATTAAAAAAATTCTAAAATTGGGGGAAAAATGACAATTTTGCCCATGCCCCATTCTGTGAAATTCCAAATCAGTCCATGTTTCTTCGTGCGAACTTTCCAAATGTAATTCGAGAGCTTTCCGGTTACCATCCAGCAAAAACAATACTGTATTCTTGATGAGCTCGAGAAGACAATTGTTTTGGTATCCATTTTGAGCCATGGATCAGTGTTTGGACCACGATCATGATGCGACAAAACATGGAAAAATGTGCAACCTTAGATTTAAGATTCAACCCATTTCTCCGTGTTTTTTGTCAATTTCTTTATTGTAGCATGATGCGCAAGTTTCCTCAATTATTTTGTAAAAATAACAGCACGATTTGGTGACTGGACGACCATTTTCAAAATTGAGAAACTTTGACCGGAGTTTGGATTGCGATGGCCAGAATTGTAGAAACCTGGGATTCATCGTCTGTCAAATCTGACCATCCATCACGCGTGAGGTTCGGCTTAGATGAAGCCCCTGACCTTATGCCCTTAATGGGTCTGGCTTAAGGTTGATCCGACTCGAGCGTCGTGATATGGCCTTTTGATTGAAGATACATGTTGATGGAAATTTCTTGCTACTTTTGGAAGTTTTTTGATGAACTTCTCTCTTCGCTTTCTCTCCGCTCAAGCCATGTTGTCATGCGTGCCATATATCAAAACGATCGGGTCATCGAGACGAACATGCTTCCAAATTTTGGATTAGATCGAACCCATGATGAGGAAGATATGGCCATGGAAATTTTTCCCCCCAAAATTGTGGTGCACAGTTTCCATTAATGGAAACTGGTTCACCGAGGGTGCACTGTAAAAGTGTACAACCTACTCGTTTTGGGTAATGTGGTAGTAACTTGCTCCGAAAGAATCTGAATACGTCGAAAATTGGTACCCGAGGGTTTCTGAATGTTCTGAATCCAACGGAAATGGTTTGGAGACGATTTGATGCTTTGATAATGGTGTTATAGTACAGAGTCCATTTTGAGCACGATAAAGGCAAAATTTCCCCCAACTATTTTATCGTCTGCACTACCAAAAGCTCGTCAGATTGCGAAAAAACAGGGCAGGTGTTCTTAGGAGACTCTTAAGCACGATATTGAACCTTCTTGAGCCATTTTGAGACAGTCGAAAAATTCACTTCTGGATCAAGGCTTATTGACCTATGGCTTCTGCAATCCATAAGCATTTTGGTACATGTGGACCTAAGTAGTGAACTGTTCTCTCCTTATTCACACTGGGGAAATAAGTGATGGAAAATTACCTCAAACAGATAGTTTCCATAAGTAGAAACTGATTCACTGAGGCCACACCATAATAGTGTAAAACCCACCCATTTTGGGTAAGTTAGGCCTAAAATGGTCCAGAAGCATCTAAATGAGCTGAAAATTGATATTCATGGGTTTTGGAGCCTTTAAGATCCAATGGTGGTCGTCTAACACTCATCCAAGACCTCAGAAATATGGCTCTAGTTATGAGGTATTTTTTAGCATGATAGAGAGCAATGTTGCGAGATGTAAATTTCATCCTGATCTATTTTATCTTAATCGGATTGGGACGAAACTTGGCATGCACTCTTTAAAAAAAAAAGAACACCCTTTCAAGATTTTAAATGCCAATCTGAAACCTTTTCAAATTCACTTAAGTTTTGGCTTACTGATCAATGCTCTCGTAGGCCGCAGGCATGCTGGTACCCGCAAGGCTGTTATTCACATCAGGGATACAAGTGTGTCAAAATATTCCCTACAACACATCTCTCTTTTCTCTTTTCTTTCTCTCTTCTCTCTTCTTTCTCTTTCTTTTCTCTCTCTCCTTTCTCTCTCTTTTCTTTATCTCTTCTTTCTTTCTTCTCTCTCCTTTCTCTCTCTTTTCTTTATCTCTTCCTTCTTTCTTCTCTCTCACTTCTCCCTTCGTCTTTCTCCTCTATCTCTTCTCCCTTCGTCTTTATCCTCTCTATTTCAAAAATTCTAAAAAAAAAAAAAAAAAAAAAAAGAAGAAAGGGGGAAACTTTTAATAAGTGATGGTTCGTATGAGCATGATGGTCCTTAGGGACCATCACTATTTTCAAAAGGTTTTGGTTTAAAGCTTTGGCTGCCTTGCTCGTGCCACGTCCACCAAAGGATGTGGGCTTTAAGCATTTAAAGTGTAATTTAACAGTTACACCTCATGTGTGAGGTGTAACTTAATAAAAGAATATAATATAGTATCCTAAGAATTTAAATACGAGAGGCGAGGGCTCCCACCCTAGAAAATTTTGAGATCTCTCTCTCTAGCCTAATTTTTATCAGATGCTCCCTCTCAAATATTTTAAGTAAGTGACTTCATTATCTTGAAGAATAATCCGTTCTTTTTAAAAATGAAATGAAATAATTGTTTCTGCTTATTATCATGAATTTTAGGCGCGATAAATTTTATGCGCAAGTGACCTCATTATTTTGAAAAATAATCTTTTTAATAAAATTATAATATAAGAAATTTTAAATGCTGTAAAGTCTTAGAAAAAAAATTTTATTTATTTATTTTTCTTGTCTACTGTGAGAAAATTTTAGAAATAAAATTATTAAAAATAAATGTGATATTTTTGTTGTTAGTAAAAATTGTAAGTTTTCTTTCTACTGTTTTTGAATATTTAGACATTGTAAATTTCATGTGCAATGACTGCCTTATTATTTAAAAATTGATATTTTTACAATTGATTATAGCATTGTTGTGAAATGTTTAATTGCGAATTGACATCTCATAAATTGTGATAATTCCGTATTCTTGAAATTCTATAAGAGTTTTTCTATACATATTAAACTGGCAATTATGCTAGAATGTCTTTACGAACCGCTACCTTTCTAAATTTGAGCAAAAAATATTTGATTGGTTATTTTTGAAATGTTATTGAAAGTGACTGTTATTAATGGTTTCAGTGAAATTCATATTAATGATTTCAGTGATATGTTGAGTACCTGATATTGCTGCTTTCGAATGTTTAAAGAGATTTAGAAATACTTTAAGTATGCAAGTGGACTCATCCGGTTTGCCGGTGAGGTTTAAGTGGACGTATCCGGGACGCCGGTAGGGATTAAGTGGACTCATCCGGTACGCCGGTGAGGTATAAGTGGACCTACAGGGATTAAGTGAACCTATTTGGGACGCCGATAGGGATTAAGTGGACCCATCAGGACACTGATGGGGTATATAGGTGACCTACTTGGGACGCCAGTAGCGTAATTTTGTGGAATCTTTTGAATTATGCACTGCCGTTAAAATGTTATATGCATTTTAATCACTTGGATTATGTTTAATTGTGCATTTCTGAAAGTGAAATTGTTATTTATAAATGCTTGTGCTCGCAATATTTTTAATTGACCTCCATTTCGAAAGTTTTTTTATATCTTTCATCGATGATTATTTTTAGGATTATGATGATCACTTACTGAGTAGCCAAACTCATCAAACTATGGTAAACATTTTTCTGGATAACTGCGGTTTCATTTTGAGTGCTTGTCAGAATCAACTTTGGAAGATATTGTAGTTGGGCCTAAGCTTTCTTTTTTTACTTTGTAAGAATTCGCCACTGTAAATTTATCCTATCAAGAGATGTATATATGTTTTGACTATAACATCTCAGGAATAATAGTATTGTAAATTCTTGGGGTGTGACAATTATGGTTTCAGAGCAATAGGTTTAAGATTCTTAGGAAATTTAAAAAGAATGTACTTAAAATAATATTTATTGCGTGTATAGACTGGGGCGAAGTCAAGATCCAGAATAGCTGAAGCTATTATGGAAGGAATTCACAAAGCCTTGGAAAATATGGTTGCTCTAATGCAACATCAGATGGAAAACAACAATCCACCCAGGCAGTCAGTTACGGGAAATGGTGGGAGTGAAATCGAACAATTTAAGAAATTGAACCCACCTTCTTTTAAGGGTGTTGTAAACCCACTGGAAGCTGAGGGATGGATTATGCAATTGGAGAAAATATTTGAGGTAATGCAATGTCCTGATGATAGATAGGTGGCCTTGACAGTTTTTATGTTAGAAGGTGAAGCTCAACATTGGTGGCGAATGGCAAAAGGAGTATTGGTCAAAGAAAATAAACCCTTGACTTGGGAAGTATTTCTAGAGGAAATTAATGAAAAGTATTTTCCAGATTTTATTCGAGACAAAAAAGAAATGGAATTTCTGGAATTAATCTAAGGAAACCGGACAGTAGCACAGTACGAGGCTAAGTTCACAAAATTGGCCAGGTTTGCACCACATATGATTAACAATGAGGCAAGAAAGGTGAAGAAATTTGAAAGGGGTCTCAGACCAGCTATTAGAAGCAGAATAGCAGTCTTAAAATTGAGAACTTGTGCTGAAATAGTGGATTGAGCCGTAATTGTTGAAAAAGTTTTCGAAGATTACCAAAAGATAAACAATCAGAAAAGCCATGTTAGACCCACACTATCTAATCGACAACACTTTGAAAGGGAAAACAAGAAGCCAAGGCCCTTGCCACTTCAAAGCCTAATAGAACCATGTAAAAAATGTGGGAAAAACCATAGATCCAGCCCTTGTTATTGGAATACCGGAGCCTATTTTAAATGTGAAAAATTGGGGCACCAGATTAGACATTGTCCTAGCTTACAGATGCAACAGCTTCCAAAGCAGGGAGAGATAGCCCTAAAGCCTCAGATGAAGGGAAGAGTATTTGCGATCACCGAGCAAGACGCTCAGGCCTCAAAATCAGTGATCCAAGGTGCTCTTATTATCTTCCAAAAAGTAACTCATGTTTTGATTGATCCTAGATCTACTCATTCATTTGTGTCACCACTTTTTGCATGCCACTTAAAGGTAGAATAGACTCTAGAGGTAGCCACACCGATGGGAAATTCAATTGACTCCAATATAGTATACAAATCATGTGTAATAAAGATAAGAGAAAAGGAACTATTGGTTGATTTAATACTCCTAGAAATTCAAGATTTTGATGTAATCCTTGGCTTTCTGCATACCATGCAAGTATTGATTGTTACAAGAAAATGCTTACCTTTAGTATGCCGAATCAACCAGTATTTTACTTCAATGGTATTAAAAAAGACTTCCCATCATATTTAATCTCCTGTATTCAAGCTAATCGCCTCCTTCGAAAAGGGTGTCAAGGCCTTCTTGTCTATATCAAAGAAGATAGGAAGGAAGAGATAAATATGGATACCACTTCGGTTATCCGAGAATTTCCTGACACTTTTTCGGAATAATTGCCAAGATTACCGCCTGACAAGGAAATTGAATTCTCTATTGAATTATTTCCAGGGGTAGCCCCAATTTTTAAGGCACCTTATAGAATGGCACCTATACAACTTAAGGAACTGAAACAACAATTGGAAGAATTATTAAATAAAGGTTTTATCCGGCTCAGTGTGTCACCTTGGGGTGCTCCGGTATTGTTTGTAAAAAGAAAGATGGGACTATGAGATTGTGTATCGATTATAGACAGTTGAACCAAGTGACAGTGAAAAATAAGTATCCATTATCTAGAAATGATGATTTATTTGATTAATTACAAGGATCACATGTGTTTTCAAAAATTGATCTTAGATCTGGATATCATCAGCTTAAGATTAAAAGTGAAGATGTTCCCAAGACAGCTTTCAAAACAGGTATGGCCATTATAAATTTTTAGTCATGCCTTTTGGATTAACCAATGCACCGACTGCATTTATGGATTTGATAAATCGGATCTTTAAGCCCTTTTTGGATAAATTTATTGTGGTATTCATTGATGATATTTTAATTTATTCCAAGAATCAGAAGGAACATGAGCAGCATGTAAGAATGTTATTGCAAATATTAAGAGAAAAGAAATTGTATGTCAAACTTCGTAAATGTGAATTTTGGCTTGAACAAGTGACATTTTTAGGGCATGTCATATCAAACAAAGGTCTAATTGTTGATCCTTCAAAGGTTGAAGCCGTTGTTAATTGGAAACAACCAAGTAATGTGATTGAAGTTCGAAACTTTTTGGAATTGGCAGGATATTACAAAAAAATGGTAGAAGGATTTTCTCGAATCGCAACCCCATTGATTCGATTGACACAAAAAAATGTCAAATTTGAGTAGACAAGTGAATGTGAGGAGAGTTTTCAAGAACTAAAAGTTCGATTAACTTCAGCAACTATTTTAACTATTCCTGAGGGGAGTGGGGGATTTGTGATTTATAGTGATGCTTCACATAAAGGCTTGGGCTATGTATTAATGCAATATGGGAAATTAGTGGCATATGCATCGAGACAATTGAAAGAATATGAGAAAAAATATCCAATTCATGACTTGGAACTGGCTGTAATAGTATTCGCTTTGAAAATGTGGAGGCATTATCTATATGGTGAGCAACTCGAAATATACACAGATCATAAGAGCTTCAAATACCTCTTCTCTCAGAAGGATTTAAATATGCGGCAGTAAAGATCGATGGATTTCTTAAAAGATTATGATTGTACAATCCATTATCATTCAGGCAAAGCTAACGTTGTGGCCAACGCTTTAAGTAGAAAATCTACGGGAGTCTTAGCTCATCTAATGATCCAAGAAATGAGATTGTTAGAGGAAATAGTGGATTGGCATCCGGCCTCGTCCATTAATGGTGTGGTAAGTATGATTGCCAACATTAAGGCAGAACCCCAATTAATCCAACAGATTCGATCGGCACAAAAGAAAGACCCTCAGCTTATAACAGTAGAAGAGGTGAAGCAAGGAAAGGGAGAAAAATTCTCTATATGTAGTGAGGATTTACTAAGATTCAAAGGTCAGATTTGGGTCCCGAATGATGAGCATGTGAAGAAAACTATATTGGAAGAAGCACATCACTCTCGTTATACGATACATCCCGGAAGTATTAAAATGTATCAGGACCTGAAGAAAAACTTTTGGTGGAATAATATGAAAAAAGAGGTAGCATTATTTGTGTCTAAGTGTCTAACATGCCAGCAAGTAAAAGCTGAGCATCAAAGGCCCGCTGGGTTGTTGCAGCCGTTACCTGTGCCAGAGTGGAAGTGGGAGCACATCTCTATGGATTTCGTCTCTGGCTTGCCTAGAACAAATTCAAGGAAGCTGAGGGCCTATGTCATTGACTTTACAGGAAGCTGGGATGACCATTTACCCCTGATTGAGTTTGCTTAAAATAATAGCTTCCAAGCTAGTATCCATATGGCACCATATGAAGCCCTGTATGGAAGGAAATGCAGGTCACCCATTTGTTGGGACGAGGTTGGTGAAAGGAAGCTTTTGAGGCCAGAAATTGTCCAGGTAATCACAGATAAGATAGCATTAATTCGAGAAAGGCTCAGGACCGCTCAGAGTCGGCAAAAGAGTTATGCCGATAACCGAAGGAGAGATCTTGAATTTGAGGAAGGTGATCGAGTTTTCCTAAAGATCTCACTAATAAAAGGCATTATGAGAATCGGCAAGAAAGGAAAGCTCAACTCATGTTACATTGGACCATTTAAAATCCTGGAAAGAATCGGATGTGTTGCTTATAAACTTGCCTTACCACCCGAATTGGCAAACGTCCATAATGTCTTCCATGTATCGTCACTGCGAAAATATCAGCCTGACCCATCCCATATCTTAAAATATGAACCTTTACCGATCAAGAAGGACCTATCCTTCATTAAGCAACCAATTTTGATATTGGATAAAAGGGTGCAAGTGTTGTGCAACAAGGAGATTCCTTTTGTCCGTATATTATGGCAGTACCATTCAAGAGAAGAGTCGACTTGGGAACGAGAAGACGATATCAGAGAAAAATATCCTTATCTTTTTCAGTAATCAGGTACACAAATTTAGAGGACTAAATTTCTTTAAGGGGGAAAGAATGTAATAATTCTAAAATTCCAAAAAAAAAAAAAAAAGGGAAACTTTTAATAAGTGATGGTTCGTATGAGCATGATGGACCTTAGGGACCATCACTATTTTCAAAAGCTTTTGGTTTAAAGCTTTTGTTGCCTTGCTCTTGCCACGTCCACTAAAGGACGTGGGCTTTAAGCGTTTAAAGTGTAATTTAACGGTTACACTTCATGTGTGAGGTGTAACTTAATAAAAGTATAGTATCCTAGGAATTTAAATACGAGAGACGATGACTCCCACCCTAGAAAATTTTGAGATCTCTCTCTCTAGCCGAATTTTTATTGGAAACTCCCTCTCAAATATTTTAGGCAAGTGACTTCATTATCTTGAAGAATAATCTATTCTTTTTAAAAATGAAATGAAATAATTATTTCTGCTTATTATCATGAATTTTAGACGCGATAAATTTTATGCGCAAGTGACCTCATTATTTTGAAAGTTTGTTTATATCTTTCATCGATGATTATTTTTAGGATTATGATGAACACTTACTGAGTAGCCAAACTCATCAAACTATGGTAAACCTTTTTCAGGATAACTGTGTGTTCATTTTGAGTGCTCGTCAAGATCAACTTTGGAAGATATTGTAGTTGTGCCTAAGCTTTCTTTTGTTACTTTGTAAGAATTCGCCACTGTAAATTTGTCCTATCATGAGATGTATATATGTTTTGACTGTCACATCTCAGGAATAATAGTATTGTAAATTCTTCGAGCGTGACACCTTTCCCCTTCTCTCCCTTTTTTTCCCCTCTCTTCTCTCCCTCTCCACTCTGGGGCAGCAGCTAGGCTGCAAGCCTGTGCACTCCCTCGCTCTGTTTCTCCCTTTCTCTCTCTCTCTCCTATCCCTCTCTCCCTCTCACGGGCTCGTAAAGGGCTCGTGTTCTGTCTCCCTCTCCCCCTCTCACGCGACCATGACGGGCCCCTATTCTCTCTCCCTCTTCTCTTTCTCTACTCTCTCCCTCTCCCTCACAAACACGTGGGGGCCTGTTTCTTTCTTTCTCCCCCTCTCTCCCTCTCAGGAACCCATGGAGGGCTCGTATTCTCTTTCTTTCTCTCTCTTTCATTCTCTCTCCTCCCTCTTCCCCTCTCATGAGCCCATAACAGGCTCATATTCTCTCTCTTCCTCTTCTCTTTCTCTCCTCTTTCCCTCTCCCTCATAGTACCGTGACAAGCCTGTTGCTTTCTCTCTTCCCTCTTTCTCTCTTCTCCCTCTCTCACTCTCTCCCTCTCATGGGCCTACAGTGGGCTCATGCTCTCTCTCTTTCTCCTCTATACTACTCTCTCTCTCATTCTCCTCTCTCTCTCTTCTTCCCTCTCTCTCTCTCGTTCCCTCCTTCTCTTCTTCCCCATCACGATCCCACGAGGGGCCCGTATTCTCTTTCTTTTCCTCCTTTCTTTCTCTTTCACTCTCTCCTGTCTTTCTCTTCCCCTCCCTCTCTAATTCACTATCTCCTTCTCTTCTTTCTTCCATCTATCTATCTTTTCCCTCTCTTTTCCATGTCATACTTTTATCTTTCGGTTTATACTCTTTTGAATGTTTTCTTACTCGAACACCTTTGTTAAGACCCTTGGGAAGTGACTCTTAGAAGGCTTGGCCCTCAAATCGCTTTCTTGACTCTTAGAAGGTTAGGTGCCTCGATCTCGCCTTCCGGGTCGGGATGACCTGGTGGCATGGCTCCGGGTTCACGTTGAGCCCGGGATCAGAGATCGCTCTTTCGAGAATCATGTAAAGTAGACGTGGACAGGAGTACCAACTGGTGAGAGAGGAATTTAGTAGTGAGGTGGGACTTACCTCACGTGGGTCTATGACACACTCGGGCTGCCCGCTTGGGCGCCCTCTTAGATCGTGAGGAATTCTCCCTGACTTGAAGCTGGTTCAGAATCGCTTTCCTCGACTTATTTCTTCCTTCCTGCAATCACACGCACACATTAAGGACACAAACAAGTGGGTTGGAAGACTTCACATTGTCATGGGGTGAGCACACACATACGTGTATACTCAAAAGGAAAATGGAAAAATAAAGTAGTAGAATCTGTGTCAATTCGACAGCCTCATGGTGTCTCTTTTACGAGGGAATCTCAATGCATATTTTATAGTAGAGAGAAAGGGAAAGGGTTTAGTTAGAGAAAAGACGTTAGGGAGAAGAGAATTTTAGAGGGAAGAGAAAGAAAGAGAAGAGGATAAAGAGATAAAAAAAATATGAAAGCTGGTTTGGCTTTCACTCAATCATTCAAAGAGAGAGAAGAGAAAATAGAGAGGGAAAAGAGAGACGAAGGCTAGTCTGGCTTTCACCTAGCTCTTAAGAGATAAAATGTATTCATGGGCGGTGGCTGATGCTACCAGCCATGGGGGAGGAGAGAGGAACAGAGATGAAGAAAAGGAAAGAGAGAAAAGAAGACATGGACGGTGGCTTATGCTGTCGTGCATGAGAGAGGAGAGAGAAAGAAAAGAAAGAGATAGAAAGACATGAATGGTGGCTTATACTTCCATCCATGAGAGAGGAGAGAGAAAGAGAGAAAGCAGAGGTAGCAACAAGGCCCGCTAGTAGGGTAGCACCCACGTTACCACCTCGCAGAGGAGAGAGAGACAAAGAAGAAGAGAGTAAAGGCAAGAACGAAGTCTGCCAATAGGGTAGGGCCCACGCTATCACCTTAAGTAGGAGAGAGAGAAACAGAGAAGAAGAGAGCAGAGACAGCAGCGAGGTGCTCAAGTAGGGTAGGGATCATGCTACCACTTCACAAAGGAGAGAGAGAGACAAAGAAGAAAAGAGCAGAGGCAGCAACGAGGCTCGACATTAGGGTTGGGCCCATGTTACCACCTTACAGAGGAGAGAGGGACAAAGATAAAGAAGAAGAGAGAAGAGGCAACAACGAGGCCTACCAATAGGGTAGGGCCCATGCTGCCACTTATAGAGGAGAGAGAGATGGAGAAGAAGAAGAAAGAAGAGAGAGAAGAAGAACATGTGTGATGATTGAGTCTGCCACCCATGAGAGGAAAGAGAAGAAGTGAGAAGAAAAGGGGGAAAAAGGACATGGATGACAGCTCAGTTTGCCGCCCGTGAGTGAAGAGAGAAGAGGTGAGAAGAAAAGGGGGAGAAGGACATGGGTGGTGGCTCGATCTACTGCCCATGAGAGCAGAAAAGAGGTGAGAAGAAAAGGGGGAAGAAGGAAAGAAGAAGAAAAAGAAAGGAAAGAAGAAGAGAGAGAAAGGAAAGAAGAAGAGAGAGAAATAAAAGAAGAAGAAAGAGAAAGGAAAGAAGAAAGAAGATAAAGGAAAGAAGAAAGAAGAGAGAGAGAGAAGATATAGAAAGGAAATAACAAAGAGAAAAGAAGAGAGAGAATGAATAGAGAGAAAGAAGAGAGAGAAATAAGAGAAAATGAAGAGAGAGAAAAAAGAGAGATTGAAGAGAGAGAAAGAAGAGAGGAGAGAGAAGATCACCTCAATGGGCCCCAAGGGTACCAACCAAAGTTTTCTCTCTCCTCTCTTTCGTTCTCCAAAGAGGGAAAACATGACCCAAGCTTTTACACTTTAACTCAAAAATTTCATTAAGCAAAAAAGGGGCTCATGTACAATTGCATCACATCTAATTATAGAATTTCAATCCAAACATGAGTGAATGCCAAATTTTTGACCTAATTGACTAAAAATAACATTAAAATGAATTAATTTAAAATAAGAAAATAGGGGAAAAATAAAGTTTTTGCCCCTCACCCACACTTCCTGAAATATCAAATCGGACCCTCCAATGGCCATGCACTTTTTGTGATCTTTTGTGGCTCGTTCGGGGTCTTTTTGGCCTTCGTCCAGCCAAAAGATTATTACTTTCTTGATCGGCTCAGAGAGACGGTCATTTTGATACCCATTTTAAGCCATGGATAGAGTTTTTGGGCTATGATCTTGATGTGTGCAAATTACGAGAAATGTATGATCTTTGGTTCAAGATCACGCTTTTTCTCGTTGTATTTTATTGAGCATGCCTTCATGAACATTTGGCATCGAACATGGCTCGATTTGGTGCCCGAACGATCATTTTCCAAATTAGGAATTTTGGCCGAAATTTGGTTCTGGTGGCTGAAAAATGCAGCAACTTTATCCTTGTTGTGCGGTGAATCTGAATGTCCATCACGCGTGAGGTTCAGTTCATGTGAATCCCTTGACGCTGTGGTCGCAATGGGACTAGTTGCAGGTCGATCCGAAGCTCGTGCATTGTGATGTGGCAACTCGATCAAGACATGCACTTTATGGAAATTTTGTACCCTTGCTTTAGATCACAATCTTCTCTCTAGGTTTTCTTTCGGCTCGTGCCACACTGTGGGGTGCGCCACATATCAAATCGATCAGGCCGGCGAGACAAACATGCCCCAAAGTTTGGGCTCATTCCCACCTAGGATAAGGAGATATGAGTGTCCAAAGTTGAGCTTGAAACCAAAAAACTTAGTTTCCATTAATGGAAACTGGTTCACTGAGGGTGCACTGTAATAGTGTGTGACCTACCTGTTTTGGGTAATTTGGTCATATCTTGGTCCAAAAACTTCTGATCAAATCAAAACTTGGTCCCTAAAGTTTTTTGAATGTTTCAGATCCAATGTTAGTGATGCCATAGTCGTTTAACACTTCAATGATAAGGCTATAGTTATAACGCCCATTTTTAAGGCGCTAGAGGTCTATTTTTCAAAACTGTTTCTGCATCTACACTTCCTTAACATCGTCAGATCACGACAAAACTTGGCAGGTGTTCTTATTAGGAATTTTTGAGACTATAAAAAATTTCACTACTGAATCATGGTTTATTGCAAACTGCTCTCTCCTTATTCACATCATGGATATAAGTGTTGAAAAATAGCCTCAAACAAGGTCGTTTGATGCCATGACCCCTCCCCCTGACCGTTATTCTGTACTTGATGGAAGATGACCGGGTGCGGGTTCGTGATCCTAGGGTAGCACATGTCACTCAAGTTAGAGTTGACTCAACACCGTTATATCGGTGATCAAAGGAAACCACGACAAAGGACTTAAATCAACAATTTTAAGTGTAGATAAATATTAAAATTTGAGAAAAACCATACATCATTAAAACCGCGCTACATAAAATTTCCTCCAAAAATTTTACACTTGAATCTGGGGCATCATGTCCCAACATCACAATTTTCCAAAATAAACAAAATTCATGGCTGAACTGCCCAATCACATACAAGATCTAGGTCTCTTCTTAAAGGATTGTAACTTCGACTTCCGGCTGCAAATCACATACTTCACGCCCTTCGGACCTGTCGATATCAATCTACAAGGAGAGGGATATAGGGGGATGAGCTAAAAAGCCCAGTAAGTAGATCTAGGTACCATCATCATTAATGAGTCTAGTCATGCATTATAAGCAGTTCTTCCCATTATAAGAAGTCATAAAGTAGTAGTAATGTAAATTAGTAATTAGATCAATGTGTCAATTACAGGCATCATTTTCAAATGTCAGTTATCATTCAATCATTAACACTCACATTCACTATTCAATATTACCCACTCACTCCTTAGTTCACCTACTCCTGAAGTAAATACCCTATTCATCAAGCTAAGCCAATCCCATTGCTTAGGACTGCTACTGCACCTCAAGAAGGAGGGCAATGACAAGTGGGTAAATCCACTTCGTAATGCCCTCATACTCACCCACACGGTCCCCAATGTGCATAGGAGTTTTCGATAGGCACTTACCTTACAAGGCATCACTCACTAATCTCATCATATAAATTTCAGGGGGGCGTGAGCCTCCCATTCCATATTCACCTAACCCCATCTTATCATTCAGCGCATTTGGGAATATTGCCGGCATCACTTTTCTCAGTGTAATATTATCCACTACCGATGGGTATCTCATATCGTAGCGTACAATATCAATATAATAGTATCCACTACTGATGGGTATCCCATCACATAGCGTGCAGTATTAGTATAATAGTATCCACTACCGATGGGTGCCCCATCGTGTAGTGGTCAGTATCACAAGACTATAACATAACAGTACCCACTACCAATGAGTGTCCCATCGCGTAGCGGTCAATATCACGGCATCATGTCTTGCTCAAGCATTTAATTCATTCATGCTAAATCAATACCTTATGACAGGTAATTCAAATTTTCATCATGCAAAGTTTGAGTTTTACTCAGAACTATCCAACAGTAACATAACAATATGACACCTAGCATGAAACACCCATGATATGAGAGCTGTTACATTGCATTTACGTTTCGAAATTAGCATTAGCATTACGACCTTTGTCATGTAACATTCCTCATGGAACTATCACAATAGCAAGGCATTTATAAATTTTCACATAACTCATAGCCTTTAAATGATATTCAAGGATTCAGTCATGGATATTTCAAATGGTAGTGGTTTGAAGGCATTTGAATATCGTTTGATAGCTCAAAAGCTCGGCACAAAACAAGTAACAGATGCTGGAAATCTCAGCTACTGTGGAAAGTGACATATCCCTACATTTTGGGGCACATCTCTTAACCCATACTAAATTTTAACATGATGCAATAAATAAAATTGTAGTAGACAAGCATATTTATCATTCAAGACTGATTTGATCCCATTTGGACACTGTTTGGTCACCAAAAAGTTCGATACAAAAAGCCTCATAGTTCTTGGAAATTTCTTTTTTGCAAGTTCGGCATGCTTCAATTAAAATAAAACATTTCATAAGCCAAGATAAAATTTGATGTAAAACCTCATTCATGTTAACAAAACTTGCAAGTGAGCTACTTCATAAACTTAACAAGTGTATTTGCAATACTCAATTAATCATTCAACCTCATTTTAATTCAACTACATCCATACCCTTTATTCTATCATTTTCCTCGTCTTTATTCCGTGGAGTCTATTACTAATAAATTAATTGATGCATGAGCCCTAAACCTACTTATGTGATACTCATGGTATCGTTAAACCTCTCACTCGCAGGCCACCTCAAGCTCTAAGTAAGGGCTTCTTCAAGAGAAACAACTCACTCTCACTTTGTTTCTAAGAGAGAGAGAGAGTATGAGAACAATTGAGGAAAATGGTTGTGGAGAGGGAGGGGAGAGGGCTTAACTACCCATGGTAGGTGGGATTCATTATTGTTGATTGGGTAGGTAAAGGTCACTGTGGCTGACCGTGGGTGGCAACGCTGACATGTATGGCATTGACAAGTTCGACGCTGACATGTACGGCAACAGTGAGATTTACCTTTTATACTCATGGTGCTACCCTTCTCTTTGTTCTTTCACGGGTGGCGATGGCATGTGTGGCACTAGCCTTCTTCTTCTCTTCGTCCCTTTCACGCACGGTGCTGCTCATGCACGGTGTTACTCATGCATGGTGCTGCTCATATCACGCGCGGTGCTACGTCCCTACATGCGCGACACTACTCTTTACGCACTGGTGGCATAGCTTTGTTACACGTGGCGTTACTCAGTACACGCACGACGATACTCCTTTGCATGTGCAGCTTACTCTTACTCATGTGCAGTGATGGTCCTTTACACTAACGGCGTTGCTCTTTCTCCTCTCTCATCTATACACCCGGTGCTAGGCCTCTTCTACTACACTATTGCCGTGTGCGTCTCTTGATTGGAAAAATTTGTGGTCCTTACATCATCCCCCCCATAAAAAGGATTTTTTCTTCAAAATCATATTGATGTTAATAAAAAATGTGGGGGTACTTCTCTCGAATTTCGTCCTCCCTTTCTCAAGTTGATTCTTCTCTTAAATGGTATTGCCTTTGTACCCGGATCAGGGGAATTTCTTTATTACGTAAGATTTGTACTCTCCTATCTAATATCCCAATTGGTCACTCAACATAGGTCAAGTCTTCCCAAGCGGGATTGATTCATACTCCAAAACATGAGACCAGTCAGGTTGATACTTTCTCAATAGTGATACATGAAAAAAATTATGAATGTTGGCCAATTCAGGTGGTAAGGCAAGCCTATATTCCATGTTTCCAACTCTTTACAGAATCTTAAAAGGCCCAATAAACTGCAGGCTCAACTTTCCCCTCCTATGGAATCTCATTATTCCCTTTGTTCGCGATACCTTCAGAAAAACTTGATCACCCACTTCAAATTTGGGTTTCTCCTATGATTATCGGTGTAACCCTTTTGCCAACTTTGGGCTGCCCTGAGCCGCTGTCGAATTACGGCAATCTTCTTAGACGTCATCTAAATAATTTTGAGCCCCAACAATTTTCTTTCGCCCACCTCATCCCAACAGATGGGTGACCTATACTTCCTTCCATATAGGGCCTCATAAGGCTCCATTTGAATACTGAATGGAAGCTGTTGTTGTAGCCAAACTCTATTAGAGGCAGACGGTCCTCCCAGCTTCCCTTAAAGTCAGTAACACATGCCCTCAACATGTCTTCCAAAGTCTGAATGGTTCTCTCTGACTGCCCATCTAATTAGGGATGAAAGGTGGTGCTAAAGGTATGGTTCGCAAGGTGGACTACAGACTTGCCCAAAACCTAGAGGTGAAACTGGTGTCCCTGTCGGACATGATGCTTATAGGTATACCATGTAATCTCACAATCTCTTTAATGTATAACTGAGCAAGCTTATCCAGGGTATAGGTTGTGCAGACCAATAAGAAATGAGCAGCTTTACTTAATCGGTCCACCACGACCCAAATACTATTGTGCCCCGCATTCGACCTTGGCAATCTAGAAATAATGTCCATCGTGATGTGTTCTCATTTCCATTCCAATATGAGCAATGGCTGTAACAGTCCTCGTGGGTTTTTGATGCTTCGCCTTCACTTGCTGGCACGTCAAGAACTTAACGACAAATTGTGCCACCTCCCTCTTCACGTTTTTTCACCAGAAGACCCTCTTCAAATCCTGGTACATCTTTGTACTCCCTGGGTGTACCATGTATCGAGAGTGGTGTGTTTCTTCTATAACAACCCTTTTTTATACTTTCGTCATTAGGAACACATACTCGGCCCTTAAACCTTAAATACTCATCATTGCTCATAGTGAAATCCTCTTTTTCACCCACTTTCATTTCTTCAAGGATTTTCGTAAGTTGAGGATCTTCCTTTTGTGCTATTCAGACCCATTGGAAGAGCTAGGGCTCTACTCTCATACACGAAAGCATCCCAACCCCATCATCGAGGGATAGAGTTGAGTGTCATTCCACTGCATCCTCTAGTAATCTCATCTCTCGAACCATCAGGTGTGCCACTGATATTACGCTTTCCAGCTTAAAGCGTCGGCTACTACGTTAGTCTTGCTTGGATGGTAATCAATTGTACAATCATAATCATTCAATAAGTCCATCCATCTCCTTTATCTCATATTCAACTCCTTCTAGGACAGTAGGTACTTGAAGCTCTTGTGATCCGTGAGCACCTTAAATTGCGCCCCATAGAGCTAGTGTCTCCAGATCTTTGGCGCAAACACTACGGCAGCAAGCTCCAAGTCATGAGTTGGATAGTTTTGCTCATGCGACTTCACCTTTCTAGAGGCGTAAGCAATGAACTTACCTCTCTGCATGAGTACACCTCTGAGCCCTTTATGGGATGCATCGATATAAACCACAAAGTTTTCATTTCCTTCAAGAAAGGTCAGTATTGAGGTTGTGGTTAGTCTCTTCTTAAGCTACTAGAAGCTTCTCTCACAGTCCTCTGATCATACGAATGTCACATTCTTCTGGGTCAGCTGAGTAAAGGGAAGCACTATCTTTGAGAATCCCTCTACTAAGCGTCTATAATATCCTGCCATCCCCAGAAAGCTACGAATTTTGGTCGCTTTTGTTAGTATCTCCCACTTAAGTACTACCTCAATCTTAGAGAGGTCGACTGTAATCCCATCTCTAGAAATGATGTGCCCAAGGAAGGATACACTAGGGAGCCAAAACTCACTCTTGCTTATTTTAGCTTACAATCTTTCTAACTTCAAAGTTTGCAAGACAATTCTCAAATGATGGTCAGGTAGTTCCTGGCTTTTTAATATACCAAAATATCGTCAATAAATACCACTACGAAATCATCTTGAAAAGGTCGGAACACCCTATTCATCAAATCCATGAACACAACGGGGGCATTGGTGAACCCGAATAGCATTACAAAGAACTCATAGTGTCCGTATCAAGTTTTGAAAGTGGTCTTTGGGATGTCTCCCTTCGTGACTTGTAGTTGGTGGTACCCCGATCGAAGGTCAATCTTCAAAAGCACTTAGGCTCCTTAGAGTTGGTCAAAAAGGTCGTCAATTTGAGGAAAGGGATACTTATTCTTCACTGTTACTTAGTTCAATTACCTAGAGTTAATACACAGCCTTAGGGATTCATCCTTCTTCTTCATAAACAGGATTGGTGTGCCCCAGGGTGACACATTGGGTCGGATGAATCCCTTATCCAACAATTCTTACAAGCATTTTTTCAATTCCTTCAACTCTGCTGGAGCCATTCTATATGCGGCTTTGTAGATGGGAACAATGTCGGGTGTCACGTCTATCTCAAATTCAATCTCCCTCACTAGAGGTCGGGATGGAAACTCTTTTGGAAATACCTTGGGATACTCTCTTACTACTGGTATTCCTTCTGGCTAGAACTGGACGTCCCGATTCTCCACTACATAGGCAAGATATCCCACACACATTTCTTAGTCAGGAGGTGAGATGTTCGGAGAGCAGAGATAAAGTGCAGAGGGGAAGTATCCTTAGTTCCCTCAAAGTGTAGCTCAGTTTGGTTAGGGCGTTTAAAGGTTACCGCACTACACACGCTAGCGTTGCTCTCTTACACACACGGTGTTACTCATTACATGCATGACAACACCCCTTTTCACGCGTGGCGTTACTCTTACTCACATGCAGTGATGGTCCTTTACAGGCACGACATGCTCTTTCTCCTCTCTCTTATACACACCCGGCGCTAGGCCTCTTTTACTATACTATTGCCGTGTGCATCTCCTGATTGGGAAATTTGTGGTCCTTACATTTGAGTCTTGAGAAGTTTTCTTCTTCTCTCTCCTTCTCTCCCTACTTCTCTCTTCTCTCTCTCTTTTCTAGGCTTTAACTAGAGTTAAGGTTGAAATTAGTAGTTCTAATCTAGTAATTCTAATAGGATTAGGTTTAGGGAAGTTTTTAGATTTTTTTCAGACCTCAAATCGACTTAGAAAATGCTTTTTAAGGATTTTTTCAGACCTCAAACTGACGTAGGGGGTGCCTCACATAGGCCGACACAATAAGGGCCACTTCACATAGCATGACGCATGGTGTGTCTTGCCGATCGGTGGTTAGGTGCCTTGATCTCACCCTCCAGGTCAAGATGACCTGGTGGCGTGGCTCTGGGTTCACGTCGAGCCCGGCACCAAAAATTGCTCTCACGAGAACTGCGTAAAGAGGACGCTAGCAGGAATACCATCCGGTGAGAGCAGAATTTGGTAGTGAGACAAGACTTACCTCATGTGGGTCCGTGACACCCTCAAGCTACTTGTGTGGGCGCCCTCATTGATCGCATAGAATGCCCCCTGACCTGCGATCGGTTCGAAATCGCCTCCCTTAACCTGTTTCTTCTTTCCTGTATCCACACACACACACACACTAGAGCCACAGACAAGTGGGTCGAATAACTCCACTTTGTCATGGGTTGAGCACACACATGCATGTGTACTCAAAAGGAAAATAAAAAATAATGTAGTAGAATCCATGCTAATTTGATAGCCTCACGGCATCTCCTTAACAAGAGACTCTCAGTGTATATTTTAAAGTAGAGAGAAAGAGAAAAGGGGTTAGACAAAGAAAAGAGACAAAGGCTAGTTTGGCTTTCACCCAGTCCTTCAGAGAGAGAAGAGAAAATAGAGAGCAAAGAGAAATGAAGGTAGTCAAGCTTTCACCTAGCTCTTCAGAGATAAAATGTATTTTTTTAAAAAAAGGGAGAAAATAGGGATGAAGGCTAGTTTGGTTTTCACCTAGGTCTTAAGAGAAAAAGAGAAGAAAGAAAGAGAGGGCTAGTCTGTTTTTCACATAGTACCTCAAAGAGAGAGAAGAGAGAAGAATGAAAGAGAAGATAGAAAGAGGAGAGAGAGGGGTGAAGGCTAGCTTGACTTTCACTAGACATTTCAAAAGGGAGAAGCGACGAGAGTGAAATAAAAGGGAGTGAAATAAGAAAGAGTGGAAGAGAGAGGAGAAGGAAAAGGAAAAAGAAGAGAAAGAAGGGAAGAGAAGAGAAGAGACAAGGAAAGAGGAGAAGAGAGAAGCAAAGACAGGTTGGGCATGATGAGGCCAATCTACCATCCTAGAGTAAAGAGAGAGAATAAGAGAGAAGAGAAGAGAGGTTAGGCACGATGAGTTCAACCTGTCGCCCTAGGGGGAAGAGAGAGAAGAGAAGAGAGGGTGGGCACGAGGGTTCAACCAGTCGTCTTAGAGGAAAGAGAGAGAAGAAGACAAGAAGAGAGGTTGTGCGCTACAGGTTCATCCTGCCGTCCTAGAGCAAAGAGAGAGAAGAAGATAGAAGAGAAGAGAGGTTGGGCATGATGGATTTAGCCTGTTGTCCTAGAGTGAAGAGAGAGAAGAAGAGAGAAGAGAAGAGTGGTTGGGCACAAAGGGTTCACCTTGTCATCCTACAGTGAGAGAAGGGAAGAGAAGAGGAGAAAGGTTGGGCACGGCGAGGTCAACCTTGCCGTTCCAGAGTGAGAGGGGCAAAGTTTGGGATGGCAGCACTGTCTGTCGTCCTAGTGAAAGAAAGAATAAGAATTTGGGACGGTGGCAAGACTGTCGTCCCAGTGAGAGAAAAAGAAAGAGTAAGAAGAGAAAGAAGATTTGGGATGGCAGCAAGACTATCGTCCCAATGGGGAAGAGAAGAAGAAGAATAGGGGCGATAGCTGAGCCTGCTGCTCGGGAAAGGCTCTGACTGCTGTCTTTATCAAGAAAGAGAAGGCAAGAGTGAGAAGGAAGAAAAACAGGGACGGTAGTCGAGCCCGCCACTAGGGAACGGGCTTAGGCTACGATCCCAGTTAAGAGAGAGAGGCAAAAGAAAGGAGAGAAAGAAAGAAGCAAAGAGAGAAAGAAAAGGAGAAGAGAGATAAAGGAAAGAAGAACAACAGAGAAAAGAAAGAGGAAGAGAGAGAAAGGAAAGAAGAAGAAGAGAGGAGAGAGAAAGAGAAAAGGTAAGAGAAAGAGGGGAGAAGAAGAGAGAGAAAAGGAAAGAAGTGAGGAGAGAGAAAGAGAAGAGGAGAGAGAAAGAGGAGAGGAGAGAGAAAATTACCTCAATGGGGCCTAAGGGTACCAGCCAAAGTTTTCTCTCTCCTCTCTTTCTCTCTTCAAGGAAAGCAAAACATTACCCAAAGTTGAATTGAAGCCAAAAATTTTATTAATAGAAAAAGGGGGGCCCTTTACATGTAATCATCATGTGTAGTTATAGAATTTCAATCCAAACATGGGTGGGTGCCCAATTTTTGACTTAACTGACTAAAAAAAGCATTAAAATGAATTAATTAAAAATAAGAAAATAGGGGAAAATGATGATTTTGCCCCTCATCCAAAATTCTTGAAATTCCAATTCAGTTCCTGACATGGTCATGCAACTCATGCGATCTTTCATGGCTCGTTCGGGGTCTTTTTCGCCTCTGTTCAGTCGAAATAATATTGCTTTCTTGATCGGCTCGAGGAGAGTCGTTTTGATACCCATTTCGAGCCATGGATCGGAATTTTGGGCCAAGATCTCGAGGTATAAAAATTACGAGAAACCTGAGATCTTTGAGTTAAGATAACGCTCGTTTCTTACCATTTTTTCACAATTTCTTTACTGTATTTCGACGAGCATGCTGTCATGAGCAGTTTGCAATGAAAGTGGCTCAATTTAGTGCATGAACGATCGTTTTCCAAATTAGGCATTTTTGCCAAATTTTGGTTTACGGTGCCCTGAAAGTGCAACAACTTTATCCTTTTCGTGCGGCAAATTTGATCGTCCATCATGCGTGAGGTTCGGCTCAAAACAAGCCTCTGACCTTGTGCTCGTAATGGGTCTCGTTTTGGGCTGATCCGTCGTGCGAGCATCGTGATGTGGTCACTCGATCGAGGTGCGCCCATGCTGAAATTCTGCAGCCTTGCTTCTAATTGTAATCTTCTCTCTAGGTTTCCTCTTGGCTCGGGCCACACCATGGGGTTTGCCACATATTAAATCGATCGGGTCAACGAGTTGAACATGCTCCCAAAATTTCGGCTCATTCTGACTTAGGACGAAAGAGATACGAGTGTCCAAAGTAGAGCCCGAAATAAAAAAACTCAGTTTCATTAATGGAAACTGGTTCACTGAGGGTGCACTGTAATAGTATGTGACCTACTTATTTTGGGTAATTTGACCATATCTTGATCATTTGATCGAGCCAAAAATTGGCCCTTGGGGGTTTTCAAATGGTCCAAATGTAATGGAAGTGGTATCATGGTCATTTGATTCTCCGGTGGTGGGGCTGTAGTTATAAGGTCCATTTTCAGGGCATGAGAGACCGATTTTCCAAAACCATTTTTGCATCTGCAATGCCTTAACATCGCAGATGATGACGAAACTTGACAGGTATTCTTATAAGATCTTTAGCCATATTTTTTATCATTCTTGGGCAATTCTGGGATTGTTGAAAATTTCACTTATGAATCAAGGTTTATCGACCTATGGTTCCCTGGTCCGCAGGCATTTTGGTACCTGCGGGCCTAAGTCACAAACTATTCTCTACTTATTCATATTGACGATATAAGTTTTGAAAAATTCTCTCACACAGCTTACCCCACCGAATGTTGTGCTTCGAGAGAAAACAGAAAGACAACATTCGTAATCAAAATTGGTCCTTCGGCCTTAAAAAAAGAAACTTCCTGGCCATCGAATTAACAAGAAAGCTAAAGGTCTACTCGTGCGAAGTTGCTTCCCGGAGGGGTGACCAAGGTGGTCTGACATCTAGGGCCCTTTTTTAAGTTCTTGTAGACCAAAACATGGAGACTTTAGGGGAGAAAAGAGACTTGAACTGCTGGTGGGGGAACACTCTAAGAAGGTCCATCATCCACATCAGTAGCTTTCTGAGTGATGATTTTTAAAGTTCTCACCCTTGTTGGACATATTGAGGAATGATTTTAATGTCCTCACCTGTTGGATGTACTGCTACTGGTGGGGGACCCCTCTAGGAAGGCTCACCATCCACATCAGGAGCTTTGCTTTAGATAGACAACCAAGGATCCCTTGGTGGGCATTGTTTGTAGCTATACCAGGTTTACTTTGACAAGCAGGGTACCTCTTTGGGCCCCATCCCACCGGGTCCAGTCGGGGGCTTTTAGCTGGCCGTCCTGAAAAGTCTGGGCCTGTCGGTCAGGGAGGGGTTTTGGCGAGGCGGCCTCTTGAGCTCTACCCTGGTTATCGGTGGCAAGTTTTGACCTGGTTTGACAATTTCTTTCCTTTGAGAGTGTCTTTGCCATGCCATCATGGCTTTCTTGTTTTTGTTTGACTTTTTGAGAATGGTGTCTTCTAGCATGGAACCCCAACTTGCGATCTTGGCGATTGTTCTAACTTCTGAGTCCTTTCATGAACAGACTCAGACTGTTGAATTTTTCTTGAAGCTCTTCTTTTTGGGTCCCGATAGTAGGGCATTATGGTACCAAGGGTGCTTCTTGAAATGTCAGCTGAAGCCGCCGATGGAGGTGAGCGCTGCATCAACCTGCTTATTGGTCTGAGTGCCCCTGAGGGTTTTCACCTGGACTGGGGGAAGCGGTGCTATAAAGGCAATTTTCATCAACCTCCTTTTTTTGGGGGTCTTTTACCCATGACTTCACGGTCATGTCTGCCCTTCTTCCATTTTTTCTTATGGTGCCCTTTTCGTATTTTCTCCATGCTCGGTCTTTATTTACGAAACACTCTTACTCATGGTTCCGTGATCATGCTTGTCCGTCATTTTTACTCATGGTCATCTTTCGGCTTTCCACCATGCCCTTTTTTGTGGGGGCGTGTTTAAGGTCATGCCTCCGGGACCTGAGCTATGATTTAAGGTCCTATAGACTTGACCGTTGTGTTAATCAGTTTAACGTCATGCGGTAAGGAAGTGCGCTACAGTTTAAGGTCATATAACTTGGACTGTAGCTATGCAGTTTAATGACCTACAACAAGGACCGGAATGGCAATGGATGATGTTTTGTGGAGGCCATAGAATGCGTATAGTGGTGGGTTGACTCATTCGGAGAGATTGAGCGACATCGTCTATGCATAATGGGAGGTGTTTGTATGGAAGATGAATAATGGGTGACCCAGTAGACGAGGGTGAGTATGGATGACGAAATGGCTCACCGTGGGTATGACTCACTGGGGAATGTTGTGAGTTTATGAAGGCAGTAGGCATAGAGTCACTGGGAAGGAAGTGAAGGTGGTATGTAAATGTGCACGCGGATAGGATGCCTAGGGGAGGCATGCGTGGAAGGGAATGCAAAAGGCGTGTGCATAGCAGAGGGGGCACACATGTGTGGCGGCATGTTTAAGGTCATGCCACCTGGACCTGGGCTACGGTTTGAGGTCGTATAGGTCAGACCATTATGTGAAGCAGTTTAATGTCATGAGGCCAAAACAGGTGTTATAGTTTAAGGTCGTGCAACTGGACCACGATGCAAAGCAGTTTGACGTCATGCGGTCAGGACGTGCGCTACAGTTTAAGGTCATGCAACTGGACCTTGATGCCAAGCAGGTTAACATCATGTGGCCAGGATGTGCGCTACAATTTAAGGTCGTGTAACTAGACCGTTGTGTGAAGCAGTTTAATTTCATGCAGCCGGACGTGCATGGTCGGATGCCTCGATCTCGTCCTCCTAAATCTAAATGATCGAGTGACACATGTCTCGAGTTCGAAAGAACCGGGATCTGAGACCGCTCTCTCGGGAACCTTGTTCACAGAACAAGGGCAGGTGCCCAATTGGTGAGAGAGGAATTTTAAAGTGAGGTGGGGACGAACCTCACCTGGGTCCATGACTTGCTCGAGCTGACTCGCGCTGGTGCCCTCTTAGATCACGACGGAAAACCTGTCAGCTGCTTTAATTGGTTCGGACTCGCCTCCCTTGACCTGCAATCTCCTTATTTTCTACAAAGAACTATCATGGTTAATTTGCAAGACAAGTGGACCAATGGATCCCTCCTTGTCTTGGCGCAAACATGCACAGATGTGCACATTCAGATGGCAGAGAAGATGAGAAGTTAGTGTGATGATGAAGAGGGATTGAATAAGGTGGATAAAAGAGAAGAGGACTTGACAAGGGAACAAGACTAGCATGATAGCTAGACTAGTACAATGACCTACTCGGAGTCGTACCAAGACAGGCACGGTAACTCAGGCCGGCAGGACGGTAATACTTCTCGAAACCAAGGCCTATATGACTGTCCTAATCTAGTGTGGCAGCAACATGGACATGGTACTTTAGACCAGCACGACAACAATACTACTTGACAATCAGACCGCTATGACAGTGTTAGACTGAGTCTATCATTTAGTCAAGCAAGAATGGAAGAAGAAAGGAGAAAAGAAGAGAGTGGAGAGAAGACACGAGACGAAGGAGTAGGAAGGTCCCGGCAGCATTTGACATCGCCGCCCACAGCCGTGGAGTAATAGTGTCGTGACCCCTGGATAGCACTAGACACTGCTACTCGCGGCGGAAGGGCAAGCAGTAAACTACATACGGCGTTGGCCGGCGGTGCGAGCAGGCTGCAACGACCCTTTGTGGGTGGCACTAGATATCGCAATCTGCGACAGGCACAGAGCGCGAAAGAGGCCTGCGGATGGACGAAAGCACCGCCGTCTGCGACAGACGTGAAGCACGGGTGAGACTCTCGATGGGCAACGATAGGCATCGCCGTCTGCAAGAGGTGAAGCCCGAGTGAGACTCCCTGCGGGCGGCGATAGGCATCGCCGTCTGCTACAGACACAGCACGGGTGAGACTCCCTGCGGGCGGCGATAGGCATCGCCCTATGTAAGAGGCGAAACATGGGTGAAACCTCTGCGGGCGACGATAGAAATCACCGTCTGCAAGAGATGCGAAACATAGGTGAAATCGCAGTGGGCGGCGATAGGCATCACCGTCTGCAAGAGATGCGAAACACGAGTAAGACCCCCCCCCCTCGTGAGCGACGATCGGCATTGCCATTTGTGCTTGCACAAACGCAAAAGACATGCATGCGGACGACGATGAGCAGCACGGTCTGAGACCCGTATAAATAACAGAGATAGTCTGTTGTCGGCCATGCATCGTCGCATGTGACACCAATTCTGGAACCGAAACAGGAGCCCGACCCTCTGCTTGAGCTCAACCCGGCTCACCATGTGCTTCGTAAGACAGTGGTACAGACAACCATGACTAACGTCATGCTTGAACTATGCTGAGGGGAAGAGATGAACGAAGAAAGGGAGAAAGAAGCTCACGCATGGCGCTAGCATAGCCATGCACGACCTGTGAAACAATAAGAGGGTGAAGAGAGAAAGAGGCATGCACAGCACTGCCACTGCCATGCATGGCCTCGGAGAAAGACTCAAAAGAGAAGAAGGAGACAAAACGAAGAATAATAAGAAGAGAGAAAAGAAGAAGGAAAAAGAAAACCTAAGAGAGAGAAGAAGGGAAGAGAGAGAAAATACCTCAACGATAGGAAGGGTATCACTCTAAACTTTCTCTCCAAATCATGCTCAAGTAAACTCAAGAAGAAATCTTTAATAGAAAATGGAATCCTTGTACAACGATTTCCCAGCCAAAGTTTTTTCTCAATGAGAGGTAGCATCTATTTATAGACTAGGGCTAAAACATGGGTGGATTACCAAAAACCAACCCTAATTGGGGATAATTACAACATAATGGAATTAAAAAAATAAGAAAATAGGGTGCAAAATGACTTATTTGCCTCAGCCTAACAATTGGGAAAATTCCAAAATAGTGCCTACGAGAACTTGGGACATTCTTGATTCTTCTCGGATGGTCCATTGATGATCCGACCGAATGAATAAACTATGATTTCCATCATGTAGGGCTCGATGCTACGATCACTTTGATAATAATTTCATGAATCACACTTTAATGGCATGATCACGTAACTTGAAATTTGAATAGAACTTGAAAACTTTTGATTGATAGTACGTCTTCATCTAGATTTTTTTTTTGATTTCTTCACTGAATCACATTGAGTATGTCACCACGTTCGCGTTGCAATAAACGAGACGCGATTTGGTGCCCAAACAAAGATTTGACAATCTTGAACTTTTGTCCAAAATTTGGGATTTTGGTTTTCGAAATTTGCAATGACTCTGATGCCTGTTTGATCAAAAGATTATGGTTTTCTTATAGTGCTCAGCATGGTGATCATTTTGATACCAACTTCGAGCTATGAATCATGTTTTTGAACCATGATCACGAGACTTGAATCTTGAAAAGTTCGGATCGGCTGTGTGCTCGTTCCTTGATGTTTCTTCATGTTTTCTTTATTGAATCACACTGAGCATGATGTCACGATCATGTTGCAACGAATGTAGCTTGACTTCGTTTCCGGATGAAGATTTTGTGGTCTTGAGTTTTCGGCCAGAATCTTGGACTCCACTGGTTGAAATTTACAACAGCTTTGATGCCTTCATGGGTGAAATCCAGTCGTTCATCATACGCGAGGTTCGGATAAGAGAGAGTCTCGGATCTCACACACATAATGCAATTTGTTTCATGTCGATCGGGTATACAAGCGTCATGATTTTGCTGTCGAACGAGGCATGCTGTTGCTAAATTTTCTGCAACGTCCTTCACAGATCAGCGACTTTCATTTAGTTTTTCTCTCTGCTCGGGCGTCGTCCCGCGGCGTACCATGTATTGAATTGTTCGCCTTGATGAGACGAACAAGATCACCAAAGTTGGGAGCACTTCAACTTGAAATGAGTGAGATATAGACCCCAAAAGTGACTGCCCGTGACTATGAAAACAAACCACCTTTAATGGTGTTTCAAAGCAGAGTGGCTACACAGGAATAGTATGCGGTCTACCCCTTTTTAGTCTTTTACTCATAACTTTGTCCTGGAGTGCCTGATTAAGCCAAAATTTGACCCATAGGGTTTTTTACCGTGCCGCATCCAATGGCGATGGTCCTGCAGCTGTTTGATGCACCAAAAGTATAGCTCTAGTTATGGGATCCATTTCAGGGTGTTAGAGACCTATTTCGCTGAAATTGTTTCTTTGTGTTCACTGCCTTAGACATGTATGATTGTGATGAAACTCGGCAGGTGGTCGTTTGGAATGTTGATAAAGATCTTGAAAAATTTTGGGGCCATTCTGAGACTGTCGGGGATTTCCATTGTTTTGTATACTTTATTGACCTGCTTCCTACCAGGGACCAAGGTGCTGAAAAATACATTTGCCCCACCGAATGTTGTGCTACAAGAGAAACGAGAAGGACAATCATTCGAAAAATTTCTTTCGACTTTTGCGTTTTTCTTCCTAGCCACAAGACCATGTGAACGCCGAGGAAATTCACGTAATGGTGTAATTAGGCTGCTGAGACGTAAGCATGCTTTGTTCGTGGGTCCGTCCATGGAGACTTTAAGAGGAGAAGATACTTTTTTAAGTGATCTTGTCGAAGTCCTTACCCTCGTGCAAACGGTTGGTGATTTTGAAGCTGAGGATTTTGTACAGACCTCATCAGTCAAAATCAGGCCCATCTGGCAATTGAGTGCCATGTTTAAGGGCATTGTTCCCATTTGGTCTGAGTTCGTTGGTTTTCTTTGGTAGGCACTGTTTACTGCTACACCAAGTTTGCTTTTGACTTTCAGAGTACGACTATGGGTCTCATCTATCGAGTCCAGTCAAGGGCAGGTTCTATTAGCCGATCCCAAAGGTCTGGTCGTGTCGGGTAGACGAGCTGACGTCTTTGGCGGGTTCTTCCCTTGCTTTGTCATTTTCCTACCTTTGTAGTGTTTGTTTCTAGAGTGTGTTTGTGACCTCATGGGAATAATGTTCTTCCTCATGAGACTTGTCTTGTAGTCATGGCGAGTCTTCTGTCTTTCGAGTCCTTTTGCAACTGAACTCAGGCTATCAAAATCTTTTCCTTGAAGCTCATATTTTTGGAGTCCCGACATTGTGACACCAGGGATTTTCTTCTTTTGAGCGAGGACTGAAGTTGCCTGTTAAGACAAGTGTGGCATCAACCTGTTTATTGGTCCAAGCATCCTCTATGGATGTTTACTTGAACTTGGGAAGCGACGCTGTAGAGACGGTTTTCACCAATGTTTTTTATTTTGGGGCTCTTTTACCCGTAACCTTTAAGCTATGTCCACCCTTTTCATCCATTTTTACTCACGATGCCCTTTCAAGATTTCATCATACCCGGTTTTTGTTCACAGAACACTTTTACTCATGGTTTCGTGACCATGCCCGTCCATCATTTTTACTCATAGTGTTCCCTTATTAAGGTATACACCATGCCCATTATTTTTTCATGTTCTTCTTCTTTGTTTTGTGAAGGTGTGTTTAAGGTCATGCCTTCGGGACCTATGTGAAATAGTTTAACATTATGCAGCCTGGACGTGTACTATGATTTAAGGTCATATAGCTAAACCGTAATGGTGATGACTTGCAGTCTGTGGAGGCCATGGAGTGAGTATGGTGGTGGCTTGACTCACTTGGGGAAATGGAATTAGGCTACCTAAGAGAGATGGATGATGTATGAAATGTGAGTAGACAATGGTGACCCACTAACTTACAACAAATATAAAATGGTGGGATGGTTTACTATTTTGTGAGCACGGGTGAGACTCACTGGAGAATGAGGAATGGTGATGAAAGGAATGAACTCACTGGGGAGGTAATGAAGGTGGCACGAGCGCACTAAGTTAGGGAAGGTGTGTGTGAAAATGCACATAAAGGCGTGTGCGTGTATGTGGGGGCTAGTTTATGGTCATGCCTCCTGGACCTGTGCAAAGCAGTTTATCGTCATGCAGCCAGAACGTGCATTATGGTTCGAGGTCATATAGCTGGACCGTGGTTATGCAGTTTAAAGTCATACAACTAGGGTCGTACAGTTTAAGGTCGTGCAACTAAAGCTCCGCTATAGTTTAAGGTCATATAGTTGGGACCATGGTTCTGAGCCTCACTAAGGCTTAGTGGGGGGGTAAGCATACTCTCTAGCGTGAAAGATGGCTTGGTGTGAAACAGTCCCACCAAAAATTGCAGAGGTAAGAATGACCCTAACTTCACTAGGGACAATTAGCTGAGTATGGGCGTGAAGTGTGACTCCTAACTCCATTAGAGATGAAAGGTCACAATTTGGGTACAACCTCACTAGGGATGATAGGTCACTGCTTAGGAGCAACATCATTGGGGATGAGTGGTACGCACAGGACTTCAACCTGGAGGTGGTGACAACAGGCTGCTAGAAATATGGCCGGTGCCAAGTGCAGTGCTAGTGATTTCTTGTGAATATTCAACCGGCGTTGAGTTCTTAACCAGCACTCGATTGTTTGGACTCAACTGGCGTTGTGAACAGCCTGTGATATCATTTGAAGACAACCGAAGCTAGGGTTGTTTTGAAAACACACTCGGCGCTAAGTTAACCGGCGCTAGGGTTGTTTTGAAAACACACTCAACGCTAAGTCAATGGGTGCTAAGGATGTTTTGAAAACACACCCGACACTAGGTTTGTTTTGAAATTCACCTGGTGTTACGTCAACTAGCCCTATAGATGGATCGATGAGAGTTACCTCGGGCCTCGAGTCAAATCTAGACTCGAGTCATCGTCGCTTAGCTTCCCCTGGATGCGACTGGAATTCCCAGTTTGTGAGGAGCATTTGAGGGTAGTGTAGTCTATATAAGGGAGTAAAATCCTGTTTTCCCTTATTTTTCACCAAGGGTAAAAAAAACTTAAGCAAAGGTTTTCTTTAACCGTGAGGAGAGGATGCTCGGTTGAAGTTCTGGCGAGCAGTGGGACTTCAGAAAAAGTTTTGCAAGGAACGTTTTCGACGAACAGTAGGGTTCTTGCAAAGGTTTTGTAGGGAAGACCTTTGGCATGCAGACTTTGCTATGAATTTTTTGAAGTTACAGGGAAAGGAGCGAGAAAGGAAAGTTCTCCAGGGAGATTTTCGAGAAACAAAAGAGATTCTGCCTGCAACAATTGTTTGTAGAACAGGCGAGAACTAAAACTGTGAGCATTTTCACGTGTCTTAGGAGTTTTCCATGGATTGTTAAAGAAGTTTCTCGGCATTGTGGTAGCTTTTCGACATTGATAGTGGTTTTTGTAGAGGTTCTCGAGGACTTTGGGGGAAGTTTACAGAAGATTTCAGTGAAGTTCTGGTGCTATCCAGGTGAAAAACGTAGACATAAGAGTTTTTCAATAGGTTTTTGACTGTTGTAGCAGAAGTCCTGGCAGGAGACAAATGGTCACGGGAGGTGGACCGTCATGGAAGGCATAAGGTTGTAGGAGATGAACCGTCATAGTGACAGTTGTCAGTCGCTCGTGTATGTGAGGAGGCGTCGAAGGACGTGGAGATGGTTGTCAGTTCAAGCTGTCATGATTAAGATTCGTGGCATGTGTGAGAGATTCGATCACAGCTGATACTGGCCTTGGACATGCTCAACCGACGCTGGGTATTTGCAATCTCAACCGGCTCTGAGTGCTGAAAGATTCAATCTGCGCTAGATGTCTGGCAAAAAATAGGCGTAGGTGTTGGAAATTCAACCAGCGCTAAGTGTTTGAAGGACTTAATTGGTGCTAGCTGTTGACACACAACTGGTGCTAGTTGTTGGCCAACTCAGGTGGTGCTAATTCATTGTCTTAGCAACATTTGGGAGTAAACCACCAAGCCCTTTATAATGGCTGGTTCTTCTTACCAAATTCTCAATGCGAAGTGGCTTCCAAGGGAAGGAGAGATTGGCGTCTGTGATTTTACAGGTGAAGTTTTATCAAGGGGTGAGCCCATTTGGCTGACCCAGCCAGTGTGCGAACCAGAGTGGCCCTTTAGTGTCATTTTCTTTACTGGTCCCCCATTTGTTTCGAAGTGCATGAGGGTAATGATGGCAATGTCAGTACTGAAGAAGTGATGCACTTCTTCATTATATGCATTGGAACATAGCTTCCAAGGAGAATTTTCCCACCTTAGAGAAGCGAATGGTACAGGCACAGGGATTACTAAGGTGGTCAACAAAAGGCATCCTGATGCAAGGGGAGCACCAACAGCTGAAGGGATACACTGCCTGGACTGCCAAGGTATTGGTATCATACAGAAGCACTCTTGAATGTGCTTTGCTATTGGCAGCAGTCCAATGCTCGCCCAATACAATAAAGGTATTGTTGGAGACATGGAGCCATGTTAGTAATACCTGGCTTCTTGGGGACGGGGAAGTAGGGATTTCTTTGCTAGATCTTCATTTCATTGGAGGCCTCTCGATGATTGGAGCTATGTATGACGAGTCTGTGCCCCCAAACTCAGTCATCTCCGGTGGTGTTAACTTGGGGGATGAACAGCCACCTGCCAGCCTTCAAAAGATCTTTGAGGTCTACCCATTGATTGCTGGCCGGTCCAACAATGGTAGGGTTACCTTTATGGAGTGGGTAAAATTCTTTTGTGGGGATTATCCTGAAGGTGGTCAACATACTCCAAAAGGGAAAGGGAAGGCAATTGCAAAGGAAATGCCTCCCGTATATCAACTCGAGACCGGCGTTGACCTTGTCTTCTTGGCCGCGTATTTGGCCTTATTCCTGTGAAAATTCGTGCTTCCTAGCTGGGGGGACAACATTCGTCTAGGCATACTGTATGTGACATGTGACATGGCCAAAGGGTGTGAGTATGCCCTTGCTCATCCGGTCTTGTGCACCATATATCATGGGTTGGGGGCCATCTCCCATGGAAAGGCTTGCAAGGGAAAAGAAGGAGGGAATGACATTGTTGGAGGAGGGGCTTTTCTTGGGGATTTCAAAACTCCATTCCCTGTGCATTATGTGTACGGGTGGCTGGGGGCCTATTTCCCCGACACTTACGTCAAGCATCAGTGCTCGGGAGATAAATTGTGGTCCTTCTTGATGAAAATTGCCAACCAAAGGGCCATCTTTCATACCGCAGGGGAAGCTTGGGGTATATTTGGGAATGATTCTTTAAAGATGATGTGGGTCCCCTTTCAAGTCGCGAGCTTCACCGACTGCGCTTTTATTGATGAGTTTGGGAAGGAGCTGGTGGTGCTCCAACAACGATTAAGGAACTCATGTTTATCCTGAGCATCAGAGGGGGAGTCTTACCTTAACGGACTCCACATAGTGCCAGGTTAGAGGGGTAATTCCCTCACCGCTTTGCCCATTAGCACTAGCTTGATCAAGGCTGCCCCTTCTCAGTGTTTTTCAAATATCACCAGAGTAAGGTGGACCATGGGAGAACGAAAGAGTTTGGAACTTTTCGTGAGTGCTGGCTGCCACAGCATATACAGATTGTATGGTCCATGTGTCTAGAGATGATGGAAACCAGCAAAAACGTCATACCTCACTTCGACAGAAGGGTTCGGGCAACGAAGGCCTATGTGAACTGATGGAGATTCACTAGTAAGGGATATTGGGATAAAGATCACCCTAGGAAAAGGGTAAAGGGTAACTGGCACCAAGATACCAGGCAAAGGAGACTGGCGAATGCTTCAGCTCCTAATGCGGTATTCATCTTAGATTATCCCTCCAACTGGCAGGCTTTGGGGCTTCCGCGTGAGATAGCAGCTGATAAGGCCTTGCCAAAATTCCTTGCAATGACGACAAGGACTGGGAGTGTTTTCGACAACCTTAGTTCCATCTTTAAGTAGGATGAGGGCGAAGAATCCCTGGTTAAAAGAAGCGTCCCCCACAGGACTTGAATGCCCTCATTGGGAGTGGTCTCCACAGTAAGTTAGTTGGAGGGCCTTCTCAAGGAGGTGGATCTGAAGTGGCAGCTCCTACTTCAGCAGGGGAAAGAAAAGAAAGCGCTCGACCACTGACGATACTCATGCCCCTCCTTTAGTTAGTGGGCGCATTCGGAGGCACAAGAGTATCAAGCTTCCTATGGTGTTAGAATCAGAAGGTAGCTCTTCCTCTTCTGATCTTTTAAGAACTACTCCGACATCACCTTCTGCGCTCTCTGGACCACCTTTTGCTTCTCCTGAAATGTTTTTTTTTTTTTTAGGAACTGAGGCAGAAGACTTCGGCCCTTCTGAGTCCATTGTCATTGCTTCTGATCAGGAGATGAATCTGGGTCCTGGGAGGCATCCTTGAGTCTTGAGATAGTTCTGGAGTCAGAGGCGGCTCGGATGGAAACTGATGAGGATGAAGGCCTTGTAGCCACTGCTCCAAATAGGAGCTTTGATGTTGATGTGGCCTCCATGCCTCAGGAACTTAGTGCCTCGAGAGAGGTAGGGGCTATAAGTCATGGAGAAGACCCTGAAGTTGATGACGTGTCTGAGCATGAAGAGGTTGCTGCCCCCTTGGACATAGGTCATGAAGATGAGGGAGTTGAACTCTTCGTAGCCGAGGTCCTGGTTGTTGAAGGTGGGAGCCAAATGGAAGAAACCATGGCTAGAGATGAATTAGCTAGCGAAGGCCAAAGAGAAGAGGCAGCTCCTGAACTTGATAATGCTGAGGCGACAGCTCACATGGATGAAGAGCAAGTGGAGGTTCTCATAAGACAGGGTGAAGCCAGCGAGACTGGTATTGAAGAACCCAGGTAGGTTGAGGCTAGAGCTGCCTATGAGTCAAGAGGGGCAATAATCTCTAGGCTTTTCCCTTGTTTCAAAGGAGTCAGTGGCTGAGATGGCTATTACTCCAACAAGCCCAGTCCTTGCGGTCGAGGTTACTTCAGCAGTGGTGATTTCAGTAGCACCATCTAAGAATGTTTTTAGTGGTGTTTCTAGCATGATTGCAGGCATGCTTAGGGCAGGCCTTCAGGGATTGAGGGAACTGCCCCTTGATGAGATGGGCAAAGCCTTAGCAAAACAAATGGGTTTGCCACAACTACTGTGATTGGAAGTGCCCCAAAAGTGCCTTCCCATTTTAATGCAACTCTAAACGAGTTGGAGAGCTGGAGGTTGAGAGCACTACATCATGAAGAAGAAACTAGTAGGCTAGCCTCTTTGGAAGAGTCGATCTTGCATCACCATGAGAAAATAGATGGCTGCATTGAGAAGAAAGCCTCGATAAGTAGCCATCAGCAGGACCTAAAGAGGGAGGCGCAAGGAAGCTTCAAGAGAATGATTGAAATCCGAGAGGCAATGCGAATACTGAAACAATTATTCACGAGCCTCAAGACGGAGATGGCTCAGAGGAAGGGCATAGAGGCCTCATTGGTCGAAGATTTGTCTGAACTCAATGGCACAATTGAGTCGGAAACTACGGTGATGAGAGAGGAGATTCGAATATTTGTGGAGTTGAAGGAGTGTATCCAAGGCACTGAGACTTCTCTTACAGTGCGCAGTGCAAAGATCAATAAGATGATTGATTGTTTCTGAACATGTCAATTTTTTTTGCAAGTACTTTGTAAAAATTTTAACTGATGAATAAAGTGCTTCTCACCTTGACTTTGCTACATGATTTCATTCTCTTCTTAATGCCTCTTTGCACTTTTATTGTTCTAAGAGGCTAATACCCTAGGCTTTATCTAGTCCCATGGTGGGCAGTCATGGCATGGATAGCTTCGAAATGGGGTGTAGTTGCTTTTTCTCCTCTTAATGTCTAATTAGCCAATGGCTCATAGTTCATTTTCCTCATGATTTGGTGAGCCTGGTCACTATAGATAATCCAGTCAGGAGCAGCCTAGACCTCCATTAGTGGCACGTTTACTTCAAGTTCATCATAGTTTTTAGTCTCCGGCATGAATTCCTTGAGATGTTTTGAAGTGATATGCAAACCTCCAATTGACTCTGGAGACTGTGGACTTCAGTTCTTAGGTTTGCTAGGGGATCCTGCCCTTGAGGGGAAGAAAGTTGCTCTTCATCGAACTGCTCTCTTGAGAGGTCGGGGAAAAGTAGAACTTTTAGCTGGTCGCCAGTCTGAGGAGCATCCTCTATACTTATAGAATAGGATTTTGAAAAATATTTTGTTGCGATTGTCGCATTGCTTCGGCTTTCAAGAGTGCTAGGGGGATGTGCAAAACGTTTTGCTGGTCTGGCGTATAGGTGACCCTTGGAGCCAGGAATTCTACCCCCATGGCTTGCTCAATCTTAAGAATGACCTTTGGTTCATCTTCCAGCCAAGGTGGCTCAGAACTGGGGGAAGAGGGGGAAGACTCCTTTTCAAATGAAGAAGGAGTTTCTTAAGGGATGATGATTGGGATGTTAGAATGAAGAGTGGTCAGGGGTAAAGTTCTGCCCTACCTTTCTTCCTCTTCGAACATGTTTACCAGTGTTCTCGCAACATCCTCAACGTCTTCATGAGATGAAGATGCAGTCTTGCTTGTAGACTTGTGACCTCCATCATTCGGCTTCTGAGGCGATGCCAGATCTGTGAAGTAATATTTAGCATTGGCATAGTGAGTTTCGGCCACAGGGAACGGTCTTTTGTCAGCATAGACCGTATGTTGTCTCCCATCTCAACTATATTTAAAGCACTGATGCAATGTTGATGGGACCACCCCCTTGGACCGAGGAGGATATTGTAAGAAGGGTCCGTGTCGATTACATGAAACTGGGCATAATCGTTTAGCTCACCGATCTTAAAACAAAGGCATATCGTGCCCGTTGGCTTCTCTCCTAACTGGTTGAACCTTTGAACTGAGACATGGGTCGGTATGATCTTTGAACCCCAACCCTAATCGAGTAAGGACCCTCTGTTGAAAAAAGTTAACTGTTGACCCTCCATCCAACATAATTCGGTTGATGGGGCATACATGCAATTCACCAGTAACAAAGAGAGGACGATTATGAAACTTTTCCTCTAGCTGTAGATTGTCCTCTAAAAAGGTGATGGGCATGCATCCATCTAAAATAGCCGGGTCGACCTCAATAGCTTCAACTTCGGTTTCGTACACTTATGGGTTAGATAGAGCTTGAACTAAAGCCATATGGTAATCCTTCGAGAGCATGAGGGCATTGTAAACACTAAGAAGAGCCGAACATTTCTGTAAATGACCTATCACATCGTATTTCACCTTTTCTTGATCAAGGCCTTGTGCTCCTAGTCCTGCCACTAATTTGGGGGCCACGTTGGGTTGAGGACCAAGTTTAGGCAGAGAAATTTTATTTTGGGCGACTGGCTGATTTGATTGCACAACAGGCTTGGTTTGAGTGGTGAAACTTTGAGGCTTTGGAAGAGATTGGGTGCATGGGGTAAAAGGGGTCCCAAGAAATTTGAGAATAGGTGGATTATTTAAGATATTGGGATTAGGAAGGAGCCCAAGAAGCTGTAAGAAAGGCAGATTATTCGTTGGATTAGGGGGCAGTGGCGGACAAGGGAGCTTCAAGGTGACCGACTTCTGTGATGGAGGCTGCAGGGTCCTCCCTGATCTGAGATTTATCAGCCTCGTGGTGGGTATTGCTCATGAAATTTACACCATGTGGCAAGCTCCCTGAGAATAGGAGTCTTGCCCCTTTGACTCTCTCAGTCTCTGCTCAAAGTCAGGCTCAGAGGGCCACTGGGGTTTCTATGGCTTCGACTTCTTGTGCTTCTTTGAAGAAGGTGGCTTTGTCTTGGCTTTCGCTGTCAGGGCATTAGCAACTGTTAGGAATCTTGCTACATGTGCGAGAGTCTTCCTCAATTTTTTCCGCTACATCCTGCTTATATTGGATCCTGCAAGTTCTCGGTCTAGAGCCTCGAAGTCTGGACATATAAAGGTTGGATCTATAGAGGACGTAGAAGCGAAAAAATGAGAAGCAGAAGAAGGAGGAGGAGAAGGGTTAGAAGGTGGGGGACTTTTAAGGTCGTTCCCCTCATTAGACTGATCTGGGCAGCTTTTTACGTCATCACCAGGTTTGGACGGGTGCAGGGGGTCTTTTAGGTCTTTCCCTTGCTTAGACCGTTGTGGAGTGCTTTTAACGTCGTCACCCTCATTGGACATATGCTGAGTGAGAGATGGCATGAGGAATCTTCTTAACAAGATGAAGAAGGAAGAAGGATCATGCCAGGGATGAAGTCCAGTAAATTTGGCAGTGGAGGAAGGGGCCTGAGAAATTCCTACTCAACTGTGGGTTGAGCTGTCTTTTTCTGGTTTTCTTACGTGATATTTAATTCATCTAGATGGGTGGACGAATAGCCCTAGCTTGGCAAACTACTTCTTGTCTTAAGGACTTGAGTCTGCTTCGATCATGGTAGACTATCCATGGCTGGGGAATCGAGGGTTCTGCAGAGTCTAAATCATTAATAAGAGGGTCCTGCTTTGGGAGATCTTCTTGCCCCGATGGAGAAGTGACTTGGGGGTCACTTACAGGGGGGTTGTAAAACTCCTAACACTCCCCCATTTTCTTTGAGAATATATCAAGGAAATTTGTGCATTCTGATAGTTAATGGCCTCTTATCTAATGGTATGGGCACCAACAATCTTTAGTCCACTTAGCAAAGTGACAAGGTTGCCTTGCTTGCTTCAGTGTGATTATGCCTTCCTGAATCATTATAATGAAGAAGGCATAAAGGATATCGAGCATTTCTTCTTCCTCATGGATGGTTACAACATGAGAGGCCTTGGCTGCCCCAAAGGCCTTCTTTAGGTCTTCAAGCTTTATCTGACCCTTCAGAATCAAGGCCTCGATAATATCCTTCAGTGTGTAGCAGTCATCTGTGGCATGATTGATCCTCCGATGGTAGGCACAATAATTCGCTTGAGTGTCCAGGCCAGTTTGCTCAGAGAATTTGGTTTCTAGAAGCTGGATCATATTCTGTTCCAATAATAACCGGAATAGCACAGGGACCCATTCCTTCTCCAAGGGGTAGACCTTGTTCATATGACTGGTGAAATAATCACCCCGATCAAGGTTGGCCAGGGGGGGACTCGATTATACAATTGTTGTTGCTTGCCAACCTGGGTTGTTATCTTTGTTGTGCTTATCCCTTTAAAGAGGTCCAAAGTTTGGGAGGGAACCTTCTTAATCAATGACCATGATGTTGCACTGATTACCCCTTTCTGTTGGCTGCCCCGTGCGTTATTCCAAGTGGTACCATTGCCACAATTGTTTGCAGAACTTGTAGATGGTTGTCGTGTCGCACCATGATGATGTGATAGACTTTCATGCGGACTAATTTAGAGATCAGCTCTGACAAGCGGGTCGGATTAGAGGCCTCAACATGTACAGCGATCTTGGGTTGCATGTTCCGCCTGCAAATTTGGACTGCTTCCTTCTCTGACAGAGGATTAAGATGACAGGAACCCAAGTTTGTCCATCTTGATATGAACTGATCTACGGGCTCATCAGGGTCTTGAGTTAAGGTGAGAAGTTCGATGGTTTGAACCTCTCTCTCGACCTCATAGAAGCATTGATAGAATAGCTTCTCCATCTCCTCCCACGTATGGACCGAGTTTGGAGTTAGTCGGGCGCACCATTGAAACGTTGGGCCATCATGGGTCTCAATGAACTGTCGGAGAAGAAGGCTCCCATCAGTCGCTGTTTCTCGACATGCTTCTTGGAAGTGGGCAATATGTTGGCTTGGGGACGTGGTTCCGTTGTCATCCAAATAGCACTCAACCTCATTGTGCATCATGTCCTTGAAGATGGTCATCATGGCTTGTTGGTAGGTGGAACCAGTGTTCTTTAACCTGAAAGGAGTCACAATGTAGCAAAAGACACATTTTGGGGTCAAGAATGCAGTGGCCTCTTCATCCTCTGGTCATATTGATCTGATCATAACCATAATACCCATCCATGAAGGAGAAGATCTGGTAATGAGTTGTGGAATCAATAAGCATCTCAGTGAATGGCAGGCGGAAGTCGTCCTTGGGGCAGGCAGTGTTCGGGTTGCGAAAGTTGATTTGACCATTTTTCTTCTCGACTGGGACAACATTTTCCACCCATCTTGGGTATTTGACTTCACATATGAATCTTGCTTACCTGAGCTTGTTCACCTCAGCATCGATCTGCATCTCGAGGTCGGGTCTAAACCTTCTTGATTTCAGCTTATGGGTTTGATGGATGAATCAATGCCGAGATGATGAACAACGATTTGAGGGTCCAGACCAAGCATCTCATGATAATGCCAGGCGAAGACATCCCAATTGACTTGGAGGAAGGAAATATAACTTTCTTTCTCCTCTGGGGACATTTTTGCAAAGATGAAAGTTGGCCTTAGGTCGAGCTCATCCCCTAAATTTATCTCTTCAAGCTCATCAATTGTGGCCTGACCACCTTCTTTCCACTCTTTCGAAGCTTCTTGCAACTCTTCGTCAGGGGATTCAGGATGCTTCCTATCAATCTCTAGTGCCGAGACCCACGGTCTTGACATTTTTGCTTCCAAGGGGCCCCCAGTGTGGTAGACAATTCCTAGACTACTGTTGGACCAGATGATGAAAGGGCAGCTTCGAACATGGTTGACCCATCGGACCACAGAGGCTGACTCTGAGATTCAGTGATCATGAAGTCAATGGCATCCTGACTGGGATCACTCAGTACTTGCCTTGCTTCATGAACCTGCAGGCCTCCTTGGTACGGGGGCTCAAAGATGGCTCAGACTTGGCTTGGGCTACCAGGGCATCGGTGACGGTTAAGAATCCAACTGCTTGGGCCAGCATCTTTCTTAGGTGCTTGCGATGTGACCTACTGATGTTGGTGCCTTCGAGCTCTCTGTTTAGAGCATTGAAGTCTGGGCATTATCTAGCTGCACCTGTGAAAGAGATAGAAGAAGAGGGAGGAGAAAAAATAGAGTTACAGTGTTTTGGGCAGCTTTCTAGGTCATCACCAAAATCAGATGTGTGCAGGGGGTATTTTAAGTCATGCCCTAGCTCTGACCATTGGGGAATGCTTTTAACATCCTCACCCGTATTGGATGAGCTCTGAGCATTTGATGACTCAGGGACATCCGCCTAATTGGACAACGGGATAAGGAAAGTTGCATCTGGGATGAAGTCCTGCAAGGTCGGCAGTGGAGGAAGGGGCTTGAGAAATTCTTCCTCAAATGGTGGCTGAGGAATATGGTTCCTTCGATGTGCTCATCTCTTTTTGGAATCCTTGGGAGGTGTTTGGTGTGTCCTATAGGGGTGATGAGTAGCCCTAGCTTCGCGGACTGGCTCACGCTTGAAGGATTTGAGCTTACTTCGTCCATGGTGGACTTCGTAAGGCTGAGAAGTCGAGGGCTTTGAAGGGTCTAGGGTATCCTCATAGGGGACTGGTTAGGTGCCTTGATCTCGCCTTCCGGATCCTAGATGATTGGACAATGTGCATCTTGGGTTTCGAGGGAAGACCCGGGACGTTTTTGAGATCGCTCTCTCGAGAACCTCGTTCTAGAGAGGGGGTAGGTGTTACCAACGGGTGTGAGAGAGGAATTTTAAAGGTGGGTTCGGGACTTACTCGAGCTGGCTCGAGTGAGCGCCCTCTTAGATCACAAAGAAAGTCCCCCCAGTAATGAAATTGGTTTGGAATCGCCTCCCTTGGCTCGTATTCTTCTTGTTTTCTGCAATCACACACATATATGGCGAAGGTTGTAACACAAGTGGGTCAGACCTCACCCTTTTCCTCTTTGATTAAGGTACTCAAGTAGGCGCATTAAAAAAGGAGCAGAGAAGAAAGACGGGGGAGAGAAGAGTTTGACTAAGCAAGATGATCAAGCTGGCGAGTAATTGACCAGACGTGGTGGTGAAACGGGCTCGGTAACAGAGACCGGCTCACAAGATCACTACTGGACATCATTACCAACACCAACTAGCTTGGCACGATGGTCAGTTTGTTGTGGCAATAAAGCGGGCCAAGTCATTCTGGCACAACAACATTATGGCTAGCGGACAGGACTTCCATTAAAGGCTAACCTCAATCCCTCTTAGTCGAACGCAAAATGGCCTAGTGATAGTTATGAGGGAAAGAATGAAGTAAGAGAAGAAGGGAACAGACAGAAGGAGAAGAGACGAGAGGATACAAGAGAGAGGAAAGGAAGATACAGTCGGTGTTAGACATTGCTGACTGTTTCAGAGGAAAAGAGAAAGCAATCGGCGCTAAGCCTCACCGATTGTGTCAGAAGATGATAGAGAGAGGAAGCAGTCGACGCTAGTCTTCGTCGATTGTGTCAAAAGATAAGAGAGAGAGGAAGCAATCGGTGCTAGGCTTTGCTGACAGTGACGGAAGAGAAGAAAGGGAGAGAGATCTAGCCGGCACTAGTGTTCACCCACTGCAACAGAAGACGGAGAAATCCAACCGTTGTTAGGCTTTGCCAACTGTGCCAAGAGAGGAGAGAGAAATCCAATCGACGTTAAGGTTTTTCGATTGCATTAAAAGAGAAGAAAGAGAAATTCAACCAACGCTAGGGTTCGTTGATTGCATTAAAAGTGAAAAAAGAGAATTCACCTGACATTGGGCTTCACCGACGGTGTTAGAAGAGAAGAGAGAGAAATTCACCCAACACTTGGAATGAAAGAAGAAGAGGAGAGAGAAACCCCACCTGGTGTTGGGGATGAAAGAAGAAGAAGAGAGAGAAAACCCCACCTAGTGTTAGGGATGAAAGAAGAAGAGGAGAGAGAAAAACCAATCGATGATAGGCTTGTGCCAGTTTTGATAAGGGAGAGAGATGAGATGAGAAGAGAGAGAAAGAGGGGAGGAGAGAGAAAAGTGAGGAGAGAGGGGTGGAGAGAGAAAGGGGAGGAGAGAGAAAGATAAGAGAAAGAGGGTAAGAGAGAGAAAGAGGGGAGGAGAGAGAAAGTTACCTACCCAAAGGGTATGACCCTTTTCTTCTCTCCCCTTTCTCCCTCTCTAAGACATACTCACAAGCTCAAGCAAGAATAGAAATTTTTATTGAATCATCAAAGAATGAACCGAGTGTTCGAAGTTTTCCTTAAAATGAGGCAGTGCCTGTTTATATAGAATTGGGCCAAAAAATGGGTGCACTGATAAAAATTAAACCTAATTACAGAATATTAATTGACTAAAAAAAATTGAAAAAATGGGTGTAAAAGGACTATTTTGTCCTTGCCTACCAATGTTTGGAATTCCGTAACTATCCTTGCTGCTGCCCGAGATCTTGCATGATCTTCTGTGGCTGACGCGGGGTTGTTCTGATGCCTGTTTGATAGAAAGATTATTGGTTCCTTGTAGGGCTCGGCATGACAATCGTTTTGATACCAATTTTGAACCATGGATAGTGTTTCGAACCACGATCATGAGACTTGAAATTTGCTTGAATGTTAGAAACTTCATATCGATAGTGCCCTCGTTCCTTAATGTTTTCACTGATTTCTTCATCATAGTGCACTAAGAATGTCATCACGATCACGTGGCAACAAACGGAATGTGACTTGGAGCCAGAACTAGGATTTCGCAAGTTTTGAGTTTTGGCCTTAATCTGGAATATAACTCCGTCAGCTTCGTGAATGAAATCTGACCGTCCATCATGTACAATGTTCAAACCATTGATAGCCCTAGACATTACGCACACAATGGAATTTGTTTCACGTTGATCCGTTGCGCGAGCATCGTGATTTGGTCCATCGAACAAGGCGTGTCACTGCTGAATTTTCTGCAACTCCTTCACGAATCATTTAGTTTTTCTCTTTGCTCGGGTGTCATCACAGGGCGTACCACATTTCGAATTGTTCGTCTTGATGAGACGAACACACTCACCAAATTTAAAAGCAATCTGACATGGAATGAGTGAGTTATAAGCGTTGAAAGTGACTATATGTGCCTGTGAAAACAACCACCTTTAATGGTGTTTTAGTGCAGGGTGGCCACACAGGAATAGTGTGCGGCCTACCCCTTTTTAGTCTTTTACTTATAACTTTATTTTGGAGTGCCGAATTAAGCTGAAACTTGACCCATGAGGGTTTTCAATCGTGTCAAATCCAATGGTAGTTGTCCTACAGCTGTTTGACGCACCAAGGGTATAGCTCTAGTTACGGGGTCCATTTCAGGGTACTAGAGATCGATTTCACTGAAATGGTTTCTTTGTGTTCACTACCTTTGACATTTTTGGTCGAGATGAAACTTGGCAGGTGGTCATCTAAAGTGCTGATGGTGATCTTCACCAATTCTGGGGTCATTCTGAGACTGTTGGGAATTTCCACTGTTTTGTAGGTTTTATTGACCTACTTCCTACCAGGGACCAAGGTGCTGAAAAATATGTTCCAACAGCTTGCCCCACCGATTATTGTGCTTCAAGAGAAGCGAGAAGGACATTCATTTGGAAAAATTCCTTCAGCTTTTACTTTTTTTCCTTCCTAGCCACAAGACCATGTGAATGCCGAGGAGATTCACGTAATGGTGTAACTAAGCTACTCAAACGTAGGGATGCATTGTTCGAAGGTCCGTCCATGGAGAATTTAGGGGTAGAAGAGACTTTTTTAGGGATCTTGTCGAAGTCCTTACCCTCGTACGAACTATTCGTGATTCTGAATTTTTAGGATTTTGTATAGACCTCATCAATCAGAATCGAGCCCATTTAGCAATTGAGTGCCACGTTGAAGGGCATCGTTCCTATTTGGTCTGGGTTCATTGGTTTGCTTTGGTAGGCATTGTTTGCTGGTACACCAAGTTTTCTTTTGACATTCAGAGTACCACTTTGGGTCTCATCTGCCGAGTTTAGTTGGAGGCAAGTTCTGTTAGCCGATCTTGAAGGTCTGGTGGTGCCGGCTAGGCGAGCTGAAGTCTCTGATAGGTTCTCCCCTTTCTTTGTCAGTTTATTACCTTTGTAGTGTTTGTTTATAGAGTATATTTGTGACCTCGTGGGAATAATGTTCTTCTTCATGAGACTTGTCCTGACGAGTCCTCTGTCTTTCAAGTCTTTTTGCAACTGGACTCAGATTGTTGGAATCTTTTCCTTGAAGATCATATCTTTGGAGTTCTGGTATTTATAACAGCAAAGATTGTCTTCTTTTCAGTGTGGGATGAAGCTGCATGTTGAGACGAGTGCTACATCAACTTGTTTATTGGTCCAAGCATTCTTTACGAATTTTCACTTGAACTTGGGAAGCCACGTTGTAGAGACAGTTTTCACCAACTTCTTTTTATTTTGGGGCTCTTTTACCCATAACCTTTCGGTTATGTCCACCCTTTTCGTCATTTTTACTCATGATGCCCTTTCGGGTTTTCACTGTGTCCGGTTTTGTTTTATTCACGGAACTCTTTTACTCATGGTTTCGTGACCATGCCCGTCCATCATTTTTACTCATGGCATGCTCTAGTTCAGGTATACACCATTCTCGTTATTCTTTTCTTTTTCTTTTGTGAGAGAGCGTTTATGGTCATGCCTCCGGGACCTGTGCAAAGCAATTTAACGTCATGCGGCCAGGACATGCACTATGGTTTAAGGTCATGTAGTTGGACCATGACGGTGATGAATGGCAGTCTATGAAGGCCATGGAGTGAGTATGGTGGTGGTTTGACTCACTTGGGGAGATGGCTCGAGGCTACCTATGAAAGATGGATGATGTATGAAATGTGAGTGGATGATGGTGGCCCACTAACTTACTACGAGTTTGAGTTGCGGGATGGTTCATCATTTTGTGAGCGCGGGTGAGACTCACTGGGGAATGAGGTGCGGTGATGAAGTGAATGAACTCACTGGGGTGTAATGAAGGTGGTGCATGCACACTAACAACTAGGTGAGGGAAGGCATGCATGATAGTGAACGTAAAGCAGTTTATCGTCATGCTGTTAGGACCTGTACTATGGTTTAAGGTCATACAGCTGGACTATGGTTATGCAGTTTAAAGTCATACAACTAGGACCCTGCAGTTTAAGGTCATGCAACTAGACCTCCGTTATAGTTTAGGGTCGTATAGTTTGGACTATGGTGTTGAGACCTTTTAAGGTCATGTGACTCGGACGTGTACTATGGTTTAAGGTCATATAGTTTAAAGTCATACAACTAGGACCCTACAGTTTAAGGTCGTGCAACTAGACCTCCACTACAGTTTAGGGTCGTATAGTTTGGACCATGGTGTTGAACCTTTTATCCTCATGCACCTAGGACGTATACTATGGTTTAAGGTCATATAGCTGGACCGTGTTATGCAGTTTAAAGTCATACAACTAGGACCGTACAGTTTAAAGTCGTGCAACTAGACCTCCGCTACAGTTTAAGGTCATATAGTTTGGACCATGATGCTGAGACCTTTTAACGTCATGTGACATAGATGTGTACTATGGTTTAAGGTCATACAGCTAGACCATGATTATGTAGTTTAAAGTCAAACAAGTAGGACTGTGAAGTTTAAGGTTGCGCAACTAGACCTCCGCTACAATTTAAGGTCATATAGTTTGGACCATGCAGTTTAGGGTCATGCATCTAGACCATTGCTACAATTTAAGGTCATATAGTTTGGACCATGGTGTTGAGCCTTTTATCGTCATGCATTTAGGACGTATACTATGGTTTAAGGTCATACAGTTAGACCGTTGTTATGCAGTTTAAAGTCATACAACTAGGACCGTACAGTTTAAAGTCGTACAACTAGACCTCCGCTACAGTTTAAGGTCATATAGTTTGGACGATGCAGTTGAAGGTCTTACATCTAGACCATCGTTATAGTTTAAGGTCATACAGTTTGGACCATGATGTTTAGGGTCATGCATCTAGACCATCGCTATAGTTTAAGGTCATGCAATTTGGACCATGGAGTTTGGGGTCATGCAGCATGGACTGTCGCTACAGTTTAAGGTCATAAAGTTTGGACCATGGAGTTTAGGATCGTACATCTAAACCAGGATTGTGCAGTTTAGGGTCGTGCGTCACATACCGTCGCTACAGTTTATGGTCATACAGTTTGTACCATGGAGTTTAGGGTCGTGCATCTGGACCAAGGCTGTGCAGTTTAGGGTCATGCAACATTGGCCTTTGTGTGGGTCGCCAAATAAATGAGCTCCATAGGGAATAGGTCTGTGGACGGTAATCCTACTCCTTGGGGATAAAATCGCTAAGACCATTCACAAACTAAGGGCTCATTTGGAAAAGGTGACCTGATGAAGGATGACCAACAGAAGTGGATTTCACTTTGGTTTAAGGGGTAAGCTTACTCTCTGGGGTGAAAGATGAGACTGACTCCATGGGGATGAGATAGCTTCGTGTGAAACGGACCCACTGAGAATTGAAGAGGTAAGAATGATCCTAACTCCACTGGGGATAATGGCCTGCAGTATGAGTGTGACTCCTGATGGGGAATGAGGGACTGCTTCTGACTCTATTGAGGAGGTCATCGTTTAGGTGCAACAGCCTGGGTACAATTCCGCTAGGGATGACACATCACAGCTTGGATGTAACTCCACTAGGGATAGTGGAAGGGCACACACTGCTTCAACCTGGAGTCGGTGATAATGGGCTATTTGTAATACAGTCGGATCCAGGTGTAGTCATCATGGTTTCTTGCAAATGTCCAACCGGTGCTAAGCTCTCATGAACACAACCGACGCTAAGGTGGTTCGAAAGTCAACTGGCGCGAGCCGTGACATTGTTTGAACATGACTGACGATAATCAATAAGCACTGGTCAACCAGTACTAGGTTTGCTTGGAATTCACCCGGCGTTGGTCAACACGGGCTAGGTTTGTTTGGAATTCACCCGGCATTGGTCAATTGGCACTACAATGAGATTTACCTTGGGCCTTAAGTCCAAGCCTGACCAAGCTCATCGTCGCTTGGCATCCTTCAGACGCGGCTAGAATTCCCTGTTTGTGAGGGGCATCTGAGGACAGTGTAGTATATATAAAGGGGTAAAACCCCGTTTTCCCTCATCTTTTTACCAAGGGTAAAAAAAAACTTGAGCAAAATTTTACTTTAACGGTGAGGAGAGGGTGGTCAGTTGAAGTTTTGGCAAGCAGTAAAACTTCAACAGGAGTTTTGCAGGAAAGGTTCTTCTGCAGATAGCAGGATTCCGACAGTTTGGCAGGGAAGACTTTGGCGAGCAGACTTTGCCAAGAATTCGATGAGGTTTGCAAAGAAAGCAGCGGGGAAAGGGGAACTTTTCGGGGATTTTTCCGAGAAAGAGAAGAGGTTCCGGCTGTAATTTTTTTTTGGTAGAAGAGGTGAAACACACAACAGTGAGTACTTCCACATGTCTTGAGGGCTTTTTGGGATTTTTATGGGGTTTCCCACCGGTTGTGGTAATTTTTCGACATTGTTCGTGGTGTTGCAGAGGTTTTTCGATGAGGTTCTGGTGAAGTCCAGGCCAAAAAGATAGGCGGGAAAGTCTTGGAGAAGTTTTGACGGGAAATAAATGGTCACAGGTGGTGAGCAGTACTGTTGCAAAAGGTGAACCGTCGTGGGGAAGGCGTACAGTTGCAGACGACGAACCATTGTCCTTGGAATTTGTGTGACCATTAAGGAGGTGCAAAAACTTAAGTTTTGAAAATGAGGAGTCTCGGGAGGTGAACAGTCATGACAGAGCCAGCACTAACAGAAGTCCAACTGGCGTTGATGGTTTGGAGTGCTATCACAACCAGTGCTGAACCACAAGAAAGGCAGCCGGCGCTAAGGGCTAAGGGCACAACCGGTAATGGCCTTTGGAGAACACAACCGGTGCTGGCTTCAATCAGTGCTTGTCAGCACATGTGGCTTATCACGGTGCGAAGAAAGATGCTCACATATGGCGGTAAGTCTGGTGCGGGGTTTGCAGCGTTCGGCGATGAGCAACATGCGATGTTGTCCATGAGCAGGCAAAAAGTGGTGAATGATGATAAAGCGCAGCTTGTGGCACCTGTCAGAAGCCAAATCCATCAGCATCCATGTTGTTCTGTGGAAGGGCATCCACTGTGAACAGGGTGCACTTTCCGTCATAGGTCAGCACCTTGCAGGGCAGCCTATCTTGTGTGTTTGATATACACATTGAATGGGTCCTACGTTGTATGTTCGACATACACGTCAGATGAGGTACCTAGCTTGTATGTTTGGCATACACGTCGGATGCTCTGAGGCTAACTTCTTGGAGTGGCTCTACTTTGTCTTTTGGCCTGTAACCATCCTCTTACTCGTCGGATGAATTAAAGCTAACTCTCCAAGTAGTTTCACTTCTTCTTCATGAGGAGGGCCTTCCTTTCGTGGGTTTGCTTCTTCTTCATGAGAAGGGCCTTCCTTTCGTTGGACAGGAATTTGTTTTGGCCTGTAACCGTCCTCTTACTCTCAGATGCAAGAGCAAGAGCACAAGTTTTGATTTGTAACCATCCTCATATCCTCAAACGCAAGAGACTTGTAATCTCCCTAATAATGGGTTCTTGTAACTTGTAACTCATTTTTACTGCAATAAAAAAAAAGAGTTAGCATTTTGTTTGGACTATCCAGCTCGTTTTTGCGTTGAGTCTCTTTCTTTAAAATATCCTCACGGATAGTACTTCTTTAGGTATCGCCCATTGATAGAGGACATCCCCTCTTCTCCATCAGGATGTGCTAATATGTAGGCTCTATTGGGTGAGACCTTTTTTACTATAAAGGGACCTTCTTACTTAGGCTCAAACTTCCCTTTACGCCGGGCATGCATAACAATAAACCTCTTGACAGCTAAGACTTCACCAAGGGTGCATGAGCGGATCTTGACAGACTTGTCAAAAGCCCCCTTCATTCTCCCTTGGTTGAGTTCAAGTTTCTGCTGAGCCTCTAGCCTCTTTCCATCGAGTGCATCCAATTCTTGATATCGGAGCTTGACTCTCTCATCTTCAGTTATTCCTTGATGAATAGTGACCCACAATGAAGGGATTTGTATTTCGAGATGTAAAACTGCTTCACCCCCATAGATTAAAGAATAAAATAGCATTTTGTGTAGTAGTACGATATGCTCACAGTTCTTCAGGAAGCTTCTCATGTTTGATACTGAATTTCTTAAGATGTTGCACAGAGTCTTATTGAAAGACTTAGCTAATCCATTCGCCCGAGGGTGGTATATAGTCAAGTACCTCCCTTCGAAACCAAACTGGTTAACTAAGCGATCAATATGATGACTCCTAAATTGAGGGTCATTGTCAGATATGATCAGATTGGGCACTCAGAAGCAGTACATGATATGACGTCAAATGAATTAGGCTACCGCTCTCTCAGGGACTTACTGAAGGGGGACGCCTTCAGCCCACTTAGAGAAGTAATCTCTTACATCTAGGATAAAAACATCGCCCATTGCGGAAGGGGGGTCAATAGGCCCTATGATGTCCATACCCCATTGTGAGAAGGGCCATGATGCAACCGTAGGGTGTAAGGGCTCTAGAGGTTGGCGAAGCAGGCTGGAATGTATTTGGCATACTTGGCACCTTTTAGTGTAGCTTAAGGAATAGAAGATCATAGAAGGCTAATAGTATCCCAACCTGTGTATTCATTCATATAGCTTAGGACCGGACTGTTTTAGTCAATAAATGCCTGAGTGGACTTCTTCTAACACCTTATTTGCTTCTTGGATATTGACACACTTAAGAAGAATGTTGTCAAATGACCGTCTGAAGAGAGCATCTCGTGCAATCAAGACGATCTTCTGGGAGCCTACCATGTTTTAGGAAACTGGTGATGGGCTCTCTCCAATATTCTACCTGCTCAATTTCTGCACACATTGGGTCAAAGAATTTTGGTTCTTGATCCCGACCCTTAGCTCCTTGATTTTATGCTATTGCCTGTTCAGTCTTGATTAGTTCTTTGGCTGATAGAAGCACTCCAAATGGATAAGGAGGGCACTCAAGGAAGATATTTCTCTCGTCATCTGCATCGACCACTGTCTTTAGCTCGATGTGTCTCCATTCTATTACCCAAACAAGCGTAGGTCCTGATGAGGACAGCTAAATTGTAGCGTCAAGTTTCGCAAGTGCATCAGCCTACAAATTTAGCCTCCTAGGTATGTGACTAGGGATTTCGCAGTATCGTGATAAGTCTTGAGAATGCCTTTTCTTACATCATAGATTCCTTTGGGCTGCTTAATAACCAACTCAAAGTTGCCATAGATCTTAAGCTGATCCAAGTCGAGATCGAAGGCTATCTCGAGTCTAAATATAAGGGCTTGATATTCTGCCTCATTATGAGAACCGGCTTGAGTGAGAGGGAAAGAAAGTGTCAATATTCCTCCTATAGGAGTCAGGAATACTACTCTGAAGCCTCCTTGTTCTGATTTGAAAGCTTCGTCAAAGTACAGTTCCCATACATGAACAAGGTCAGCACAAAATACTTCTTCATCAAGGAGGTCGCTTGATAAAGGAGATTATGTCGGTACGGGGTGTGCTGCAAGAAAGTCAACCAAGGCCAGACCCTTTGATGGCCTTCTGTGGGACATACGTGATGTCAAACTCCATCAGCGATAATGCGCACTTAACAAGGCGTCCCGACAAGCATGGGCATGTCATGAGAAACTTTACAGGATCAGCTTTTGATATAAGTTTCACTTCATGACTAAGCAAGTAATGGCAGAGCTTTTGTACTGTGAAGATCAGTGCTAGACACATCTTTTCTATCGAGGGGTAATTCCTCTCGGCCCCTTGCATCCTGTGGCTGAGATAATACAGTGTCGTTTCCTTTCCCTCGTCATTGTTTTGAGTCAACAATGCTTCACGTGACTCGTCTAAAGTAGTAACGTATAGAATAAGAGGTTTTCCCAATATTGACATAGAGAGTACTGAAGGGTTGAGCAAATAATGCTTGATGTCATCAAGGGCTACTTGACATTCTTCATCCCAGATGAATGGGACCAGAAAGGCTCAAGATGAACCTGAGAATATATGTCTGCTGCCCTTGGAGGGAGCGCAGTTCTCGAAGTGTAGTTGATGACAACATTTCTTGGATTTCCTTGATCTTAACTGGCTCAACTTTAAGTTCTCGATGTCTAACGATGAACCCCAAGAGTTTTTCGGAGCGTAAGCCAAAAGCGCATTTTAGCGGGTTCATTTAGGGATAGTGAAGATGCAACCACTCGAACACCTTTTCAATATCTCTCATGTGATCATCCTTCTTTTTGGATTTTACCACCAAGTCATCCACATAACACTCCACCTCTTTGTGCATCATGTCTTTGAAAATGGTCATCACTGCTCTTTGGTAAGTGGCACCAACATTCTTTAATCCAGAAGGCATCATTGTGTAACAAAAGACCCCTTTTGGAGTTAGGAATGCAGTGGCCTCTTCATCTTTGGGTGCCATCCTTAACTGATATACCCTTAGTACCCGTCTATGAAGGAAAATATTCGACAGTGAGCTGCAGAATCGATGAACATTTCGGTGAATAGCAACGAAAGTCATCCTTGGGACAGGCGGTATTCAAAAAGTCAATAGATACCCTGATTTGACCATTCTTCTTCTTGACAGGAACAACATTTGCTAGCCATTTATGGTATTTGACTTCATGGATGAAGACTGCTTGTCTGAGTTTAGTTATCTCGGAGTCAATTGGCATCTCAAGATCGGGCCTGAACCTTCTTGATTTCTGTTTTACAGGTTTGACAGTCGAATCAATGCCGAGACAATGAATAACGACTTGTGGGTCTAAACCAGACATCTCATGGTAATGCTAAGAAAAGATGTCATGGTTTGCTTTCAAGAAAACAATGAAATCCTCTCTCTTCTGGAGACATAGTCGTTGAAATGAACGTAGGTCTGAGGTCCGTTTCATCTTCAAGATTTATTTCTTCTAGTTTATCAGCTGTGGCCTGACCACCTTATTCCCATTCTTCTTGAGCCTCTTGCAACTTTCATCATTGTTTTAAGAGATCTTTTGATTGACCTCAAGTGCAGAGACCAACAATCCTGACATCTCTGCCTCCGATAGAGGCTCAGAGTGGACTACAATTTCTGCATCTTTCGCCACTTGAGGAATGGAAGGATCTTCCGTAAATAGGGATTATTTCTCGGTCTACAGGGGTTTGACTTGGAGATTATAAGGAATTTGGGATCAACGATTGCAATGCAGGAAGTGTGCGAGTCACACAGTCTTTGAGCAGCTATCAGCAGCGTTTAGTCCACCCTAGCTGGTGTTTCACAAACTTGTATCATGTGGCAAGTTTCTTGAGAATAGAAACTTTGCCCCCTTGACTCTCTCAATCTCCGCTCAAAGTCAAGTTCAGGTGGGCACTGGGGTTTCTTTGGCTTCTACTTCTTGTGATTCTTTGAAGAAGGTGGCTCTGCTTTGGCTTTTGTTGTTTGGGCAACAACAACTGTTAAGAACCCTGCTGCCTGTGCGAGAGTCTTTCTCAATTGTTTTCGCTGCGTCCCACTTATATTGGATCCTGCAAGTTCTTAGTCTAGAGCCTCGAAGTCGGTACGCATCAAGATTGTACCTGCAGTAGAGACAGAAGAGGGAGAATAAGAAGCAGACGAAGAAGGAGGAGAAGGGTTAGAATGTGGGGGACTTTTAAGGTCGTTCCCCTCATCAGACCGATCTGGGCAGCTTTTTACGTTATCACCAGGATTGGATGGGTGTAGGGGGCGTTTAGGTCTTTCCCCTTCTTAGACAGTTGGGGAGTTCATTTAATGTCGTCACCCTCATCGGACGTGTGTTGAGTGGGAGACAGCATGAGAATGTCTTCTTGACAGGACAAAGAAGGATGAAGGATCGTGCCAGGGATGAAGTCCAGTAAAGTTGGCAGTGGAGGAAGGGGCCTGAGAAATTCTTGCTCAATTGTGGGTTGAGAGGTCTTGTTTCTCCAGCAAGCAGCCCTTGACAGCAGTCTCTTTTCACTTTTTGGAAGTGATGTTTGATTTGTCTCGCTGGGGTGGCAAACCGCTCTAGCTTGGCGAACTGCTTCTCGCCTTAGGGACTTGAGTCTGCTTCGGGCATGGTAGATTATCCATGGCTGGGAAGTCGAGGGTTCCGCAGAGTCTGAGTCATTGATCGAAAGGTCCTACCTTGTGAGATCTTCTTGCCCCGAAGGGGAAGTGCTTTGGGGATCACTTATGGGGAGGTTGTAAAATTCTTGACACACTCGCATCTTCTTTGTGAATATGTCAAGGACAGTTGTGCATTCTGAGAAGTAACGACCTCTTATCTGATGGTATGGACACCAATGATCTTCAGTCCCCTTAACAAGGTGAAGGGTTTGCCTTGCTTGCTTTTAGTGTGATTACGCCTTCCTGAAGAAATATAATGAAGAAGGCATAGAGGATACCTTATATTTCGTCCTTCTCTTGGATGGTTACGGCATGGGAGGCCTCAACTGCCTCGAAGGCCTTCTTTAGGTCTTCAAGATTTATCTGGCCCTTCTGAATTAGGGCCTCGATAATGTCCTTTAGTGTGTAGCATTCATTTGTGGGATGATTGATCCTCCAATGGTAAGCACAATAATTCGCCAGAGTGTCAAGGCCAGATTACTCAAGGAACTTGACTTCTGGAAGCCGGATCATATTCTATTTCAATAATAATCTGAACAGCGCAGAGACCATTCCTTCTCGAAAGGATAGACCTTGTTCCTATGCCGGACAAAATAATCACCCCGATCAAGCTTGGATGGGGGAGCTACCCGATTGTATGACGGTCATTGCTTGCCAGCTTAGGGTGTGACCTTTGCCACCGCTACCCCTTTAGAGAGCTCCAAAGTTTGGGAGGGATCCTTCTTTGAATAAGTGGCCAAGACGGCTGCATTGATTACCCCTTTCTGTTGGCTACCCCGTGTGTTATTTCAAGAGCTACCATTGCCCCGATCTTGGATCCACAAGCTCATCTGGGTCTTGAGTCAAGGTGAGAAGTTCGATTGTTTGAACCTCTCTCTCCACCTCATAGAAGCGTTGGTAGAACAGTTCTCCATCTCCTCCCATGTATGCACCAAGTTTGGAGGAGGTCAGGCATACGATTGGAATGTTGGACCATCGAGGCTCTCAACGAACTGTCAGAGAAGAAGTCTCTCGTCAGCCGCTGTTTCCTGACATGCTTCCTGGAAGTGGGCGATATGCTGGTTCGGGGACGTAGTTCCACTAAATAGAGGAATCTTCCCTTTCTTATAGTTTGAGGGGAATGGGACCTAATCAATATAAGAGGGGTATGGTCTCTGATAAGGCATCGCACCCTGTATGCCCAGAATTTGTTTGTTCTTTAGGATATGGGTGACCATAGTGTCAATATATAACTGAGAGACCGGATGAGGGATAGAATTGTCTTGTGAGGTAGACAGAGGAGGCTGCCATGAAGGTACACCATCAGAGTGATGGGAATTGACCTCATGGTTAGGAGACTGACATGTAGTGTCAATACGATCGATCTTTTCCATAATCGCGTGCACTATTTCCTCAAACTTGTTCATGCGATCCTCTTGCGCGTCACAGGGTTTACTTACAACCATTACACTGAACGTTTCTCTAGGGAGGTCAACGTTAGTGGAAACTGAAGGCTTGTGAGCTTGACGGGTCGTAAGTGGTAGGTCAGTCAGTAGGCGTCAGCATGCCCTGATTGCACTCGACTCCTGTGCGCTGATCATGTTTGGACCAGTTCTCGATGGTCTTGGGATCGTGGCTGCTAAGCTGGTTCACAACAATCTTGGGACCGTGGTTGTTGAGTGGTTGGGTCTTCTTTTGCGATAGTAACCACGGCACAGGGCTCATGGAGCTCTTCTTCAGGCTTCATCGTTTGAAGGGGATAGAAGGGATTCAAGTGAATAGGGTCATCAAAATTGGCTTGTTTTACTGCCTTGGTCACCGCCCTAATAAAAATTTGCAGACCTCTATCACGTTTACCCTTGATTTTTCACACCAAAACTGTGATCTAGGTCTCGCACAAGAGGGAGTTGTCTTCATCAGGTGCGGCAATGGATGAGGGGTAGGAACTGGAGTCATCTTGGGCCGGGGAGGATGAAGGACTCGATCTCCCATGAGGTCCATGCCTCGAGCTATCTTATGAGATCTAGAGACATGACCAAAGGGCTGGGGCTGGTTCAAGATGGAACTCTTGGGGAAAACCTTCGAGTATCAAGGCTAAAGGTGCTTGCTCATTGAAGGAGCATGAAGGAATAGGGTTGACTCATGAGCAGGCTTGAGTCAAGGGCGAGAGGACACCAGAGACGGTGACGTGTGTGCGCCCCTTGAAGATGGATCTCCGGGGACCTGGGGGTCCACCCAAACTCGTGCAGGTGATCTACCCTTAGAAGGCCGAGAAATACGAGTAGGTGTTTGTAAGAGAACAGGTGTAGGCCTACCCCTTACAGGGTGCGCTTGTACGTGCATAGTAGGAGGATGAGGAGGTCGTCTCCTGTGTACTAGGATTAGCGCAATAATGGCGTTGCCCTGAGCAGTGAGATGCATATGAGTAGCGTGCACTGGAACTGGCCTTAGAAGGTTCGATCTTGGACATGGACTCGAGGTAACAGAAGGGTTTCCCTGAGGTGTGGCTCGAGTGGGTGACCTACGAGCCTTGTGGTGTGTGTGAGTGGTGGAGACCGTGGGTTTCTCCCTCGAAGTGTTGAGCCTCTACGGATAGAGACCAACGGTTCATAAATGTGGGAGGTAGCCTTCTGACGACCCACAGGAGCAATGACAACTTGCTTGCCTTTTGTAGAAAGGGATTGGGTAGCATTCCGGCATACCTCAGGAACTCAACCTGCAAATGACCTGTCGGTGGTTGGGTGTATGCTATGTGGGGCAACATAAGTGTTGCCCATGCAGGGCGCCTTGGTAGAGTTTCCACCCGAGCGAAGAGATGGGTAGTGAGGGACCTTCAAGTCCCTCCTCACACCAGTCCAGGTTAAGATCTGAGAGCTAGACAAGGGGTCTTTGCTCAAGAGGATGGTCGGGAAAGAAATCGAACGAACTTGTTCCCTAGGGACACTCTCGAATATGGGGATAAGAAAATCCCCGATCCAGATAAATGGGTTATAGAACCCAGCAACCATAAGTGAATGTGAAAAGATAATGAAAGCATAAAATAAACGAAGAAACTAGTCAAATAAGAACGATTCAACTAAGGGGCAGTAAGTCCCCCATGGAGTCACCAAGCTGGTTAGGTGCCTTGATCTCGCCCTCCGGATCCTAGATGATTGAGCGGCGTGCATCTCTGGTTTTGAGGGAAGACCCAGGACATTTCTGAGATTGCCCTCTCAGGAACCCCATTCGAGAACGGGGGCAGGTGTTACCAGCAGGTGAGAGAAGAATTTTAAAGGTGGGTTCGGGACTTACTCGAGCTGGCTCCCGTGGGCACCTTCTTAGATCATGAAGAAAGCCCCCCAGTAATGAAACTGGTTAGGAAACGCCTCCCTTAGCTCGTATTCTTCTTGTTTTCTGCTTTTCTGCAATCACACACATATATGGCAAAGGTTATAACATAGGTGGGTCAGAGCTCACCCTTTTTCTCTTTGATGAACATACTCAAGCAGGCGCATTCAAACAAAAGAGAAGAAAGACGGGGTGAGATAATCAAGCCGGCGAGTAAATAGACTGACGTGGTAGTGAAATGGGCTTGGTAGACCGTTTCATAGGATCACTACTAAACATCATTACCAACACCGATTAGCTTGGCACGATGGTCAGTCTATCATGGAAATAAAGCAGGCTAATTCATCCTGGCACAACACCATTACGGCTAGACGACAGGACTTCCATGAGAGGCTAATCTCAATCCCTCTTAGTCGAACGAGAAGATGGCCGAGTGATGGTTATGGGGGAAAGAATGAAGTAAGAGAAGAAGGGAATAGATAGAAGGAGGGAGAAGATATGAGAGGATAAAAGAGAGAGTGAAGGAAGATACAATAGGTGCTAGACATTACTGACTGTTTCAGAAGAGAAGAGAGAAAGTTGTCGGCGCTAAACCTCACTGGTTGTGTCAGAAGAGAGAGAGAGGAAGCAGTCGACACTAGTCTTCGTCGACTGTGTCAGAGGATGAGAGAGAGAGGAAGCAGTCGGCGCTAAGCTTCATCGATTGTGACGGGAGAGAAACAAGGGAGAGAGATCGAGCCGGCGTTAGGCTTTGTCGACTGCAACAGAAGAGGGAGAAATCCAACTGGTGTTAGGCTTCATCGAATATGGCAAGAGAGGGGAGAGAAATCCAACTGACACTAGGGTTCTCCTATTACATTAGAAGAGAAGAGAAAAATTCAACTAGCGCTAGGGTTCGTCGATTGCATTAGAAGAGAAGATAGAAAAATTCACCCGGCATTGGGCTTCACCGACTGTGTTAAAAGAGAAGAGAGAGAAATTCACCCAGTGTTGGGAATGAAAGAAGAAGAGGAGAGAAAACCCCACCCGACACTAGGGATGAAAAAAGAAGAGGAGAGAGAAAAACCAACCGGTGCTAGGCTTGTGTCAGTTGTGATAAGGGAGAGAGATAGAGATGAGGAGAGAGAAAGAGGGGAGGAGAGAGAAAGAGGGGAGGAGAGAGAGAGGGGAGGAGAGAGAAAGAGGGGAGGAGAGAGAGAGGGGAAGAGAGAGAAAGAGGGGTGGAGAGAGAAAGAGAGCAAGAGAGAAAGAGGGGAGAAGAGAGAAAGAGAGAAAGAGGGGAAGAGCGAGAAAGAGGGGAGGAGAGAGAAAGTTACCCGCTCGAAGGGTACTGGCCCTTCTCTTCCCTCCTCTCTCTTTCTTTTTAATCATCAAATAATGAATTGAGAGTTTGAGGTTTTCTTTACAATGGCCTATTTATATAGAATTAGGCCCAAACATGGGTGGACTAATCAAAATTAAGCCTAATTACTGAAAATTAAGATTTAATTGAATGAAAAGAAATTGTAAAAATGGGAGCAAAAGAATTGTTTTGGCCGTACCTAACATTGTGTGGAATTCCTATACAGCCTGAGATCTTACGTTTCTTTTGTGGCTGACTCGGGGTTGTTCTGATGCCCGTTTGATCAAAAGATTATTGTTTTCTTATAGGGCTCAGTATGACGATCGTTTTGATACAAATTTTGAACTATGGATCGTGTTTCGAACCACAATCATGAGACTTGAAATTTGTTTGAATCTTACAGTGCACTCGTTCCATAATGTTTTTCAGTGATTTCTTCATCGTAGTGCACTAAGCATGCCGTCACAATCGCGTGGCAACAAACGGAAAGCGATTCTGAGCCCGAACGAAGATTTTGCAACTTTTGAGTTTTGGCCGGAATCTGGAATCGAGTGGCTGGAATTTCAGTTACTTCGTTGGCTTTGTGCATGAAATCTGACAGTCCATCATGTACGGGGTTCGGACCAATGACAGTCCTCGACCATACGCACACAATGGACTTGGTTTCGTGTTGATCCGTTGCACGAGCATCGTGATTTGGTCAATCGAGCGAGGCATGTTACTACTGAATTTTCTGCAACTTCTTCACAGATCAATGACTTTCATTTAGGTTTTTTCTTTGCTTGGGTGTTGTCACATGACGTACCACATATCGAATTGTTCGTCTTAATGAGACGAACATTCTCACCAAATTTGGGATCGATCCAACTTGGAACGAGTGAGTTATGGGCCCCGAAAGTGACTGCCTGTGACTATAAAAACAACCATATGTAATGGTGTTTTAGTGCAGGGTGGCCACACGGGAATAGTCTGCGGCCTTCCCTTTTTTAGTCTTTTACCCATAACTTTGCCTTGGAGTGCCCGATTAAGATGAAACTTGACCCATATGGGTTGTCAACCTTTACCAAATCCAATGACAGTAGTCCCATAGCTGTTTGGTGAACCAAAAGTATAGATCTAGTTATGGGATCCATTTCAGGGTGTTAGAGACCAATTTCGCTGAAATTGTTTCTTTGTGTTCACTGCCTTAGACATGTTTGATCGCGATGAAACTTTGCAAGTGGTCTTCTGAAGTGTTGATGACGATCTTGACCAATTCTGGGGCCATTTTGAGACTGTCGAGAATTTCCACTGTTTTGTAAGTTTTATTGACCAGCTTCCTACCAAGCACCAAGGTGCTGAAAAATGCATTCAAACTTGGAATTGTAGTGGGATTTCCTCTTGAACAGGACTGATGGCTTAGAAGCATTCAGGGAGAATGGTACAAACAATGTGGCCTTTCTATACCTTCTCCACGACTACAGCTTCAAACCCAGAGCATTCCCTCAGCTCGTGGCCTCATACCTGGTGATATGGGCACCAGAGATTTTTCGTACCCTAGGCAAGATGCCTAGGTTTCCTAACGGGCTCAGGAGTGACGAGACCCTATTGGAGCATTGCCAGAAAGAGAGCTTGCAGAGGGTCTAACTCAGCACTTCTCTAGGCTTGTGTCGGGAGGTCTTCTTGCACTTGTGGAGCAGTTGGAGGTGTCCTTCTGGCTTATCATGAACTTCCTGAAACTACTGCATCTTCTCTGCCAAGAGTTTGTGGAATTCAGTGCATTTGCTCAAGTCATGTCCTCATATCAGATGATACGGACACCAGAGGCTCTCAGTTTCTGGAGGCAGGAACTTGGGCTGCCTTGCCAGCTTCAGTGTGATGAGACCTTCGATTGCCCCAATTGTTTTCTTTAACTCTTCGAGATTTATCTGGCCCTTGTTAATAAGGCCTTCAATAATGTCTTTGACCGTATAGCATTCTTGAGTGGGGTGGCCTACTCGTGTCTCTTGTCCAGCCTTCTTTGGGGATTCAACTCCGGCAACTGGATCATATTTTGCTGTAGTGGTAACCGAAGCATTGTAGGAACCCACTCCTTCTTGAAGGGGTACACCTTGTTCTGGTGTTGGATCCAATTGTCACTTTGATTTATATTTTTAGGGGGTGGGACCTTGTTAATGGACTGTTGCTGCTTGCCTCCAGTCTGAGGTTCTATCTGTGCCTTGGTTGTGACTACTCCTTTGAAAAGGTCCAAGGTTTCAGGGGCAGCTTTCTTAAGGTCACTCATAGTGACAGCCGCACTAATCATCCCTATCTGTTGGTTGCCTCGATTGTTGGGGCGAGAATTGCCATTGCCCCGACCGTTTCCTGAGCTAGAAGGCTGCTGACGAGATCCACCATTGTGCTTGGACAGACCTTTTATACGAACCACTTTAGAGCTAAGCTCTGACATGGAGGCTGGATTTGAAGCCTCACAATGAAGGGCGATCTCGGGCAGCATATTTCATATGTAGGTCTGAACTGCTTCTCTTTCAGTCATGGGAGTGGCATGATAGGTTGTCAACTCTTTCCATCGAGCAATGAACTTATAGACTGGCTGATTAGGTACTTGATTCAGAGTGAGGAGCTCGATGGTTTCCACATTTCTTTGGACTTCATAGAAGCACTGGTAAAACAATTGCTCTGTTTCCTACCATGTGTGTACCGAGCTTGGAGGCAGCTGAGCATACCTCTAGAAGGCTGGCCCTTCAAGAGTTTCGACAAACTGAGGGAGGAGGAGTAGCCCGTCAACTGTTGTCTCTCAATAAGCTGCTTGGAAGTGAGTGATATACTTGTGCGGGGATGTAGTGCCATTGAGCATGGGGAGCTTCCCTTTTTGATAGTCTGGGGGAAACGGCACCTGGTCGATATATGAGGGGTACGACATTTTGTTAAGTGGCGTCCCTTGCATTCCTTGGATCTTACTCTAGAGCCTATGGGTCATCATGGCAGCTATATCGGCTTGCGAAACCATGTGGGGAGCAGAGCTGTCTTGGGAGGCCAGTGTGGGAGTATGCTTGAGAGCTGTGTCCTCACCAGGCGGGGAGTCGGCCTTATGGTGAGAAGCAAGGGGCCTAGAGAATTCTAAGTGATCCATCTTTTCAAGAATGGACTGCATCATCACCTCGAACCTGTTCATACACACTTCTTGAGCGTCACTCGGCTCACTGATCACCATGATGTTGACCGTTTCTTCTGGAGTAGTGGACTACTGGGGTTGGCTAGTCATACGTGGCAAGTCAGTCTGTAGGGGCTAGGCATGCCCTGATTAGACCCGAGTCTTGTATATCGACCGTGTGAGGACCGGTTCTTAATGGTCTTGCGACCGTGACTTCTTGTCAGCTCGGTCTTTTCCTATGACGATAACCACCAAGCAATAGTCTTGGACTTCTAGCCTAGGTTTTAAAATCCGCAAGGGGGATAAGAGATTGTGAGGCAGGAGCTCATCGAGAGTGGTAACCTCAACTGCCTTAGGGGCCTCTCTAGTCAGAAGCTGCAAGCCTCTCTTCTGCCTGATCTTAAGGCTGCAATAGACTTCACTCAAGAATTGAGCTTGAGATTTGGATTGCCCTTTCTTTCTTGAGCACGCGAGGGCTGTATCCATCAGCTGGAGCAAAGAGTCAGGTCCAAATATAGAGGGCAATCTGGGCTGCTGCCTTGCAGGCTGTAGGGTTCTATCTTCCATCAGGCCTTTTCCCCGAGTTCCCTTGTGAGGTCTTGGTACATGACTGACCTAAGGTGGTTGACTCAAGTTGGTACTCGTAGGGAAAACCTTTGAGTACCAAGTCTCGAGCTGTTTTCCTGACAAAGGAAGGGTGACAAAAGAAGGAACTAGCTCACGACTCCACCTGAGTCGGAATCGGGGAGGAACCTATGAAGCTGGATTGTGAGTCCTGACTCAATAAGAGTGTAGGGACTGAGACTTGAGAGACTCGCTTCCCTGGGACAATCATGAGTGCGAGGATGAGAAAATCCCCAACTCGGATGAACGGGTTGAATAACCTAAATGCCATGGAGTGCAGTACAGAAAATAAAACGTGATGTCGATCAAGCAAGTGCGAACCGACAAAGGGGTAGTAAGTCCCCAATGGAGTCACCAAACTAGTCGGATGTCGTGATCTCGTCTCCCTAAATCTAGATGATTGGGTACACATGTCTCGGGTCCAGAAGACCCAAGACTTGAGATCGCTCTCTCGGAAACCTTATTCACAAAACAAAGCCCCTCACAAAACAAAGCCCCTCAAGCTGACTCGCGCAAGTGCCTTATTAGATAATGCGAAAGCCCCTCAGCTGCTTCAACTGGTTCGGACTCGCCTCCCCTAACTTGCAACCTCCTTGTTTTCTGCAAATCACTAACATGGTCAATTTGTAAGACAAGTGAGCCTTGGGGCAAACATGCACATTCAGATGGTAGAGAAGATGAGAAGTTACGGTGATGAAGGAGAGGATTTGAATTAGGAGGAGAAAACGAGAAGAGAACTTGACAAGGGAATGAGACTAACATGATAGCTAGACTATTACAGTGACTGACTGGGAGTGATAACACGATGGGCACCGAAACACAGACGGGCATGGTATTCTGGACCAGCACGACGGTAATACTGCTCAATAGCCAGATCTCTATGATAGCTCTAAACTGAGTCTATCCTTTAGTCAAGCGAGAATGGAAGAATAAAGGAGAAAATAAGATAGAGGAGAGAAGATGTGAAACAAAGGAGTAGAAAGTCCCGACGGGGTTAGGCATCACCGTCCATATCTGTGGAGTAACAATATCGTGGGCCCTGGACGGCGCTGGACATTGCTGCTCGTGGCGGAGGGGCAAGAAGTGAACTACAGATGACGTTGGCCATCGCCATCAACGGCACGAGAAGGCAGCAATGACCCTTCACAGGCAGCGATAGTTATCACCATCTGCGATGGCACAGAGCACAAAAGAGGCCTGCGGACGGCGAAAAGCATCGCCATCTGCGATAGACCTGAAGCACGGGTGAGACCCCCGCAAGCGGCGATAGGCATCACCGTCAATAAGAGATGTGAAGCACGAGCGAGACCCCCGCGGGCGATGATAAGCATCGCAGTCTGTGATTTGTGCAAAGTAGGGTGAGACCCACGCGGGGGGCGATAAGCATCATCGTCTGCAAGAGACGCGAAACATGGGCAAGACACCTTGCGGGGGGAGATAGGCATCGTCCTCTGCAAGAGACACGAAGCACAGGTGAGACCCCCTCGGGCGGAGATCGGCATCGTCGTCTGCGAGAGACACTAAGCACGGGTGAGACCCCGACGGGAGACGATAGGCATCGCTGTCTGTGCTTGTGCAGGACGTCGAAGACACACCTGCGGATGGCAGTGATCAGCGCCGTCTGCAACCCGTGAAATAAAGAAATATAGCTCACGATCAGTAATGCATCGCGGTGCATGACGCTAGTCTTGGAATAAAAATTGGAGCTCGACCCACTACTTTGTGCTCCTTCAGACGGCGCTACGCACAACAACGACTAACGTCGTGCGTGGACCATGTTGAGGAAAAGGAGACGAACTAAGAAAGAAGGAAGGAAGTTCGTGCATGGTGCTGCCATCGTCATGGAAGAGAGGATAGGGAGAGAAAAGAAAGAGAGAGAAGAAAGAAAGAGGCATGCACGGCATTGCCACTGTTGTGCATGGCCTTTGAGAAAGACTCAGCATAGAAGAAGGGAAGAGAAAGAAAATACCTTGAAGATAGGAGCGGTACTACTCTAAACTCTCTCTCCTCTCTCTCTTCAAGATCTACGCAAGAGAACTCAAGAAGAAAGCCTTGATTTTATTGATCAAAGTGTACTCAGGTTGGCGCAATAACGGTGTTGCCCCGAACAGTGAGATGCATATGACTAGCGTCCGCAAGAGTTGGCCTTGGAAGGTTCGATCTTGGGCACAGACTCAAGGTAATAAAAGAGTTGCCCCAAGTTGTGGCTCAAGTGGGTGACCCATGAGCCTTGTGGTGTGTGTGAGGGGTGGAGGCTCTGGGGTTTCTGCCTCGAAGTGTTGTGCCTCTAGGGATAGAGACTAATGGTGCAGAAATGTGGGGGGTAGCCTTATGACGACCCACAGAAGCAATGGCAACTTGCTTGCCTTTTGCAGAAAGGGACTGGGCAGCCTTCCGGTGTACCTTAAGAACACGATAGGAAAGTGACTTGCCGGTGGCTGGGTGCATACTGTGTGGGGCAACATAAGTGCTGCCCATGCAGGGCGCCTTAGTGGAGTTTCCACCAGAGTGAAGAGATGGAGAGTGAGGACCTTCAAGTCCCTCCTCACACCGGTCGAGGTTAAGACCTGGGAGCTAGATAAGAGGTCTTTGCTCAAGAGGATGGCCGGGAAAGAAGACGAAGAAACTTGTTCCCTAGGGACACTCTCGAATACGAGGATAAGAAAATCTTCGATCTGGATAAATGGTTTACATAACCCAGCAGCCATAAGTTAATGTGAAAAGATAATGAAAGCAGAAAATAAAAGAAAAAACTAGCCAAACAAGAACGATCTGACTAAGGGGTAGTAAGTACCCAGTGGAGTCGCCAAGGTAGTTAGGTGCCTCGATCTCGCCCTCTGGATCTTGGATGATCATGCGGCACGCATCTCAGATTTCGAGGGAAGTCCCGGGATGTTTCTGAGATCGCTCTCTCGGGAACCTCATTCGAGAATGGGGGAAGGTGTTATCAACCAGTGAGAGAGGAATTTTAAAAGTGGGTTCGGGACTTACTCGGGCTGGCTCAAGTGGGCGCCCTCTTAGATCACGAAGAAAGCCCCCCAATAATGAAACTGGTTCAGAATCGCCTCCCTTGGCTTGTATTCTTTTTGTTTTCTGCAATCACACACATATATGGCAAAGGTTGTAAGACAGGTGGGTCAGACCTCACGCTTTTCCTTTGATGATCATACACAAGCAGGCGCATACAAAAAGAAGAAGAGAAGAAAGATGAGGGAGGGAAAAGCTCGACTTAGCGAGAGGACTATCCTGGCGAGTAATCGGCCTGACGTGATAGAGAAACGGGCTGGGCAATTGAGACTGGCTCATAAGATCACTACTAGACGTCATGACAAACACCGACTAGCTGGGCATGATGGTCAGTCTGTTGTGGCAATTAAGCGGGCCAAGTCATCCTGGCACAACAACATTACGGCTAAACGATAGGACTTACATGGGAGGCTAACCTCATTCCCTCTTAGTCGAACCAAAAGATACCTGAGTGATGGTTATGGGGGAAAGAATGAAGTAAGAGAAGACAAGAATAGACAGAAGGAAGGAGAAGAGACGCGAGGATAAAAGAGAGAGGGAAGGAAGATGCAGTCGGTGCTAAACATTGCCAACTGTTTCAAAAGAGAAGAGAGAAAGCAATCGGTGCTAGGCTTCGCTTCCTGTCAGAAGATGAGAGAGAGAAAGCAGTTAGCGTTAGGCTTGACCAATTGTGTCTGATGAGAAGAGAGGAAGAGAACCAACCGGCGCTAGGATTGCACCGATTGCAATGGGAGAGAAACAAGGGAGAGAGGTTGAGTCGACACTAGGCTTTGCCGACTACAACAGAAGAGGGGGAAATCGACCCGACATTAGGCTTCCCTGCCTGTGACAAGAGAAGAGAGAGAAATCTAACTGATGTTAAGCTTCGCCAATTGTGACGAGAGAGAAGAGAGAAATCCAACCGGTGCTAAGGTTAGTCGATTACATTAGAAGAGAAGAGAGTTAAATTCAACTGGCATTAGGATGAAGGAATAGGAGAGATAACCCCACTTGACACTGGGAATTAAAGAAGAAGAAGAAGAGAGAGAAAACCCCACCCGGCACTGGGGATGAAGAAGAAGAAGAGAGAGAAAACCCCACCCGATGCTGGGGATGAAAGAGAGGAAGAGAGAGATGAGAAGAGAGAGATAAAGGGGAGGAGAGAGAAAGTTACATGCATAGAGGGTATCGGCCCTTTTCTTCTCTCTCCTCACTCTCTCCAAGACATACTCACAAGCTCAAGCAAGAATGGAAATTTTTATTGAACGATCAAAGAATGAACTAGGCGTCCTTTTACAATGTGGAATTGCCTGTTTATATAGAATTGGGCTCAAACATGGGTGAATTGATCAAAATTAAACCTAATTGTTGAACATTAAGATTTAATTGAATTAAAAAAATTGTAAAAATGGGTGTAAAAGGACTATTTTACCCTTTCTTAACAATATGTGGAATTTCAGAACGATCCCTACTGCTGCTCGAGATCTTGTGTGATCTTCTATGGCTGACACAGGGTTGTTTTGATGCCCGTTTGATCGAAAGATTATTTTTTCTTGTAGGGCTTGGCCTGGCGATCATTTGTTACTAATTTCGAATCATGGATCGTGTTTCGAACCACGATCATGAGACTTGAAATTTTTCTTGAATCTTGAAAACTTTGGATCGATAGTGCGCTCTTTCCTCAATGTTTTTCTGTTATTTCTTCATCGTAGTGCACTAAGCATGTCGTCACGATCGCGTGGCAACAAACAGAAAGTGATTTGGAGCTCGAAAGAAGATTTTGTAACTTTTGAGTTTTGGTCAGAATCTACAATCCGATGGCCGGAATTTTAGTTACTTTGTCGGCGTCGTGCATGAAATTTGGCCGTCCATCATGTACGAGGTTGAGACCAATGATAGCCCTGGACCTTACGCATATAATGAAATTTGTTTCGTATTGATCCATTATGCGAGCATCGTGATTTGGACCATCGAGCGAGGCATGTCGTTGATGAATTTTCTGCAACTTCTTCACGGATCAGTGACTTTCATTTAGTTTTTCTCTTTGCTCGGGTGTCGTTACGAGGCGTACCACATTTCGAATTATTCATCTTGATGAGACAAACATGCTCACCAAATTTTGGAGTGATCTGTGTTAGAGCAAGTGAGTTATAGGTCCCGAAAGTGACTATTTGTGTTTATAAAAATAGCCACCTTTAATGGTGTTTTTGAGGCCACACGGGAATAGTGTGTGGCTTATCCCTTTTTGGTATTTTACCCATAACTTTGTCTTAAAGTTTCCAATTAAGTCAAAACTTGACCTATAGGGGTTTTCGACTGTGCCAGATCTAATAGTGGTGGTCCCACATCTATTTGAAGCACCAAAAGTATGGCCCTAGTTACAGGGTCCATTTCAGGGTGCTAAAGATCAATTTATAAAATTGTTTCTTTGTGTTCACTGCCTTAGACATGTCTGGTCGGGATGAAACTTGGTAGGTGATCCTTTGAAGTACTGATGTCGATCTTGACCAATTTTGGGGCCATTCTGAGGCTGTCAAGAATTTTCACTGTTTTGTAGGCTTTATTGACCTGCTTCCTACCAGGGACTAAGGTGCTGAAAAATACGTTCAAACAACATCCTCTTGTTGAGATGAAGGAAGAAGGATGATTGCGCCAGGGATGAAATCTTGTAAGATTGGAAAGGGAGGAAGAGACCTGCGAAACTCTTGCTCGACCGACGGTTGAGGCAGCTTGCCCCTTTTGCGAGCAGCTCTTGGGGCTCTTCTCCTGGTTTTTGTCGGAAGTGATTGGTTCATCTTGCTAAGTTTGTGAACAACCCTAGCTTGATGAACTACCTCTCGCTTCAATGATTTGGGTCTGGTTCGCAAATGGTGGACTCTCCATGGTTGGGAAGTTAAGGGTTCAGCAGGATTTGAATCATCATTACCCATATCTTGTGTCAGAAGGCCCTCTTGCACCAATGAAACAGTGACTTGTGGATTCCCTTTGGAACCGTGACAGGGTTCTGGGCATCCCTATCTTTTCTTCGCAATTATGCCGTGGAAACTGGAGCACTCACTTAGGTCGTGGCCTCATATTTGATGGTACGGGCACCAATGATTCTCAGTTCCCTAAACAAAGTGCTTGGGTTGCCTCACTGGATTTGGTGTGATGAGGCCTTCTTGGAGCATCATGACGAACAAGGCACGAAGGAGATCAGATGCTTCATCTTCCTCGTGGACTATTACTACGTGAGAAGCTTTCGTTTCCTCGAATGCCTTCTTTAGCTCTTCGAGTTTTATCTGACCCTTCTGGATCAGATCCTCGATGATGTCCTTGAGCGCTTAGCATTCCTTTGTGAGATGGTTAATTCTTCGATGGTAGGCACAGTAATTCGCATGAGTGTCGAGTCCAGCTTGATCAGGGAATTTGGACTCAGGCAGCTCGATCATGTTTTGTTTCAATAACAATCGAAGTAACATGGGAACTCATTCTTTTTCCAAAGGGTAAACCTTATTCATGTGCCTGGCCCAGCGATTTCTTTGTTGTGGCTACCCCTTTGAAGAGGTCCAAAGTCTGAGAGATAGTCTTCTTTGGATCATTAGCCATGACAGTTACACTGATCAACCCTTTTTGCTGACTGGCTCGGGGGTTAGTTCAAGAATTACTGTTACCCCGTTTATTTCTTGAGCTTGAAGACGATTGATGGGACCCTCCATGGTGGCATGACAAGCTCTCTATGCGGACACACTTAGGGATGAGCTCTGACATGGAGGTTGGATTTGAGGCCTCAACATGTAGAGTGATCTCAAGTCGCACGTTTCACACGCAGGTCTGGACTACTTCCTTCTTAGGCATGGGATTGGGGTGGCAAGCAGCTAAATCTCTCCACCTTGCTATGAATTGGTCCATGGGTTCATCAAGCTTTTGGGTTAGGGTGTTTGGACTTCTCTCTCGACCTCATAGAAGCATTGGTGGAACAACTTCTCCATTTCCTCCCAAGTATATACTGAATTTGGGGGAAGCCGAGCATACCACTGAAAGGCAAGGCCATCAACGGTTTCCACGAACTGATAGAGGAGGAGTCTCCCATTAGTCGATGTCTCTTGACATGCCACTTGGAATTGGGCGATATGTTGGTGTGGGGATGTTGTTCCATTGAACCAGGGAAACTTCCCTTTCTTGTAGTCTGAGAGAAACGGCACCTGATCAATGTAAGAAGGGTATAGCTTTTAGTAAAGCATTGCACCCTGTATACCTAGGATTTGTTTGCTTCTCTGCCTGTGAGTCACCATAGCATCGATGTCTACCTGTGAGTGGGGGTGAGGGACAGATTTGTCCTGTGAGGCAGGAGGTGGAGGCTTCCTTGGAGCTGTATCATCCGTGTGATCGGAGTCGGCTTCATGGTTAGCCGAATGTCACGCGGTTTCCATGCGATCAATCTTCTCCATCAGTGCTTGCACCATTTGTTCAAACTTATCCATGCGTGCTTACTAAACGTGACTGGGTTCATTGATAACCATTACGCTAACCATTTCTCTAGCGAGGTCAGCTTTGGGTGCAGTTGAGGGCTTTCGAGCTTGGCGGGTTGTTCACAGTAGATCAATCAACAAGGGGTCAACATGCCCCAACTTGACTCGACTCTTGTATGCCGAGTGTGTAAGGACTAGCTCTCGACGGTCTTAGGACCGTGGCTGTTGAGTGGTTGGGTCATCTTCTACGACACTGACCACTGTGCAGGGTTCTAGCACCTCTTCTTCAAGCTTTATCGTCAGAAGAGGGTAAAATGGGTTCTGACATGGAGGGTCATCAAAATTAAGTGCCCTGACTATTTTTGTTGCTTCCCTAGTCAGGATCTGCAGACCTCTGTCACGCTTGGCTTTGAGGCATTGATGAACCACGTGTCAGAATTGCGATCGGGACTGTGGCTGGTCAGCTCTTTTTACACAAGAAAGAGCTATCTCCATCAGGTGTAGCAAAGGATGAGGTGACTGAGGTCAACCTTGGTTGGGGAAGAAGAAGGACTTGGTCTCCCATCAAGTCTTTGCCCTGATCTTTCTTATGGGCTCTAAAGCCATGATAGAGATAACGTGGCAGAATCAGGATGGTACTCTTGAGGAAAGTCTTCGAGTATCAAGGTTTGAGGCCCTTACCCGAAGGAGACGAGGCAAGTGAGGGAAGACTCGACTCATAATGGCAACTGAGTTGGGAGCGAAGAGCAACAGTTTGAGAAGGCTGCGCATGTGCACCCCTTGAAGAAGGATCACGGGTGACTTGGGGGTCAACTCGGGCTCGAACAAGTGGTATGTCCTTAGGAGGCCGAGAGCCATGAGCACGTGTCTGTAAGGAAACAGGAAGAAGCATGCCCCTTACAGGGTGTGCTAGTATGTGCTAAGTGGGAGGATGAGGGGGTTGTCCCTCGTGTACTCGAGTTGGCGTAGCGACGGCTTTGCCTCGAGTGGTGGGATGCACATGCAAAATGTGTACAAAACCTAACCGGAGGAGGTCTCATTCTGAACACTGACTCCAGATAGCATAAAGGTTGCCCAAGGTGTGGCTCGAGTGGATAACCCACGAGCCTTAGTGTGGGTACGAGAGGTGGAGGCCCCAGGGTCTCATCCTCTATGTGTTGGGCCTCTAAACATAGAGACTCAAGGTGGCAGGAATTTGGGGGGTAGCCTTGCGGCGACCCATAGGAGCAATGGTAATTTTCTTGCCTTTTGCAGCAAGGGACTGGGCAGCCTTTTGGCCTAGGCAATATGACCAGTGAGTGACTTGCCGGTAACAGTGTGCATGTTGTGAGTGATGGCAGATGTACTACCAATACAGGTTTTCTTGGTGGAAATTCCACTGGGCAAGGAAATGGGGAGTTAAGGACCTTTAGTTCCCTCCTCACACCTATCCAGGTTAAGACCTAGGAGCTGGACACTGGGTCATTGCTCAAGAGGAAAGTTGAGAATGAAGTTCGAGGAACTTGTTCTCGGGGACGCACGCGAATGCGAGGATGAGAAAATCCTCGATCTAGATGAATGAGTTACAGAACCCAAAAGCCATGTAAATGTAATGCAGAAAAAAAAAAGGAGAGACTAGCCACCCAAGGAGAATCCGACAAAGGGGTAGTAAGTCCTCAGTGTAGAGGTGCCTCGATCTCGCCTTCTAGATCTGGATGATTTGGCAGCACGTGTCTCGAGTTTCAAGGGAATCCGAGACTTGAGATTGCACTCTCAAGAGCCTTCCTCAAGAATAAAGGTAGATATACCAACCGATGAGAGGAATTTAAGGTGGGTTCAGGACTTACTGGAGCTGGCTTGCATAGGCAGCCTCTTAGATCATGAAGAAAGGCCAGTCCTACAACTGGTTTGAAATTGCCTCCCATGGTTTATACTCTATTGTTTCTATAATCATACACACATGGTTAATATTACAAGACAAGTGGGTCAAGGGACCCCACCTTGTCTTTGGGCGAATATACACAGGCGTGCACATCCAAAAGAAGAAGGGAAGAATGAGAGAAGTAAGCTTGGGGTGAGAAGAATTTGACCCAGCGGTTAGACAGACACAGTAGCTAGACTATTAGGCAATTGACTCTGCATGGTAGCATGACGGGCTCAGTAACTCAAACAGGCACAACAACATTATTACTAGATGATGGTACCAATACTAACCAGCTTGACACGATGGCTAGTCTATCGTAGTAGTAAGACAGGCACGGTAACTCTGACCGGCATAATGGCATTACGACTAGACGACAGAACTATCATGACAGTTCTAGTCTCGACCTCCCTTGGTCAAACGAGAAAGGAAGAAGAAAGGAGAGGACAAAGAAAAAGAGGGAAAAAGGAAAATAAAAGAAGAGAGAAGGGGAAGAGAAGAGAAGAGAGAGTAATGAGAGAGAAAAGAAGAGAGAAGAAGAGAAGAATAGAATGGAAGAAGGGAAAGAAAGAAAGAAGAAGGAAGAAAAAGGGAGAAAGGTAGAAAGAGAAGGAAGAGGAAGAAGAGAGAGAGGGAAGAGAAAGAAAGGAAGAGAAAGAAGAATGGAAACCTGGACAGCGTTGGATTCCTGCCATCCATTACAAGAGAGAGGAAAGATGAAGGAACATAGAAGGCGATGAGCTTCCGCCGTCCATGACTGAAGACAGAAAGGGCAAAGAAGAAAAAACACAGATGGTGCTGATCCTTCGCCGCCCCTGACAGAAGAGGAAGAGAGGGTGAGAACATGGACAACAATGTGCTTCTGTCGTCCATGACAAAGAGACGATGAGAGAGAAAACATGGACGGTAATGAGCTTCAGCCATCTATGACGAAGAGATGAGGGGAGAGAAAACATGGATGGTGATGAGCTTCCTCCGTTCATGATGAAGTGATGAGTTGAGAGAAAACATGGACGGCAATGAGCTCCCGCCGTCCATGACGAAGTGATGACGTAAGTGAAAACATGGACGGCGATGAACTTCTGATGTCTATGATGAAGTGATGAGTAGAGAGAAGATACATGAACGGCGATGAGCTTCCACCATCCATGACAAAGGAGGAAACTCAGACAGTGGCCCAGCTTGCCACTCAGATTAAGGCCCAGCCCACTGTATGTGTTCTAGAGGAAGTCATCATGCTCGGTGATAGACCTCACTGTGCATGAATGGAAAAGAAAAAGAGCAAGGAGAAAGAAGGAAGAAGAAGACGAAAAACACACAAGGCGATTACCCTCTACCATGCATGTTGAGAAAGAAAAAGAAAGAGAGACAGAGATCAAAAGAGCAGAGTGAAAGAGATAGACAAGAGGAGGAGAGAGAAAGAGATAGACAAGAGGAGGAGACAAAAAGAGATAGACGAGAGGAAGAGACAAAAAGAGATAGATGAGAGGAGGAGAGAGAAAGAGATAGACGAGAGGAGGAGAGAGAAAGAGATAGATGAGAGAGAAAAGAGGAGAGAGAAAATTACCTGATCAAAGGTACCAGCCTTTTTCTTCTCTCTCCTCTCTATCTCCAAGACACACCATGATCTTAAGGAAAAGTCTCAAATTTTATTCATGAAAGTGAAGAATGAAAGGGGTCCTATACAATTAGGTTTAGCATGTATCTATAGAATTGGGCCCAAACATAGGTGGATCTAAAAAACCTAACCTAATTGATGATAATTATCATCATTCTGAATTAAAGAAAAATAAAAAAATAGGGTGCAAAATAACGTTTTTGCCCTTGCTCAACAATACATAGAATTCGAAAACAGTCCCTGTTACTGCCCTGGGATGTGCGTGATCTTCCGTAGGTAATTCGGGGTTGCTACGGTGCTCATTTTGCCAAAAGATGATTACTTTCTTGTTGAGCTTGGCATGATGATCAATTTGATACCAGTTTCGAGCCACGGATCTCGTCTTTAGACCATGATCACGCGACTCGAAATTTTCATGGATCTTGAAAACTTTGAATCAATAGTTTGCTCGTTTCTTGATGTTTTTCTTCAGTTTCTTCATTATATCGCATTGAGCATGCCGTCACAATTGTGTTGCAACAAACGCAGCTTGATTCCCTAGCCGAACAAAGTTTCGCAACTTTTGGATTTTTGCAGGAATTTATAGCAATTTTATCAACTTTGTGCATGAAATCCGACCATTCATCGTACGTCGGGTTTGGACGAGAGATAGCCCTCGACTTTACACACACTATGGAACTAGTCTCACATTGATCCGATATGTGAGCGTCATGATTTGGCCGCTCAAGCGAGGTGTATCGCTACTGATTTCCCTGCAACTTTCTTCACAAATCAATAACTTCTCTCTAGCTTTTCTCCCTACTCGGAACATACCACATATCAAAACACTCGTCTTGGCGAGACGAACATGCTCCAATAAGTTTGAGCATGATCCGCCTCAAAACCAGTGAGATACGGATCTCCAAATTTGTTGCTCGTTGTTTGAATGTATTTTTCAGCGCCTTGGTCCTTGATAGGAAGCAGGTCAATAAAGCCTACGAAACAGTGGAAATTCCCGACAGTCTCAGAATAGCCCCAAAATTGGTTAAGATCTTTGTCAGCACTTTAAAAGACCACTTGCCAAGTTTCATCCCGATCAGACATGTCCAAGGCAGTGAACACAAAGAAATAATGTCAGCGAAATCGGTCTCTAGCTCCCTAAAATGGACACTGTAATAAGAGTCATACTTTTGGTGCGTTAAACAGCTGTGGGACCACCGCCATTAGATTCGGCACAGTTAAAAACCATTATGAATCAAGTTTTCGCTTAATTGGCCACTCCAATACAAAGTTGTAGGTAAAATATCAAAAAGGGGTAGGCCACACACTATTCCCATGTGGCCACTCTGCATTAAAAAACCATTAAAGGTGGCTATTTTTATAGTCACGAGCAGTCACTTTAGGGCCCTATATCTCACTCGTTCCACGTTGGTGAGCATGTTCGACTCATTAAGACGAGCAATTCGATAAATGGTACGCCCCGTGACGACGCCAGAGTAGAGAAAAAAGCTCAAGGAAAGTCGTTGATCTGTGAAGGAAGTTGAGAAAATTCAGCAGCAACAAACCTTTTTTGAGCAGCCAGATCACGACGCTTGCATGACAGATCGACACAAAACTAATTGCACTATGTGCGTGAGGTTCGAGGCTATCGCTAATCCAAACTTTGTGTATAATCAATGGTTGGATTTCACACACGAAGGCGTCAAAACAGTTGTAAATTCCAACAGCCAGATGTCAAGATTCCGGCCAAAAACTCAAGACAAAAAATCTTCATCTAGACACGAAATCAAGCTACGTTTGTTGCAACGTGATCGTGACGCCATTCTCAATGTGATTCAATGAAGAAATCATGAAGAAACATCAAGGAACGAGCACACAATCAATCCAAAGTTTTCAAGATTCATCTAAAATTCAAGTCTCATGATCATGGCTCAAAAACATGATTCATGGCTCGAAGTTAGTATCAAAATGATCACCATGCCGAGCCGTACAAGAAAACAATAATATTTCAATCAAATGGGCATCAGAACGACCTTAGGTTAGCCACAAAAGATCACGCAAGTTCTCGGGTAACAGCAAGGACTGTTCTGGAATTCCACACAATGTTATACAGGGGCAAAATAGTCCTTTTGTACCCATTTTTAGAATTTTTTAAAATTCATTTAAATTGTAATTATCTTCAATTTTAGGTATTTTTTAGGCGTACACCCACGTTTTCGCTCAATTCTATATAAACAGGCATTGCCTCATTGTACAAAAAAACAGATTCATTCTTCTTGGATTAATCAATAAAATTTTGATTTTTACTTGAGCTTGTGGGTACATCTTAGAGAGAGAGAAAGGAGAGAGAAGAAAATGGCAAGTACCCATTAGGAAGATAACTTTCTTTCTCCTCCCCTCTTTCTCTCTCCTCCCCTCTTTCTCTCTCCTTCCTTCTTTCTCATCTATATCTCTATCTCTTTTTCTATTTGCTTCTCATCTCTATCTCTTTCTCTCCCCTCTTCTCTATCTCTATCTCTCTCTCTCTCTTCTTCTCAACTCTATCTCCATCTGTTCTCCTCTCTTTTGAAGCCAGTCGGCGAAGTCTAGCACTGGTTGGATTTCTCTCTCCTTCTCTTTTGAAGCTAGTCGATGAAGCTTTGTGCCGACTGGATTTCTCTCTCTTCTCTTCTATCAATGTCGGCGTAGCCCAACACCAATTGGATTTCTTTCTCCTCGTCTATCACAGTCAGTGAAGCCTAGCATCGATTGGATTTCTCTCTCTTCTCTTCTATCACAGTCGGTGAAGCCTAGCGTCGATTGGATTTCTCTCTCCTCTCTTCAGTCATAGTCGATTAAGCCCAACACTAGTTGGATTTCTCTCTCCTCTTCTGTTGTAGTTGGTGAAGCTTAGCATCGGCTCGATCTTCCTCTTTTGCCTCTCTCACATCACAATCGGTGTAAGCCTAGCACCGACTGGATTTCCTTCACTTCTCTTCTATCACAGTCGATGAAGCATAGCACTGACTGGATTTCTCTCTCTTCTTCTGACACAGTTGGCAAAGCCTAACATCGACTACATTTTTTCTCTCTCCTCCTTTGTATAACACAGTCGGCAAAGCCTAGCGCCGATTGCGTTTTCTCTCTTCCTTCTAGCACAGTCGGCAATGCTTAGCGTCGACTGCATCTTCCTTCCCTCACTCTCTCTTATCCTCTAGTCTTACATACTCATCTCTTCCTTTCTTCTCTCTCCTTCTTTTTCTTCCCTTCTTCTCTTATTTCATCATAACCATCATTCTACTACTCTTTCGTTCGACTAAGAGGGATTGAGGTTAGCCTCTCATGGTAGTCCTGTCATCTAGTCATAATGTTATTATGCAAGGATTACTTAGCCTGCTTTATTGCCACGATAGACTGACCATCGTGCCTAGCTAGTCAGTACTGGTAATGACGTCTAGTAATAATCCTATGAGCCGGTATTAGTTACCGAGCCGGTTTTGCTACCACGTCAGGCCAATTACTCACCATCTTAGTCATCGCTCAATCGAATTCTTCTCTCTCCCATCTTTCTTCTCTTCTTCTTTTTGAATGTGCATACTTGTGTACGTTCATCAAAGAGGAAAAGGGTGAGGTCTGACCCACCTATCATATAACCATTTCCATATATGTGTGTGATTGCAGAAAATAAGAAGAATACAAGCCAAGGGAGGTGATTTCGAACCAGTTTTATTACTGGGGGGCTTTCTTTGGGATCTAAGAGGGCGCCCACGCGAGCCAACCTAAGTAAGTCCCCAACCCACTTTTGAATTCCTCTCTCACTGGTTGGTAACACATGTCCCTGTTCTCGAACGAGGTTCTCGAGAGAGCGATCTCAAAAATGTCCTGGGTCTTCCCCCGAAACCCGAGACGCATGCCGCCCAATCCCCAAGAGGATCCAGATGGCGAGATCGGGGCACCTAACCAGCTTGGCGACTCCACTGGGGACTTACTATCCCTTAGTCGGATATGTTTTGTTTGGTTAGTTTCTTCTTTTATTATCTGCTTTCATTATCTTTTCACATTTTATTACGGCTTACGGGTTCAGTAACGCATTTATCCGGATCCGGAATTTTCTTATCCTCGTATTCGAGAGTGTCTCTAGGGAATACATTCCTTCAACTTTGTTTTCAACCATTCTTTTAAGTAAAGACCCCTTGTATAGCTCTCAGATCTTAACTTAGACTGGTGTGAGGCGGGACTTAAAAATCCCTCACTCCCCATCTCGTCGCTCTTGTGGAAACTCCACCATGGCACCTTGCATCGGCATCACTTCTATTGCCCCACACATGCACCCAGCCACCGGTAAGTCACTTGCCAATTGTGTTCCTGAGGTACATCAGAAGGCTGCCCAATCCCTTTCTGCAAAAGGCAAATAAGTGGCCATTGCTTCTGTGGATCGCCATAAGGCTACCCCCTACATTTCTTCACCATTGGTCTCTATCCCTAGAGCCTCAATACATTGAGGCAAAAACCCCTTGGCCACCACCCCTCACACACACCGCAAGGCTCGTGGCTTACCCACTAGAGTCTTACCTCGGAGCAACCCTTCTGTTACCTCGAGTCCGAACCTTCTAAGGTCAGATCCTGCGCACGTTGATCACATGCATCTCACTGCTTGGGAGACGACCTCCTCATTCTCCTACTCTGCACACATAAGCGCACCCTCTAAGGGGCAGGCCTACAACTATTCCCTTACAGACACCTACTCATAGTTCTTGACCTCCAAAAGCCAGATCACTTGTACGAGCCCTGAATGATCCCCGGGTCTCCCGTAATGCTTCTTCAAAGAGTGCACACACGTCGTCAATACAGATGCCCTCTTCCCCTAGACTCGGGCCTTCTCGTGATCAATCCTACTCTTGCCTGTTCCTCCTTCATCGAGCAAGCACCATCAGCCTTGGCACTCGAAGGTTTTCCCCAAGAGTACTATCCTGAATCAGTCCCGTCACTTTGGTCATGTCTCTAGAGCCCACAAGAGAGCTCAGGGCAATGACCTGATGGAAGATTGAGTCCTTCATCCTCCCCGGCCTAAGATGATTCCAGTTCCTAGCCCTCATCCATTGCCACACTTGATGGAGACAGCTCTCTCTTGTGCATGAAGAGCTGACCATCGTGACCCAGATCACAGTTTTGGCGCGAGGTCCATCAAAAGCTCAAAGCTAAATGCGATACATGTCTGCAAATCCCTTCTACCCCCTTCAGAAGATGAAGCTTGAAGAAGAGTTCCATGAGCCTTGTGTTGTTGTTATTGTCACAGAAGAATACCCATCCACTCAATAGCCACGATCCCAAGACCATCGAGAACCAGTCCAAATGCGATCAGCATACAAGAGTCGAGTTCAGTCAGGGTATGCTGGCCCCCTGCTGACTAACCTACCACGTACGACCCTTCAAGCTCGTAAGCCCTCAGTTGCCACTAATGTTGACCTCCACATAAAAACGATTAGCGTAATCGTTGTAAGCGAACCTGGTGATGCACAGGAAGAGTGCATGAACAACTTTGAGGATATGGTGCATGCGATGATGGAAAAGATCGATTGTATCGACACCGTACGCCAGTCGGCTAACCATGAGGTCAATTCCCATCACTATGATGGTGCACCTCCACAACAGCCCCCTCCTTCTACCTCACAGGACAATTTTGTCCCTGATCCTGTCTCTCAGACAGACATCGACACTATGGTCGCCCATAGCCTAAAGAACAGAAAAAATCCCAGGAATACAGGGTGCGATACCTTATCAAAGGCCATACCCCTCGTATATTGATCAAGTCCCGTTTCCCTCAGATTATAAGAAAGGGAAGTTTCCTTTATTCAACGGAACCACGCCCCTGAACCAGTATATTGCCCACTTCTAGGCAGCATGTCGAGAAACAACAGCTAACATGAGACTTCTCTTTCGACAGTTCGTTGAGACCCTCGATGGCCCAACATTGCAATGGTATGCCAAACTTCCTCCAAACTCAATGCATACATGGGAGAAGATGGAGAAACTGTTCTATCAATGCTTCTATGAGGTCGAGAGAGAGGTTCAAACCATTAAACTTCTCACCCTGACTTAAGACCCCGATGAGCCCATGGATCAATTTATATCAAGATGGAGAAATTTGGCTTCCCGCCATCCTAATCCTATGCCTGAGAAGGAAGCACTCCAAACTTGCGTGCAGAACATGTGACCGAGATCGCTCTACATGTTTGGGCCTTTAATCCGACCTTCATGTCAGAGTTGATCTTTAAATCAGTTTACATAGAAACTTTATCATGCCACCATGGTGCAACAAGGCAACCATCTACAAGTTCAGCAAACAACCGAGGCAATGGCAACTCTCGGAATAATACACGGGGCAGCCAACAGAAAGGAGTAATAAGTGCAGTTGTCATGGTCACTGATTCAAAGAAGGCTCCCTCCTAGACTCTGACCCTCTCTAAAGGGGTAAGAACGGCACAGGTAACTCCTCAGGCTGGCAAGCAACGACAGTCGTACAATCGGGTACCTCCACCAGCCAACCTTGATGGGGGTAATTATTTCACCAGGCATAAGAACAAGGTCTATCCCTTCGAGAAGAAATGGGTACCTGTGCTGTTCTGGTTATTATTGGAACAAAATATGATCCAGCTTCCATAAACTAATTTCCCTGAGAGGACCCTCCAGCCAATTTACTGTGAGGACCACTCCCGATTAGGGTGTTCAAGTCTTGTGGGGGACGCTTCTCATAACCAGGGACTTGTCGCCCCTCATCTCACTCAAAGATGAAACTAAGATTGTCAAAGACACTCCCAGTCCTCATCTTCATTGCAAGAAATTATGGCGAGGCCTCATCAGCTGCTATCTCTCGTGGAAGCCTTAAAGCTCGCCAATTAGAGGGATAATCTAAGACAAATACCACACCAAGATCAGGAGCATCCGCCAGTCTCCTTTACCTGGTATTCTGGCGCCAGTTACCGTTCACCCCTTTCCAAGGGTGATCTTTATCCCAATACCCCTTACTAGTGATTCTCCACCAGTTCACATAGGCCTTGGTCATGCGGACCCTCCTGCCAAAGTGAGGTAACACATATTTGTTGGTTTCTGTCATCTCTAGACACATAGACTAAGCGATCCATATATGCTCTGGTAGCCAACACGCATGGAAAGTTCCAAACTCTTCTGTCTTCCCCTTGCTCACCTTACTCCAACGCTTTTTGAAAAACACTAAGAAGGGGCAGCCTTGATCTAGCCCATGCTGATGGGAAACGCGGTGAGGAAAATACCCCTCTAAGCTTGCACTGTGCAGAGTTTGATAAGGTAAGACTCCCCCATTGATGCTCAGAATGAACATGAGCTCCTTAATCGTTGTTGGAGCATCGTTCAGTTCCTTCCCCAACTCATCAATGAAAGCATGGTCGATGAAGCTCCCGACCGGAAAGGGCACCCGCCTCATGTTCAAATAATCATTCCCAAATAGACCCCGGGCCTCCCCTGGGGTATGGAATATGGCCCTCTGATTGGCAATCCTCATCAAGAAGGGCCACAGTTTATCTCCGAATTATTGATGCTTGATGTAAGCGTCAGAGAATTAGGCCCCTAGCCACCCCGTACACGTAATGCACAGGGAATGGAGTTTTAAAATCTCCGGGAAAAGCCCCTCCTCTTATAATGCCATTCCCTCCCTCTTTTCCCTTGTAGGCCTTTCCACAGGAGATGGCCCCCAAGCCATGGTATATCTTGCACAAGACTGGCTGAGCGAGGGCATACTCATGCCCTCTAGCTACGTCGCTTGCCACATATAGTACGTTTGGATGAATGTCGTCCCCCTAGCCAAGGAGCACGAATTTGCACAAAATTAAGGCCAAATATGCAACCAAGAAGACACGGTCATCATCGGTCTCGGGTTGATATACGGGAGGCATCTCCTTTGCAACTGCCTTCCCTTTCCCTTTCGGGGTGCCCTGACCACCTTCAAGATAATCCCCACAAAGGAATTTCACCCACTCCATGAAGGTAACCCTGCCATTGCTGGATCGGCAAGCAATTGATTGGTAGGCCTCGAAGATCATTTTAAGATTAGTAGGCGGCTCTTCATCTCCCAAGTTAGCGCCACCGAATATGATCGAGTTCGGGGCACGAACTAGTCATACATAGCCCTAATCGTAGTAGCTACCCGAACACTGGATCATTGCTAAGCAATACTGTATTGAGCAACGATCGTAGTAGCTACCCGAACACTGGATCACTGCTAATAGTGAAGCATGTTCAAGAGTGCTTTTGTACGAAGCTAATACCTTAGTAGTCCAGGAAGAGTATCCCTTCAAGTATTGGTGCTCCCCCTTAATCTGAAGACCTTTTGTTGACCACCTTAGTAGTCCCTTTGCCTATACCATTCGCTTCCCTAATGTAGGCAAGTTCTCCTTGGAAGCTATGTTCTTATGCATACAATGAAGAAGTGCCACCCCTTCTTCAGTACGGACATTATCGTCATTACTTTCACGCACTTCAAAACAAATGCGGATAGTAATAAAAGTGACATTGAGGGGCCACTCTGGTTTGCATACAGGCTGAGTCAGCCAAATGGGCTCACCCCTTGATGAAGCGTCGCCTGTAAAATCATAGGCACAAATTTCGCCCTCCCTTGGAAGCCTCTTCACATCAGGGATTTGGTAAGACGAACCAAACATTATAAAGGACTTAACGCCAGCTGAGCTTGCAAATGACTAGCCCCGATTGAGGTAATTTAGCACCGGTTAAGCTTGCCAATGCCCAGCACTGGTTGCGTGCCAACGACTAGTGTCGGTTGAGTCTTTCAACACTTAACACCGGTTGAGCTTGCCAATGCCTAGCGTCGGTTGTGTGCCAATGACTAGCGTCGGTTGAGATTGCTAATACCCAGCACCGGTTGAGCTTGTCAAAGGCCAGCACCAGTTGTGATCAGATCTCTCACACATGCCATGAAATCTAGTCGTCACACCTCGAACCCAGCTGTGTTGACTGACAACCATCTCTAAGTCCTTCGGTGCCGCCTGACACATGATCGAATACCAACGGTCACCACGTCTCACACTGCCTTAATGGTCACACGAAAGAGGTAACCGTACACTGTCAATGCGACAGTTCACCTCCCACGATGGTTCACCTCCCACAACCATCCACTTTCCTTATGACGGGTCACCTCCTACGGTAATACACGTTCCACGAAGGTCCACCTCCTGTGATTATTCCTCTCCCACTGAAACTTCTCCTACGCAGTCGAAAACCCACTAAAAAACTTTCCCGCCTGTGTTTTTTGTCAGGACGTCACTAGAACCTCACTGAAAACTTTTGCAAACTTTCCCTAGGTCCCCAAGAACCTCTGCCACACCACTAACAATGTTGGGAAGCCAACAAACCCCCCGAAAAAACTCCCAAGACGTGCGGAAATGCTCCCTGCTCCACTTCCTGCCTCTTCTACCAAAAAACAACTGCATGCAGGACCTCTTCTGTTTCTCGAGAAACTCCCCGAAGAACTCTCCTTTCCCACTCCTTTCCTTGCAACTTCACCAAATTTCTGGCAAAGTCTGCTCGCCGAAGGCCTTCTCTGCAAAACCACCGAGAATCCCACTGTTTGCAGAAAACCCTACCTGCAAAACTTTTGCTAGAGTCCCACTGCTTGTCGGAACTTCAACCGAGCACCCTCTCCTCACTATTAAGAAAAGTTTTGCGTAAGTTTTTTTTACCCTAGGTGAAAAGTGAGGGAAAATGGGATTTTACCCCCTTACATAGACCACACTACCCTCAATTGCTCCTCACAAATTGGGAATTCCAGTCACGTCCAAGGGAAGCCAAGCGATGATGAGCGGGGTCGGGCTTTGACTCGAGGCTCAAGGTAACTCTCATCGATCTATACCTGGCATCGAGTGAATTCCAAACAATCCTAACGTCGATTGACTTGGCTTCAAGTGAAAACCAAACAACCCTAACGCTGATTGACTTGGCGCCGGGTGAATTCCAAACAACCCTAGTGCCGGTTGACTTGACATAGGGTGAGTTTCAAAATGACCCTAGCGCCGGTTAACTTAACGCCGGTTGTGTTCAAACAATATCACTGGTCGTTCACAGTGTCAGCTGAGTTTTTAACAACCCAGCACTGGTTGTGTTTGAGAACTCAGCGCTGATTGAATACTCGCTAGAAACCATTATCGCTACACTTGGCGCCGGTTATATTTCAAGCAGCTTATTGTCACCTACTCTAGGCTGAAGCCTTGTGTGTCCTACCACTATCCCCAATGGAGTAGTACCTAGGCCGTTTCTTCTCATCCCCAGCAGAGTTGCACCCAGGCTACTGCACCCAAGTCGTGACCTATCATCCCCAATGGAGTCAGGAGCATGTCACTGTCCGTCATCCCCCAGTAGGAGTCACACCCATACTGTAGCCCACTATTCTCAGTGGAGTTAGGGTCATTCTTACCTCTTCAATTCCCAGTGGGTTTGTTTCACACCGAGCTATCTTCTCCCTAAGGAGTCGAATTGTCATTCACAAACCTATTGCTAATGGAACTCCACCTACATGGTGACCCCATCACAGTCCATTTTGCACGACCTTAAACTGCACAACTTTGGTCCAAAATATATGGCCTTAAACTGTACCGGAAGTGTAGTTGCATGACCTTAAACTGCACGGTCCGTACTGCACGATCTTAAACTACACAGCTTTGTCCAAACTATATGACCTTAAACTGTAGCGGAGGTCTAGTTTCACGACCTTAAATTGCACGATCTGTGTTGCATGACCTTAAACTTCACAGCCTTGGTCTAGTTGCATGACCCCAAAACTTCTTGGTCCGAATTAGTGTGCGCACCACCTCACTACCTCCCCAGTGAGTTCATTCCTTTCATCATCCTACATCATTCCCCAGTGAGTCTCACCTGCGCTCACAAAATGGCAAACCATCCTGCCATCCAAACTCATTGGAAGTTAGTGGGTCCATCATCCACACTCACATTTCATACATCGCCCATCTTTCCCCAAGTGAGTCAAACCACCACCATACTCACTCCATGGCTTCTACAGACTATCATCCATCTCCATTACGGTCCAGCTATATGACCTTATACCATACTGCACGTCTTGACCACATGATGTTAAATTGTTTTGCATAGATCCCAGAGGCATGACCTTAAACACGCCTTCACAAAAAAAAAGGAAAAAATAAAGGGCATGGTATATACCGTAATAAGGGAATGCCATGAGTAAAAATAACGGATGAGCATGGTCATGAAACCATGAGTAAAAGAGTTACGTGAATAAAACAAAACCGAGCATGGTGAAAACCCGAAAGGGCATCGTGAGTTAAAATGGATGAAAAGGGTGGAAAGAGCCCCAAAACAAAAAGATGTCGGTGAGAACCGTCTCTCCGATGCCACTTCCCGAGGTCAAGTGAAAATCTGTAAAGGACACGTGGACCAATAAATAGGTTGATGCAGCGTTCGCCACAACAAGCGGCCTCTGCCCTCACTAAAAGAAAAATCCCTGGTATCACAATGCCAAACTCCAAAAAATATGAGCTTCAAGGAAATTTTTTCGACAGCCTGAGTCCAGTTGCAAAAGGACTTGAAAGACAGAAGACTCGCCAAGACGGCAAGACATGTCTCATGAGGAAGAACATTATTCCCACGAGGTCATAAACATACTCTAGAAACAAACATTACAAAGACAAGAAACTGACAAAGCCAGGTTGGAGCGTTCCAGAGACTTTAGCACACCTAGCCGGCACGCATAGACCTTCAAGATCGGCTAATAAACCTGCCCCTGACAGGACTCAATAGATGAGATCCACAGTGGTACTCTGAACGTCAAAAGCAAACATGGTGTAGCAGCATACCGCTCCGACCAAAAGCAAAGAAACGAACCCAGACCAAATGGGAACAATGCCCTTCCACATGGCACTCAATTGCCAGACAGGCCTGATTCTAACTGACGAGGTCCGTACAAAATCCTCAGCTTCAGAATCACCAACAGTCCGCATGAGGGTGAGGACTTCGATAAGATCCCCCAAAAATGTCTCTTCTCCCCCTAAAGTCTCCACGAATTGACCCACAAACAATGCATCCCTACGTCTGAGCAGCCTAGTTACACCATTATGTGAATCTCCTCGGTGTTCACGTGGTCCTGTGGCTAGGAAGAAAAAAAGAAAACGTCGAAGGAAAATTTCCAAATGATTGTGCTTATCGCTTCGCTTGAAGCACGAAATTCGACGGGGCAAGCTGTTTGAACGTATTTTTCACCACCTTGGTACCTAATAGGAAGCAAGTCAATAAAGCCCACGAAACAATGGAAATTCCTAATAGTTTCAGAACGTGCCCATAATTGGTCAAGATATTCATCAACACTTCTAAAGACCACCTGCCAAGTTTCATAGCGATCAGACATGTCTAACGCAATGAACACAAGGAAACAATTTCAGCAAAATCAGTCTCGAGCACCCTGAAATGGACCCTGTAACTAGAGCCATATGTTTGGTGCATCAAACAGTTGTGGAACTACTATCATTAGATTCGGCACGATCGAAAACCCTTATGGGTGAAGTTTTGGCTTAATCGAGCTCTTCAAGACAAAGTTACGGGTAAAATACCGAAAAGGCGTATTACCGTGTGGCCACTCTACATTAAAACACCATTAAAGGTGACTGCTTTTACAGTCACGGGCAGTTACTTTTGGGGCTTATATCTCACTCATTCCAAGTCTGAATACTCTCAAATTTGGTGAGCGTGTTCGTCTCATCAAGACAAGCAATTCGATATGTGGTACGCCCCGTGACGACGCCTGAGCATAGAGAAAAACTCAAGGAAAGTCGCTAATCCATGAAAGAAGTTGCAGAAAATTCAGCAGCAGCACTCCTTGTTTGAGCCGCTAAATCATGACGCTCGCATACCCAATCAGTACAAAACCAATTGCACTATGTGCGTGAGGTCCGAGGCTATCTCTGGTCCAAACCTTGGGTATGATAAACAGTTGGATTTCACACATGAAGGTGTCAAAGCAGCTATAAATTCCAACTGTCGGATGTCCAGATTCCGGCTAAAAACTCAAGACAACAAAATCTTCATCCAAACACGAAATCAAGATACGTTTGTTGCAACATGATCACGGCATGCTCAGTGTGATTCAATGAAGAAATAAAAAAGAAACATCAAGGAATGAGCACACAATCGATTCGAAGTTTTAAAGATTCATCCAAAATTCAAGTCTCATAATCATGGCTCAAAAACATGATTCATGGCTCGAAGTTGGTATCAACATGATCACCATGTCGAGCCCTACAAGAAAACAATAATCTTTCGATCAAATGGGCATCAGAACGACCTCGCGTCAGCCACAGAAGATCACGCAAGTTCTCGGGCAGTAACAGGGACTGTTCAGGAATTCCACACATTGTTAGGCAGGGACAAAACAGTCCTTTTGCAGTCATTTTTAGAATTTCTCTAAATTCAATTAAATCATAATTATCTTCAATTCTAGGTAGTTTTTGGCGTACATCCACGATTTAGCCCAATTTTATATAAACAGGCACTGCCTCATTGTACAAAAAAACGGATTCATTCTTCTTGGATTAATCAATAAAATTCTTATTTTTATTTGAGCTTGTGGGTACATCTTGGAGAGAGAGAGGGAGAAGAGAGAAGAAAAGGGTCGATACCCTTTGGGCAGGTAACTTTCTCTTTCCTCCCCTCTTTCTCTCTCCTCCCTTCTTTTTTATCTCTATCTTTATCTCTTTCTCTCTCTTCTTCTCATATCAATCTCTCTCTTCCCTCTTCTCTATCTCATCTCTCTCCCTCTCTTCTTCTCATCTCTATCTCTTTCTCTCCCCTCTTTCACATCTCTATCTCTATCTCTCTCTTCTTCTCATCTCTATCTCCATCCGTTCTTCTACCTTCTGAAGCCATTCAGCGAAGTCCAACATCGGTTGGATTTCTCTCTCCTTCTCTTCTAAAGTCAGTAGACAAAGCCTAGCGCCGGCTGGATTTCTATCTGTTCTCTTCTATCACAGTCGGTGAAGCCCAGCGCTGGTTGGATTTCTTTCTCCTCATCTGTCACAATCAACGAAGCCTAGTACCGGTTAAATTTCTCTTTCTTCTCTTATGTCACAGTCGGTGAAGCCTAATGCTGAATGGATTTCTCTCTCCTCTCTTCTGCCATAGTTGGTGAAGCCTAGCGCCATATGGATTTCTCTCTCCTTTTCTATTGTAGTTGGCGAAGCCTAGAGCCGGCTCGATCTCCTTCTCTAGCCTCTCTCACACCAGCTGAATTTCTTTCTTTTCTCTTCTGTCACAGTCGGTGAAGCCTAGCACCGACTAGATTTATCTCTCTTCTTCTGACAGTTGGTGAAGCCTAACACCGACTGCATTTTTTCTCTCTCCTCCTCTATATAATACAGTCGGTAAAGCTTAGCACCGACTACGTTTTCTCTCTCTTCCTTCTAGCATTGTCGGTAATGCTTAGGGCCGACTGCATCTTCCTTCCCTCTCTCTCTTTTATCCTCTCGTCTTTCATACTCTTCTCTTCCTTTCTTCTCTCTCCTTCTTTTTGTTCCTTTCTTCTCTTATTTCATCATAACCATCATTTTGCTGCTCTTTCGTTAGACTAAGAGGGATTAAGGTTAGCCTCTCATGGTAGTCCTGTCGTCTAGCCATAATGATGTTGCGCCAGGATTACTTGGCCTGTTTATTGCCATGACATACTCACCATCGTGCCTAGCTGGTCAATACTGGTAATGACGTCTAGTAGTAATACTGTGAACCAGTCTTAGTTACTGAGCCCGTTTTGCTACCATGTCAGGCCAATCACTCACCAGCTTAGTCACAGCTCTATCCTCTCGATCAGTCAAATTCTTCTCTCCCCTGTCTTTCTTCTCTTTTTCTTTTTGAATGCACATGCTTGTGTACGTTCATCAAAGAGGAAAATTGTGAGGTCTGACCCACCTGTCTTATAACCTTTGCCAACTATGTTTGTGATTGCAGAAAATAAGAAGAATACAAGCCAAAGGAGGCGATTCTGAACCAGTTGTATTACTGGGGGGCTTTTCTCATGATCTAAGAGAGCGTCCACATGAGCCAGCCTGAGTAAGTCCCAAACCCACCTTTAAATCCCTCTCTCACCGGTTAGTAACACCTGCCCCCGTTCTCGAACGAGGTTCCCTAGAGAGCGATTTCAAAAACGTGTTGGGTCTTCTCTCAAAACCCGAGACGCGTTCCACCCGATCTCTAAGAGGATCTGGAGGGCGAGATGGAGGCGCTTAACCATTCGTGACTACGAAAGTAGTCACCATTAATGGTGATTTGGTGCAGTAAGGCCGCACGAGAATAGTGTGCAGCCTACCCCTTTTTAATATTTCACCCATAACTTTGTCTTGACACATCTGTTTGAGCCGAAACTTGACCCCCAAGGTGGTTTTTGACAGTGCCGGATCCAATGGAGGTGGTCCCATAGCTAGTTTACGCATCGAAAATAAATTTCTAGTTACAAGGTTCATTTCAGGGTGCTAGAGGCCGATTTTTTTGAAATTATTGCTTTGTATGTACTGCCTTGGACATGTCGGATTATGATGAAACTCTACATGTGGCCTTTTGGAGTCCTTAGGAAGATTTCCACCCATTTTAGGGAAATTTTGAGACTGATGAAAACTCCACAGTATGCCTGGGCTTTATTGACCGGCTTCCTCTTTGTTCCGCATCAGGGACCTAAGGTGCTGAAAAATGTGTTCAAACAAACGGAGATATCAGTTCTGAAGTTTTACTAAATCTTTCAATAGTGACCTACTTGCATATTTTGAAGCATAACTCTTCAGGTATAAAGAGTTTGAGTAAGATTCAAACATGAACATTTTAGTAGACACTGATATATTTTCAATAGCAGTGAATTGAGGTAATTTTGACCTCATTTGATAGGCCAAAAGTAGATGACAAAAACATAGAACCTTCTAGGAAATTACAGTACAGTTGTAGCATTATTCAAAATGACAACCAATTAATCCCAAATTATGCTACATCTTAACATAAAACCTTCTTATTGACCATTAGATACATATAAACACTTAATCACAGGTTTTCCATGAAAAGCAAAGAAGATTTGTTACTCATTTTGGGCATGCAAATGCAAGCTAAAGTGATGGAAATCATGGTATAACAGTGTACACATACATCCACTATTCATGCATCTATGTAAACATACATCCACTATTCATGCATCTATGTACACATACATCCACTATTCATGCATCTACTCATGCTCATTCTTACACTTAATTCATGCTAAATCCATGCTTAAGGACCTACGAGATAGTTGACCCACTTACCTAAGATGCACTAGTATCTCCAAAACATCCTCCATAGTCCTCCTTCAAGCTTTTACCAAGGGCTTTTCAAAGGAAAGCAAGGCTAACAAAGGGGCTCTAAGTTGAGAGGCTTTAGAGAGAGTGAGAAAGTGAAAGGTGTTAGGGGAGAGAGAGGCTAAAGTACCCTACTGGATGGGTTGTCAGCCCAAGGCTGGACAAGTGGCAAGCTCCACACATGCCACAAGACAAGTGGTGTATGTGGCAGTATGCAACTGGCAGGTGGCAGTCTTGTTCATGCACGGCAGTGACACACACGGCGCTACATGCACGGTGCTACACATACGGCATTACACGCACGACGCTACACACACGGCGTTACATGCACGACGTTAGCCCATTTGCCCCATCTTACTGTCGTTTGTGTAAATCTCTTCTTCTACTACTTCTTCTTCTTACACCCGCGACATTACTCCTTCTCTCTCTTCACATGCAGCGTTACTCCTTCTCTCTTTTCACACAAAGCATTACCCCTTCTCTCTCTTCACACGCGGTGTTACCCCCTTCTCTCTCTTCACCCATGGCATTACCCCCTTCTTATCAAACTCCTACCGTCGTGTGTGTTTTCATGGCTGGGAAAACTTTGGTCCTCTCGAGGTCGAGGTCGGGTCAAGCCGGCAGGAGGGGAAGGTCGCCTCTTTGGCTAAGGGGAGCTGTGAGAGGTGGTCCCGTGCCCGATCCTATGTCTTCTATTTAGATGTGTGTCTTGTTGTTCGATCATGAATGTCATTCCAGTTCGGGTGGTGATTGCTCCTCTAGGGTTCTTGCCCCCATGCTCGGGGCATTACACGATCGCCATTAAGGGCTCCTCTCTGTTCTGAGTCCTCTCGAGAGGGCTAGTTCACTCATGCAGAGAGAGAGGAATATGAAGGACGATACTCAATGGGAACCTCTTTTAAGTACCATGCAATGAGTGGTACAGAAGTGATGGCAAGAGCGGCGGATGCTCATCCCTCCCCACAGCCGAGAGCTTCCTTGGACCTGCATGTGTGTGCACGATCTGCAGTGGTTTCTGGGGTGGCCACAGGGCTAGTTCCTGGTGTGGTGAGGGCTAGGGTGCGTGTGACAACTGGCCGTTTAGCCGATGAGGCGTGAGGCCTCCTGGATGCAAGTGCGTTTGTTTGGGGGACTTCCCTTGGAAGCCGCGTGTTGGTCTAGGGTCAGTCTTTGGGCTGCCCCAAGCTATAGAGTTGACATGCATGGCGTGGGTAATGTTAGAGGCACCAGCACTACGCTCGGGTTGAGAGTGACCCGAAACGGTTTGAGAGGTCAGGATAGGCTGCCGCCTACCCCGATTCATTATTATGGCGGTCGGGCTTCCAGGAAGTCTATAGAGATGAGTGTGCGTGGTGGAGTAAGCTAGTGTGGAAATTGCTAGCGGGTGGTATGTGCGCGGCGGTGCCAATGTTGGTGATGTTGTTGTATGTCATTTTTTATGTACTTACATGAGCCCATGCAAATAAGGAGAGAGCCGGTGACAGTTTAGTCTCGCGCATTCACAAAACACTTGCAAACCAAGATTGTACCAAAAATAAAGCTTCCAACTTGGTGACTTGGGTGTGGTTACTTCGCACTAAAGAAGAACCCTTCATTATAGCCCTATGCTAGCGGCTACAATAGGGAACTAGACCACCGCCATTGTGCAGTGCAAACAAAGAAACAGTTTCAAAAAAATCGGTGTCTAGCATCCTGAAACAGACTCTATAATTGGAACTCTATTAACAAAGCGTTAAATGGCTATGAGACCATCGTCATTGGATCCGGTAAGGTCGAAAACCCTTAGAGGTCAAATTTTGTCTTAAACAGATGTTCCAAGACAAAGTTATAGACAAAAGACTGAAAAAGGAGAGGCCGCACACTATTTATGTGCGTCCTCCCTACACCAATCTCCATTAAAGGAGACTGGTTTTCACAGTCACGAAAAACAATTTTGAAGAATCATATCTCCTTCGTTTTGAGTCGAATCGATCCCAAATTTTGGGAGAGAGTTTGTCTCGTCAAGACAAGCGTTTTGATATGTAGCACGGCCCATGACAACGTCCAAGCAAGGAGAAAGCCATAGAGAAGTTGGTGATTCGAGATCAACGTTGTAGAAAAATCAGCATTAGCACGACCCACTTGAGCGGCCATATCACGGCGCTCGCGTACCCGATCGATGCGAAACCAATTTCATTACGTACATAAGGTCCAGGGCTATGTCTAATATGAACTCCGTGCATGATGAACGGTTGGATTTGGCATACGAAGGTGTTAAAGTTGCTGTAAAATTCCGGCCACCGGAATTCAGATTCCAGCCAAAACTCAAAAATTGTAAAATCTTCGTTCGAGCACGAAATCGAGCTGCATTTATTATAAATCGATTGTGACGGCAAGCTCAATGCAATTCAGTAAAGAAATCACGGAAATACATCAAGACATGAGCACTATATTGATTCAAAGTTTTCAAGTTTCTTACAAATTTTGAGTTGCATGATCGTAGTCTAAAAACTATGGTTTGTAGTTAGAAGTTCGTATCAAATTGATCATCATGTCAAGCCCAACTAGAAGGCAATCATCTTTTGGCCAAACAGGTGCCAAAGCAACCCCGAATTGGCCTAAGAAAATCACACACATTTCATGGGTGCAGCAGGGACTGTTTTGGAATTTTATGTATTGTTGGGCAGGGGAAAATCGTCATTTTGCCCTTATTTTTATATTTTTCTTTAATTCAAATAATTGTATGTTTTTAGCAATTAGGGTAGATTTTGATCAATCCACCCATGTTTGGGTGAAAGTCTACTTATATCATGTTATACCTAATGTAAGGGACCCCACTTTGTTTAATAAAATTTCTATCTTTCTTCATTGTTGGGTCACGTTTTTTCGAGAGAGAGGGCGAGAGAAATTTTTGGATCAGTACCCCTGGGCTTAAGGTAACTCTCTTTCTCTCTCTTCTCTCTTCTCTTTCTCCCTCTTTCTCTCTCCTCTTTCATGGACGGCAGCATAAGCGGCCATCCGTGTTTCACTCTTTCTCCCTCGCTTCTTCCCTCTTTCCTTCCCTGTGGTCCCTCATGACCACCCTTCACTTCTCTCTTCTGGTGGTCCCTCATGTCCACCTATCTCTGCCTTTTTTTTGTTGGGCTCTATGTACGTCCACTTGCTCTCTATGCACCTTCAGGTCCACCTTCTCTTTCTTTTTCTAGTAGTCCCTCATGTCCACCTACCAATCCTTTTTTTGCTATGATCCCTCACATCAACCCTGTTGTGCACCCTCACGTTCCCCTTTTCCCTCTCACCCTCTGTTGTCCCACGCAACCACCATTTCCCAAAACTTTTCTTCTCATCGTCGTGTGCAACGAAACCCAACGCCATGCACGACCTCCACCCTAACGTAGTACATGACCTACACCCTTACGTCGTGTACGACCTCCACCCTAACGTCGTGCATGACTTCTACCGTAACGCTTTGCACGACTTGTACCCTATTGTCGTGCACGACTTCTACCCTACTGCCATGTGCGACAACTCCCGCATACCACCATGGTCGCGCACCACTCTTCTCTTGCCGAGATCCCCGACACCACTGCTGAGCAAGTCCACTGTTGTGCACCCATCTCACGGCTCCATCCCAGTTGCAGCCTCTGTTTTCCGCTTCCTCATGCAGCCATGATCACTACTCCGCTGCCACCATCTCTCATCTGCAGCCTCCATCCTTGCTTTGCCTCCTTCCACTTAATTTGTCGGACAGTAAGCAGCTCAAGCCACCACCTCCTTCCTCTCTCTTCCGTCGTGCTCAATCCTGCTTGTAACCACCACTCGCTTGCCTCCTCTCTATCTGCCACCTCTGTAACTCCTCATCACCTTGCTGCTCCGTCTCTCTAAACTCCCTGCAACCCCATCTACTCTCGCAGCCATCACTTCCCCCTTGTCTCTCTCAATCACTTGCTACAACCACCACAGTAGCCACCGTCTCTACCCATCTCTACTTCTCATCGTTGCCACTAGCAGCCCAACGCTTTCTTCCCTCCCCTTCCTCCACTGTCGCCTCACCTCTACTACTCTCTCCCTTCTTCTTCTTCATAGCCTCTGCAACTATCAATCTCAGCCAATTCCATCTGCCTTTCTCTCTTCTCCACCCAGCCTGCCATCTCTGCCATTTCCCATCGTCTCCACTGCCCCACAGCGACCTCTCGCTCTCTCTTTGTCTTCTGCCATTTCCGCCCAATTCTATCCTCTGCAGCCTGCTTTCACCCCATTGCATCCATCTTGCTGCTCCAACCACCGCCACCATCTTCTTTTCCACCTCACGCAGTCATCTCCCCCATCCTCGCCATCATGATCTCTTCTTTTCCACCTCACGCAGTCATCTCCCCCATCCTCGCCATCTTGATCTCTTCTTTTCCACCTCACGCAGTCATCTCCCCCATCCTCGCCATCATGATCTCTGCAACTCCCACCTGCTGCAACCTTCCGCTCTCTCTAAAAAAAAACCCACAAAAGAAAACCCATCTATGAAGCCCATTCTCACTTTGTTTTCTCGTTTGTTCGTTCTTTTTGTTTCAACCCCCTTTTCGTTTCGTTTTTTCGTTTCGTTTCACTCAAAAGGAACCCGTCGTGACTTTTTTTTTACGCCATAAGCCTAATAGCCCAGCCACCCACTAACCCAACGTCTCTCTCTCTTAATTAACTTATTCATTTATTTTACTTTATTGAAACACTCTCTCTCCCTCTCTCTCTACATTAAATTTTTTTTTAAAAAAAGGAGACACTAATTGACTTTCTTTCTCAACTAAAGTTTTTTTTTTCTTTATTTTATTAAACCATCCTATTTTACTTCTTCCACCCCTTCCCTTTTATCTTATTCCATTTTACTCCTTCCTTTCCTTGCATTTCATTTACTTCAATTTATTTTCCTTTATTTCATTTCATTTTATTTCACTTATTTTATCCCACCATACCTTACTCTATTTCACTCATTTATTTTATTTTAAATATCTCATCTTATTGTAGTTTCTTCCATCCCTTTTATTTTCATAACTCCATTTCATTTTTAATTCACCCCTTTACCCATTCTATTTTTATTTTAATTCTATTTTCTAATGTTATTTTATTTTAATTCACCTCTTTCATTTTCCTTTCATCTCATTTTTCATCACTTTTATTTCACCATCACTTTTATTTTCACTTTCGTCTCTTTTGGAAGACCTAGCGAGAGTCGAGCTAGTCTTCACTTCCTCTCTTTCTCTTCATCGCTTGTTTGACCAGAAGCCAAGTTGAGTCTTGTGCTCATGCGAGTCTTTGACATTGAGCAGTATTGCTATCGCGCCGGTCTGAGTTACCATGCCCGTCTTGCTGTCATGTCAGCTTGGCCTTTGTGTCAGACTGGTTGGTTTTGATTTTGATGTCAAGTAGTTAAGCCGTCATATCGGTTTAAGTTACCGTGCCCGTCTTGCTGCCACGCTAAGTCAGTCACCTTACTAGTCTAGCCACTATGTCAGTCGAGTCATCTGGTCGAACTTCTTCTCTCATTTTCACTTCCTTTATCTCTTTATAGCAAGGTGGGGTCCTATGACCCACATCTCTATATTTTTTATGTGTGTGTGTTTGCAGGAAAGGAGAAACAGGTCAAGGGAGGTGATTCCAAACCAGCCACAGGCCAGGGGGCATTCCAACGTGATTTAAGAGAGCGCCCACATGAGTCAACCCGAGCGTGTCACGGACCCACGTGAGCTAACTGGTCACAGGTCGATCTCGAACCCAAAACCACGCCACTAAGTCATCCCGACCCGGAGGCGAGATCAAGGCCCCTAACCAGCTTGGCGACTCCACTGGGGACACGCTACCCCATCGTGTGATCGTTCTTGTTTGGCATTCCTTTCTTTCTATTCCTACTCACTATACAAACACCTATCGTTGGGGTTGCTCAACCCCTTCATCCGAGTCGGGTTTCATAATCCCCACACTCGTGAGTCGTCATCGAGAACAGGTTCCACGAACCTCATTCCGAACCTTTCTCCTGAGCATCAACCATGTGTCACGCTCCCAGGTCATCACCTGAAAAGAGGTGAGGATGGACTTAAAAGTCCCTCGCTCCCTACCGCCTTGCAATGGTGGACCCTTTGCTAATGCACCTTGCATTTGTGGCGCACATGCCACCACACACAACATGCATCCTACTATCGACAACTCACTTGCAGGTCCCACTGCTCAGGGCAGCCCGGAGGCCGCCTCTCCCTCTCCCGCGACTGGCAGTTCATTTTTTGTTGCTCCTACCCGCTGTGAGGCTACCCCTCATTCTCTATCACCATGAGCCCCTGTAACAAGTTGCTCGACACCAGGAGGAGGTGGCTCTGAAGCCACTACCTCACACACACCCACCAAAGCTAGTGGACCATCCATGCTAGCTACCACTCGGAGCAACCCTTAGGTTACCTCGGAACATTGTCAGGGTTAGGCTCTTCTTAGACCCAGCCTTGCACACCCCTTGTATATGCACTGCTTTGCTCAGGGCAGCCTTGTTGTTGCGCCTGCCCGAGCACACGAAGGGGAACCTCCTAGTCTCCCCTCCCAGCACACTTCTGCTCATTCTGTGAGGGATGGTCACACGACCATCCAATCACACACACAAGCTCACGGCACTGGGCCTCTTAAGCCTAAACATGCTACTCGAGCTCGGGTTGACCCCCAAGTCACCTGAAGTCCTTCTTCAAGGGGCTCACACACTCCAATCTCACCACCCGCCCTTAACACACCTTTGCACTGTGCACAGATGCATGGATCTAGCACTTCATCCAGTTTCAAGGGCAATCATGAGAATGGGTTGGAAGAATAGTTCGCCTTTGCCCGACGACAATTCTACTTAGCCACAAAGAAAGCAAATCATGGTTAGGCCCAAAAATGGGGCCAGAAGCCCAAGACATTGAAGACTCAGCTCATGGTCAAAGAAAAGAAAGTGATTGAAGACTTCCCCTCCAATGATGAGAGTCATTTCCCCCTGCTAATAGCCCCATTGAAATGACTCCTCCATGCCCTGAAGGCACTGTGATTCCTCACAAAGCCAGCTGCATGCTTCCCCCATGTCATGCATGCTGCATATGCACTCTTGACAAAGACAGTACGGCCTCGTTTCACATTCTTGTTTGGTGATGAAGAGATCAATTCTGATGGGCGACATCCCCCGTCCTCATGACTCCTACCTCTGATAAGTGTTGTCACTCTCATTCCAGGAAAATCATTCCCTGATAGAGGATGAGATGGACAGCATTCCCTTTGTTGACCACCCAGATGAAATGGCGTCTCCAGCTCTCAAAAATGCCATGATTCTTTGTGAGGTTGACTACATACGGCCTCCATGTCTTGAAGACGTCATGGCTCCTTATGAGGCTAATCACGTGTTTGCCTCGTGTCTCGAAAAATGCTTTCCCAATGATGATCAAGTGGCCTCAACATCTTGTGAGAGTTTCAGATTCTCATTAGATGACGAGGATACCCAAGCCTTGAAAGATGAAGCGAACTTGAATAAAGGCTCCATGACCTTCATCAATGATGTTGTCAAAGCAGCGGCAATTGAGCCTATGGTCTATAACTCCATTGAGCAAGAGGCATGTGGCCAGAAAACTTTACTGGAGTGTACTGCAGTAAGGACCCGGACTATCCCGACCTGTTGAGTGCACGGCGTGATAAGTAGCGCATGGACCACATGGCAATAGAAGGAGAGAAGAGTTGTGCGACAATGAGGCGCATGGCAGTGTGAGTCACGCGGCGATGGTGTGCACAGCAGGTAAGCACAGGAGAGGCGCGTGGTGATGGGAGCGCGGGGTAGAGTAAGCAAAGCACAAGGTGGTAGGCGTAGTGAAGCCGCACGACGATAGACGAGAAGGAGAGAAGGCGCACGGGGATAGAGGGGGTAACACCACTTGTGCGCATGAGCTGAAGGATGGGCAATGTTGTGTGGGAGTCGCCGGCTAAAGAGGGGTCAAGGCACAGCGCATGGCTCTGACGTGCATGAAGAGTGTTTTCCACTTGTCGTGTTGTGCGTGCCACTGGTTAGGTGCCTTGATCTCGTCCTCCGGATCCCTGGGGGAGCGAGCGGCACGCGTCTCGGGTTTCGGCAAAGACCCGAGACGTTTGTGAGATCGCTCTCTCAAGAACCTCGTTCGAAAAAGGGGCCAGGTATTACCAACCGATGAGAGAGAAATTTAAAAGTGGGTTCGGGACTTACTCGGGCTAACGCGCATGGGCGCCCTCTTAGATCACTAAGAAGCCTCCCAGTAATAAAACTGGTTCGGAATCGCCTCCTTTGGCTCGTATTCTTCTTATTTTCTGCTTTTATGTAATCACAAACATATATGGCAAAGGTTACGAGACAAGTGGGTCAGACCTCACCCTTTTCCTCTCTGGTGAGCGTACACAAGCATGCGCATTCAAGAAGAAGAAAGAAAGACAAGGGGAGAGAAAAATTCGACCAAGTGAGATGATCAGAGCAATGACTAAGCTAATGGATATTTGACCTAATGTGGTAGCGAAACGGGCTAGTTAACTAAGACCGGCTCATGGGATCACTACTAGATATTATTACTGATATCAACTAGCTAGGCACGATGGTCGGTCTGTCGTGGTAGTAAAGCAGACCAAGTGTTCCTGACACAACAACATTACAGCTAGACGACAGGACTACCATGAGAGACTAACCTCCATCCCTTTTAATCGAACAAAAGAGTAGCAGAGTAAGGGTAAAAAGAAGAAGGGAACAGTTAGAAGGAGAGAGAAGAAGGAAGAAATGAGTGAGAAGAAGGGAGAAAAGATGCAGTCGGCACTAAACATTACCGATTGTATCAGAAGATGGGAGAGAGATGAAAAGAACCAACTGGCATTAGGCCAATTAACGTTAGGTCTTGCTAGTTGATAGAAGAAGAGAGAGCAAGCCAGTCGACACTAGGTCTCACCAGTTGACAGAAGAAGAGAGAGAACGTCAATCGACGCTAGGTCTTATCAGTTGATAGAAGAAGACAGAGAAAGCCAACCGACGATAAGTCTCACCAGTTGACAGAAGAAGAGAGAGAAGGTCAACCAGCGTTAGGTCTCGTTAGTTGCTAAAAAAAGACAGAGAAGGCCAACCGGTGCTAGCTCTCGCCAGTTGATAGAAGAGAGAGAAGGTCAACCGGCACTAGGTCTCGCCAGTTGCCAAAAGAAGAGAGAGAAGTCAATTGACGCTAGGTCACATCAGTTGACAGAGGAAGAGAGAGAAATCCAACCGATGTTAGGTCTCGCCGACTGATAGATGAGGGAGAATTCCAATTGATGCTAGGTCTCACCAACTGATAGAGGAATAGAGAGAAAACCAACCGGCACTAGGTGTCGTTGACTGGTAGATGAAGAGGGACAAGAAGAGAGACAAGAGAGAGAAAGAGAGAAGAGAGAGAAAAAGAGAGAAAAGAGAGAAAGAAAGAGAAGAGAGAGAAAGAGAGAGAAGAAAGAGAGAAGAGAGAGAGAAAGAGAGAGAGGGGAGGAGAGAGAAAGTTTCCTGCTCAAAGGGTACCAGCCCTTTTCCTCTCTCTCCCTCCGAGAAGTACTCACAGGCTCAAGCAATGGATTGAAATTTTATTGAATCTTCAAATATTCCATTCAAGACCTAAAGGTGGTGGGGGGTCCGTTTTATAATGAGGCAGTGCCTGTTTATATAGAGTTGTGCCTAAACATGGGTGGATTGATCAAAATTAGATCTAATTGCTGAAAATTAAGATTTAATTGAATTAAAAGAAATTCTAAAAAAGGGTGCAAAAGGATTGTTTTTCTCCTACCTAACAATGTGCGGAGTTCCAGAACAGTCCTTGTGGCTACGCGAGAACTTGTGTGATCTTTCATGGCAGACTGGGGTTGTTTTGATGCCCGTTTGATTGAAAGATTATTTTTTTCTTGTAGGTCTCAACATGGCGATCGTTTTGATATCAACTTCGAGCCTTCGAGCCATGAATCATGTTTTTGAGTCATGATCACGAGACTTCAAATTTGTTTGAATCTTGAAAACTTTGGATTGGTAGTGCGATCTTTCCATAATGTTTTTCTATGATTTCTTCATCATAGCACACTAAGCAGTCATCACGATCGCGTGGCAATAATCGGAATGCGATTTGGAGCCCGAATGAAGATTTCACAACTTTTGAGTTTTGACATGAATCTAGAATCTGGCAGCTGGAATTTTAGTAACTTCATCAGCTTCATGCATGAAATCGGATTGTCCATCATGTACGTGGTTCGGTCTAATGATAACCCCGAACCTTACGCACACAATGGAATTGGTTTTGTATCGATCCGCTACGCGAGCAACATGATTTGGTTCATCGAGCGAGGCTTGCTGCTGCTGAATTTTTTGCAACTTCTTCACGGATCTGCTACTTTTCTCTAGCTTTTCTCCCTGCTCGGATAGCATCTCGAGGCATGCCACATATCGAATTGTTCATCTTGATGAGACGAATACGGTCACCAAATTTGGGAGCGATCCGATTTAGAATGTGTGAGTTACAGTCCCCGAAAGTGAATGCACATGATTGTAAAAACAGCCACCTTTAATGGTGTTTTAGTGCAATGAGGCCATACGGGAATAGTATGCGGCCTTTCTTGTTTCAATGTTTTGCTCATATCTTTGTTCTAAAGTGTCTGATCAAGCTGAAACTTGGCCCATAGGGGTTTTCAATTGTGCTGGATCCAATAGCTTCAGTTGTAGGATCCGTTTTAGGGTGCAAGAGGCCAATTTTTCGAAAATTATTTCTTTATGTTCACTACCTTAGACATGTCTGATCATGACGAAACTTGGCAGGTGGTATTTTGAAGTGCTAATGACGATCTTAAGCAGTTCTGGGGCCATTATAAGATTATCAAGAATTTTCTACTGTTTTATAGGCTTCATAGAAGTGCTTCCTACCAGGGACCAAGATAATGAAAAATATGTTCAAACAGCTTGCCCTGTCGAATGTTGTGCTTCAAGAGAAGCGAGAAGGACTATCATTCGGAACGTTTCCTTTGGCTTTTATTTTTCCTTCCTAGCCACAAGACCACGTGAACATCGAGGAGATTCACATAATGGTGTAACTAGGCTGCTCAGACGTAGGGATGCATTATTCGTGAGCCTGTCCATGGAGACTTTGGGGGGAGAAGAGACTTTTTGGAGGCGTTTATTTGCTGCTACACCAGGTTTTCTTTTTACGATCAGAGTACCACTATTGGTCTCATCTACCGAGTCCAGTCGGGGGCAGGTTCTATTAGCTGATCCTGAAGGTCTGGTCGTCCCTGCTAGGCGATCTGAAGTCTCTGGCAGGTTTGGCCCTGGCTTTATCAGTTTCTACCTTGGAAGGATGATGACTAGGCTACATTGTCACCTAGCCTCATGGAGAGAGGGGTATATAGAAGAAGGAGAGGGCATACACATTTCATGCATGGGGAGAAGGTCCATAAGAGAAGGAGAAGGCATGCACATTTCATGAATGGGGAGGAGGTCTATAAGAGAAGAAGAAGGCATGCACACTCCATGCATGGGGAGAAGGTCCATAAGAGAAGAAGAAGGCATGCATACTCCATGCATGGGGAGAAGGTCCATAAGAGATGAAGAAGGCATGCATACTCCATGCATGGGGAGGAGATCCATAAGAGAAGAAGAAGGCATGCATACTCCATGCATGGGGAGAAGGTCCATAAGAGAAGAAGAAGGCATGCATAATCCATGCATGGGGAGAAGGTCCATAAGAGAATAAGAAGGCATGCATACTTCATGCATGGGGAGACTGTCCTTGAAGAAGAATAATGACTGGGCTATGTTGTCACCCAGTCTTGAAGAAGGATGTCGACTGGGCTACCTGTTCACCCAGAACTGAAGAAGGATGTCGACTGGGTTACATGTTCACCTAGGATTGGAGAAGGATGTCGAGTGGGCTACCTGTTCACCCAGGACAGAAGAAGGATGTCGAGTGGGCTACCTGTTCACCCAAGACCAAAGAAGGATGTCGACTGGGCTACTTATTCACCTAGGACTGAAGAAGGACGTTGACTGGGCTACCTCTTCACCCAAGACTGAAGAAGGACGTCGAATGGGCTACCTATTCACCCGAGACTGAAGAAGGATGTCGACTGGGCAACCTATTCACTCAGGATTGAAGAAGGACATCGACTGGGCTACCTATTCACCCAAGATTGGAGAAGGACATCGACTGAGCTGTGTGTTCACCTAGGACCGAAGAAGGCTATCGACTGGGCTACTTGTTCACCCAGGATTGAAGAGGGGCATCGACTGGGCTATCTATTCACCCAAGACTGAAGAAGGATGTCCACTGGGCTACCTTTTCACCCAGGACTAAAAAGTGATGTCGACAGGGCTACCTATTCACCCAGGACGGAAGAAGGACGTCTAGGGATGATTTTAACGTCTACACCCTGTTAGACGTCTTGACGATGGAGGGAGTGCTGACTGAAGTCACCTGTGGAAGCGAATGTTGCATCAACCTATTTATTGGTCCAAGCATCCTTTGCAAACATTCGCTTGAACTTGCGAATTTTCGCTTGAACTTGGGAAGCAGCCCCATAGAGATGGTTTTCACCAACTTCTCTTTTTTTATTTTGGGGCTCTTTTACCCATGACCTTTCGGCCATGTCCACCCCTTTTGTCCATTTTCACTCACGATGCCCTTTCGAGTTTTCATCGTGCCTGGTTTTTATTCACATAACTCTTTTACACATGGTTTTGTGACCATGCCCATCCGTCATTTTTACTCATAGCGTTCCCTTGTTCAGGTATACACCATGCCCGTTATTTCTTTTCTTTTTTTTCCTTTTTTCTTTTGTGAGGGCGTATTTAAGGTCATGCCTCCAGGACCCATGCAAAACAGTTTAATGTCATGTGACCTAGACGTGCGCTATGGTTTAAGGTCATACAGCTAGACCGTAATGGTGATGGATAGCAGTCTGTGAAGGCCATGGAGTGAGTATGGTGGTGGTTTGGCTCACTTGGGGAGATGGCTCGAGGCTACCCATAAGAGATGGGTGATGTATGCAAGGCGAGTGGACGATGGTGACCCACTAACTTACAACGAGTATGGATGATGGGATGGTTTGCCATTTTGTGAGCATGGGTGAGACTCACTGGGGAGTGATGTAGGGTGATCAACTCATGGGGAGGTAATGAAGGTGATACGTGCACACTAACAGGTAGGTTAGGAAAGGCATGTGTGAAAGTGCACATAAAGGCGTGTGCGCATATGTGGGGGCAAATTTATGATCATGCCTCCTTGACCTGGGCAAAGCAATTTATCGTCATGCAGCCAGGACGTGACTATGGTTAAGGTCATATAGTTGGACCGTGATTATGCAATTTTAAAGTCATACAATTAAGACCATGCAGTTAAGGTTGTACAACTTGACCTCCACTACAGTTTAAAGTCATATAGTTCGGACCATGCTGTTGTGCAGGTTAACGTCATGCGACCGGGATGTAGACGATGGTTTAAGGCCATATAGTTTGGACCATGTAGTTTTGGGTCATGCAACTAGACCTCCACTTCAGTTAAGGTCATATAGTTCGGACCATGGTTCTGCAGTTTAAGGTCACATAGCTAGGACGATAGTTATGTAGTTTAAAGTCATACAACTTAGGACCATGCAATTTAAGGTCGTGCAACTAGACTTCCATTACAGTTTAAAGTCGTATAGTTTGGACCGCAGAGTTTAGGGTGGTGTGTCTAGACTAGGGATGTGCAGTTTAGGGTCATGCAGCATGGACCATTGTGTGGATTTCCATATAGGTTGAGCTCCATGGGGAATAACCCTGTGGACGGTAATCTGACTCCCTAAGGATAACATGGCTAAGACCATTCACAAACTGAGGACTAGGTGGAAATGGTGACCTAATGAAGGATGACCAGAAAAAGTGGACCTTGCTGTGGTTTTTAAGGGGGTAAGGTACTCTTTGGGGCGAAAGATGAGACTTTATGACTAGTAACTCGATTCCCTAGGGAAAAGGTAGCTTAGTGTGAAGCGAACCCACTGGGTATTGGGGAGGTGAGAATGACCCTAACTTCATTGAGGATGATGGGCTGTAGTATGGGTGTGACTCCAAGTGGGGGATAAGAGACAACTCATGACTCCACTGGGGAGGTCACAATTTAGGTGCTACAGCCTGGGTGCAAGTTCACTAGGGATAGTGGTAGGGCATACACTGCTTGAAATACGGCTGGCGTCATGGGTAGCGTTCATGGTTCATTGCGAAATTTCATCTAGTGTTGAGTTCTCACTACGCAACCGGTGCTGAGTTCTAACACAACCGGCGATGCTCAGCTGGCATTGTAAATGACCCGTGATATTATCTGAAGTCAACTGACACTGAGTTAACTGGCGCTAGGGTCGTTTCAGAGACACACCCAGCGTTAAGTCAACCAGCGCTAAGGTTGTATGTGGAAACACACCCGACGCTAAGTCAACTGACGCTATGGTTGTTTGGAAATTCACCCGGTGCTGTGTCAACTGGCGTTGGGGATGAATTTAGAAACACGCATGGTACTAAGTCAACAGGCACTAAGGTTGTTTTGGAAATTCACCTGGTGCTGCACCACCCGGTGCTGTGTCAATTGAGGCTGGGAATGGATTGATGAGAGTTACCTCGGGAATCTTGTAAAGCCCCACCCGACTTGTTGTTGCTTGGCTTCCCTTGGATGCAACTGGACTTCCCAATTTGTTAAGGGCATTTGAGGCCGGTGTAGTTTATATAAGGGGGTAAAATCTTGTTTTCCCTTATTTTCACCAAAGTTAAAAAAAAATTAAGCATAAGTTTTTTTTAACCGTGAGGTGAGAGTGCTCGTTTGAAGTTTCCGGTGAGCAGTGGGACTTCAGCAACAGTCTCTGCAGGGAAGGTTCTTCGGTAGGCAGCAGGCTTCCAGTCAAGGGTCTTGCTGAGAAGACCTTCGTTGAACAAGCTTCGCCAAGAATTTGGTGAGTTTGCAGAGAAAGTAGCAGGGAAAGGAGAGCTTTCAGGGAATCTTTTCGGGAGGTAGAGGAGGCTCCAGCTATCGCTTTTCTTTCAGGAAGAGGCAGAAAACACATCAATGAGTATTTATGCACATCTTAAGGACTTTCTGGGGGGGTTTTAAGGGGTTTCCCAACGATTGTGGAAGTTTTCCGACACTTTTGTGGAGTCGCATATGTTTTTGGGCACTTTCAAGAGTTTTACCGGGGTTATCTCCACCCTTTTCAACACTGTTAGTGGTGTTGCAGAGGTTTCTCGATGAGGTTTTGGTGAAGTCCAAGCCAAAACGACAGGCAGGAAAGTTTTTCAGTGAGTTTTTGACCGTGTGGGAGCAATTCTGGTGGAAGACGAACGACCACGGGAGGTGGGCCATATGGCTGCAGGAGGTGAACTGTCATGGGGAAGGTGTACGGTTGCTGGAGGTGAACCATTGTCCTTGGAAATTGTACCGTTATCAGTCGCGCGTGTGTGAGGCGATGCTGAAGGACATGGTGACGACTGTTAGTCGGCATGACTGATTTCGAGCTGTCACGTCTAGGATTTGTGGCTTCTTGGCTGCCTACCTGGCCTTATTCTTGTGCAAATTTGTGCTTCTTGGCTGGGGGGATGACATTCGCCCAGGGGTACTATATGTGGCATGAGACATGGCAAGAAGGCGTGAGGATGCCATTGCTCAGCCAGTCCTTTGCAACAATACCATGGCTTTGGGGCCATTTCCTGTGGAAAGGCCTATAAGGGCAAGGAGGGAGGGAACGACATCATAGGAGGAGAAGCTTTTCGTGAGGATTTTAAAACTGCATTCCATGTGCATTACATGTACGGGTAGCTAGGGGCTTATTTCCCTGACACCTACGTCAAGTATCAGTGCTCAGGCAAAAAGTTGTGGCCCTTCTTGATGGAGATAGTGAACCAGAGGGCCATCTTCCAGACCCCAAGGGAAGCTTGGGGTCTATGCGAAAATGATTCTTTGAACATGAGGAGAGTCCCTTTTCCGATCAGGAGATTCACTGACTGTGCTTTCATCGATGAGATGGGGGAGTAGCTAGACGGTGCCCCGACAACGATTAAGGAACTCATGTTCATGTTGAGCATCAGAGGGGGAGTCTTACCTTATCAGACTCCACACAGTGCCCGATTAGAGGGATATTTCCCCCACCACTGCGCCTGTCAGCACGGGCTTGACCAAAGCTACCGCTTCTCGGTATTCTTCAAGAAGCGCCAAAGTAAGGTGTATAAGGGGAGGGCAGAGGAGCTTGGAACTTTCCAGGAGTGTTGGCTGCCGGAACATATATGAACTGCTTGGTCCATGTGTCTTGAAATGACAGAGACCAGCAAATACGTGCTACCTCACATCGGTAGGAGAGTTCGAACAACCAAGGCATATGCGAACTAGTGGAGAATCACCAGTAAGGGCTATTGGGAGAAGGATCACCCTTGGAAAGGAGTGAATGGCAACTGGCCCCAAGACACCCGACAAAGGAGGCTGGCGGATGCTCCTTCTCCTGGTGAGGTATTCGTCTTGGACTATCCCTCCAACTAGCAAGGTTTAAGGCTTCCACGCGAGATAGAAGTTGACTAGGACTCGCCAGACTTCCTTGCGATGAAGACGATGATTAGGAGTTTCTTCGACAATCTTAGCTCGATCTTCGAATGGGATGAGGGGTGACAAGTCCCTGGTTATGAGAAGCGCCCACCACAGGACCTGAATGCCCTAATCGGGAGCGGTCCCTACAACAAATTGGCGGAGGGCCTCCTCAAGGGGGTGGATCTAAGGCAGTAGCTCCTACTCCAGCAGGGGGAAAGAAAAGAAAGTGCTCGTCTACTGCAGACACCCATGCAGTGTCTTCAGGTAGTGGGCGTACTCGGAGGTGGAGAGAGACAAGCTCCCTGTGGTGTCAGAATTAGGAGGTAGCCTTCCTCTTCTGATCTTTTAAGAATTCTAGTATCCCCTTTGTGCTTTCTGAACCATCTTCATCTTCTACTAAAATGTTTTCTTTTTCTTCAGGAACCGAGGCAGATGACTCCGAGAGCTCTGAGCCTATTGACATTGCTTTTGATCAGGAGGGGACTCTAAAGCTTGGGGAGGAGCCCTCGAGTCCAGGGCAACTCCTGAGTCAGAGGCGGCTAGGATGGAGATTGAGGAGGATGAAAGCCCCAAAGCAACTGCTCCAAAGAGGGGCTCTGATGTTGATGTGGCCTCCAATCATGAGGAGTTTAGTGCCCCGACCGAGGTAGGGGCTGTAGCTTAAGAAGAAGAACCTGGAGTTGATGACGTGCCCTAGCATCAAGAGGTTGCTGTTCCTATGGTCTCGAGTCATGAAGATGAGGAGCCGAGCTCTTTGTGGCCAAAGTTCTGGCTATTGAAGGTGAGGGCCAAGTGGAGGAAGCCATTGCCAGGGGTGAGTTGGCTGGCAAAGGCCAAAGAAAAGGGGCAATTCTTGAACTTGGTGATAAAGACAGAAGCAACCTCTGTATTCCGCGAACCCAGTCATTCCGGCACTAAAGGAGAGTGGCAGAGCTATTCCTGCGAGGTCTAAGCCACAACCTCTGTCGACTCGGCACTCCATTCCTTTGCCTCAGGGCTCCCATTTCTTGCCTTTAATCATACGAGTTCCACCCTCAGTTGTCAACGACGCTCATCAGATGGTGGGTAGAAATCTTCGTGATACTAATCCATCTAGATTGAGGTATGCAGCCCACATGCCGACAGTTAGACGTTTTCGTAACACCAACTCATCTTATTCGTGTGACACCTATCGGCTGGTGGTTAGAATCCTCGTGATGCTAATCCGCCTAGATCGCTGTATGTAGCCCACAGGTCGACGATTATACATTTATGTAATGCTAACTCACCCAATTCGCGTGACATCCATCGACTGGTGGTTAGAAATATTTGTGATGTTAATCTACCTAAATCTCTGTATGCAGCCCAAGGGCCGACAGTTAGACATTTCTGTAATGCTAACTTGCCTGATTCGTGTGACACCCATCGGCTGGCAGTTAAAGATCCTCATGATGCTAATTCACCTAGATCATCATACGCAGACAACAGGCCGACGGTTAGACATTTTTGTAATGCCAACTCTCTCGATTCACGTGACACCCATCAACTATGATTAGAATTCTTCGTGCTGAGGTGAAAGTTCAGGAGAGTGAAGAGCAAAGGAAACAGGTTCTTCTCGAGCCAGTTGAGATTGAAGTGGAGGTCCCCATAAGAGAGGGTCAAGACAGCGAGGCTGGCCTCAAATAGCTTGTGCAGATTGAGACCGGAGCTGCTTATGAGCCTGACGGGCAAGAATTTCTAGGATTTGCCCTTGTTTAAGAGGAACCAGTGGCTCAAATGGCCATCACTTCAACAAGCTCAGTCCTTTAGGTCGAGGTGTCTTCCGCAATGGTGGCCTCAACAGCACCGTTCAGGCCTGTTTTTTGTGGTGTTTTCAGCATGATTAAAGAAGGCCTCCAAGGCTTGAAGGAGCTACCTTTCAATGAGCTGGGAGAAGATTTGGACAAGCTGAGGGAGTTTGCTGGGACTACTGTGGTGGGGATGGTGCCAGAGGTGCATTCTCATTTTGATGCAACTCTAAATGAGTTGGAGAACAGGAGGTTAGAAGTGCTGCATCGCGAGGAAGAAACTAGAAGGGTAGCCCCCATGGAAGAGTTAATCTTGTGCAGTCACGAGAAGATAGATGCTTGTATTTAGAAGAAGGCCCTGATAGCTGGCCGTCAACAGGACCTCAAGAAGGAGGCGCAAGGAAGCTTTAAGAGAATGATTGAAGTTCAGGAGGCAATGCGAATACTGAAGGAAGGATTCACTGGCCTTGAGATGGAGATGGCTCAAAGGAAGGCCATGGAGGCCTCTTTGATCATAGATTTTTCCGAACTCGATGGCACAATTGAGTCGAAAACTATGGTGGTGACAGAAGAGACTCAAAAATGACTACTGGTTCATTTTCCAGCCAAGGTGGCTTAAAACTGGTGGCAGAGGGTAAGGACTCTTTTTTTAATGAAGAAGGAGTTTCTTGAGGGATGATAGTTTGGATGCTGAAATGAAGGGTAGTTAGGGGTAAAATTCTGCCCTGCCTTTCCTCTTCCTTCAACATGTTCACTAATGTCCTCCCAACATCCTCAACATCTTCATGAGACAAGGACACCATCTAGCTTGTAGACTCATGACCTTCTTCTCTCAGCTTTTGAGGTGATGCCAGATCTGTGAAATAATATTTTACATCTATATAGTGAGTTTCGGCCACAAGGAATGGTCTTTTGTCAGCATAGACCGTATGTTGTCTCCCATCTCGACTATACTTGAAACATTGATGCAATGTTCATAGAACCACGCCCTGATCATGGAGCCATGACCGACCGAGGAGAATATTGTAAGAAGTGTCGATGTCGATTACATGAAACTGTGCGTAATAGTTCAGCTTACCAATCTTTAAAAGAAGGCGTATTGTGCCAGCTGGTTTCTCTCCTGATTGGTTAAACCTCTGAACTATGATGTGGGTCGGGGTAAGGTCTTCGGACCCCAACCCTAATCAACTAAGGATCCTTCTTGGAATGAGGTTGACTGCCAACCGTCCATCTGACATGATTCGTTTGATGTAGCATGCATGCAATTTGCCAGTAACAAAGAGAGGGTGATTATGAAACTTTTCCCCTAACTGCAGATAGTCTTCTGAAAAGATGATTGGCATACATCCTTGTAGAATTGCCGGGTCTACCTCTATAGGTTCTACTTCGGTCTCGTACACTTCTAGGTTAGAGAGAGCTTGAACCAAAGCCATCCAGTTATCCTTTGAAAGCATGACGGTGTCGTAGACACTGAGAAGGGCTGGAAGCTTCCGTAGATGACCTATCACATCATATTTCACCTTCTCTTGATCAAGGCCGTATGCTTCTGGTCCTACCACTGGTTTGGTGGGTATATTGGGTTGAGGAGCATGTTTGGGTAAAGAGGGTTTATTTTGGCTGATTAGCTGACTTAATTGCACAAGGGCTTAGTTTGAGTGATGGAAGTTTGAGGCTTTGGGAGAGGCTGAGTGCATGGGGTCAAAGGATCCTTAGGGAATTGGAGAATAGATGTATTGGGATTAGGAAGGAGCTCAGGGAGTTGTAGGATAGGCAGACTAGTCTTTAGATTAGGGGGCAGTGGCAGACTGGAGAAGTTCAAGGTGCCTGACTTTTACGGTGGAGGCTACAATGTCCTCCCTAATCTGAGATTAATCTGCCCCTTGGTGGGTATTGCTCTTGAAATTTGCACCATGTGGCAAGATTCCTGAGAATAAAATCTTTGTCCCCTTGACTCTCTCAATCTCTGCTCGAAGTTAGGCTGAAGGGGCCACTGGGGCTTCTTTGATGAAAGTGGCTCTGCCTTGGCTTTAGCTGTTAGGGCGTCAACAACTGTTAAGAATCCTACGGCCTCTGCCAAGGTCTTTCTCAATCGCTTCCGTTGTGTCATGCTTATATTGATTCCTTCGAATTCCCAATAGAGAGTTTCAAACTTTGCGCATATCAAGGTCGTATCTGCAAAAGACATAAGAGAATGAGAAGCAGGAGAAGAAGGTGGAGAAGGGTTGGAAAGTGGGGGACTTTTAAGGTCATTCCCCTCATCAGACCAATTTGGGCAGCTTTTTACGTCATCACCAGGATTGGACGGGTGCAGGGGATCTTTTAGGTCTTTCCCTTGCTCAGACCGTTGGGGAGTGCTTTCAACATCGTCACCCTCATCGGACATGTGCTGAGTGGAAGATGTCATGGGGACGTCTTCTTGACAAGATGAAGAAGGAAAAAAGATTGTGTCATGGATGAAGTCCAACAAAGTTGGCAACGGAGGAAGGGGCCTGAGAAATTCCTGCTCAACTATGGGTTGAGAGGTCTTGTTTCTTCGGCTAGTAGCTCTTGGTGGTGCCCATATTTTTCTGGTTTTCCGAGGTAATGTGTGATTTGTCTCGCTGGGCTGGCGAACAACCTTAGCTTGATGAACTGCTTCTCGCCTCAAAGACTTGAGTCTACTTCGGCCATGGAAGATCATCCATGGCTGGGAAGTTGATGGTTCCGTAGGGTCAGAGTCATTGATGGGAAGGTCCTGCCTTGTGAGATCTTCTTGCCCCTATGAGGAAATGATTTGAGGATCACTAACAAGAAGATTGTAGAATTCTTGATGCTCCGCATCTTCTTCGCGAATATGTCAACGAAAGTTGTGCATTCTGGCAAGTAATGACCTCTTATCTGATGGTATGGACACCAACAATCTTTAGTCCCCTTAACAAGGTGTAGGGGTTGCCTTGCCTGCTTTGGTGTGATTATCCTTCCTGAAGAATTATAATGAAGAAGGTGTAGAGAATTCCAGGCACTTGATCCTCCTCCTAGATGGTTAAAACATGGGAGGCCACAGCTGCCACGAAGGCCTTCTTTAGGTCTTCAAGCTTTATCTGACCCTTTTGAATCAAGGCCTCAATGATGTCCTTCAGCGTGTGGCAATCATCCATAGGATGATTAATCCTCCGATGGTAAGCACAATAATTTGCCTAATCGTCAAGGTCAGATTGCTCGAGAAACTTGGTTTCTGGAAGCTGGATCATATTATGCTCTAATAATTACTGGAACAACACAAGGACCCATTCCTTCTCGAAGGGATAGACCTTATTCCTATGCCTGGAGAAATAATCATTCTGATCAAAGTTGGCTGGTGGAGGTACCCTATTGTACGACGGTTGTTGCTTACTAGCCTGAGGTGTTACTGTTGCCACGGTTACCCCTTTAGAGAGGTCCAAAGTTTGGGGGAAACCTTCTTTGATTGAGTGACCATGACGCCTGCACTGATTACCCCTTTCTGTTGGCTGCCCCGTGTGTTATTTCGAGAGCTACCATTGCCCCGGTTACTTGCTAAACGTGTAGATGGTTGTCGTGTCGCACCATGATGGTGTGACAAACTTTCTATGCGAAGTAATTTAGAGATCAACCCTGACATGGAGGTCGGATTGGAGGCCTCAACATGTAGAGCGATTTTAGGTCGCATATTCCACAAGCAAGTTTGGACTGCTTCCTTCTCAAGCATATGATTAGGATGGCGGGAAGCCAAGTTTCTCCATCTTGATATATACTGATCTATAGGCTCATTAGGGTCTTGAGTCATGGTGAGAAGCTCGATGGTTTGAACCTCTCTCTCGACCTCATAGAAGCATTGATAGAACACTTTCTCCAACTCCTCCCATGTATGCACCGAGTTTGGAGGAAGTTGGTCATACCATTGAAATACAGAACCATCAAGGGTCTCAACGAACTGGCGGAGAAGAAGTCTCCCCTTAGCTGCCATTTCCCGACATGCCGCCTGGAAGTGGGCGATATGTTGGTTTGGGGAGGTGGTTCCACTGAATAGAGGAAACTTCCCTTTCTTATAGTCTGAGGGGAACGAGACTTGATCAATATAGGAGGGGTATGGTCTTTGATAAGGCATCGATCCCCTCTATGCCTAGAGTTTTTTTGTTCTTTAGGCTATGGGTGACCATAGCATTAATAACAGACTGAGAGACCGGATGAGGGACAGAATTGCCCTGCAAGGTAGATGGAGGAGGCTGCCGTGGAGGTATACCATCAGAGTGATGGGAATTGACCTCATGGCTAGCCGATAGGCGTGCAGCATCAATACGATCGATCTTTTCCATCATCGCGCTCACCATATCCTCAAACTTGTTCATGCGATCCTCCGGCGCATCACTAGGCTTGCTTACGACCATTACGCGAACCATTTCTTTAGGAAGGTCAACGTTAGTGGCATAGAAGGTTTGCGAGCTTGACGGGTCGGACATGGTAGGTCGGTCAGTAAGGGGTCAGCATACCCCGATTAAACTTGACTTTTGTACGTAGATCGCGTTTGGACTGGTTCTCGACGATCTTGGGACCATGGCTGCGGGACTGGTTCACGACAATCTTGGGACCGTGGTTGTTGAGTAGCTGGGTCTTCTTCTGCGACAATAACCACAACACAAGGCTCATAGAGCTCTTCTTTAAGCTGCATCATCTGAAGGGGGTAGAAGGGATTCAAGTGAAGAGGGCTGTCAAAATTGGGTATTTTGACTGCCTTGGTTGCCTCCCTAGTCGAAATTTGTAGACCTCTATCATGTTTAACCTTGAGGTTATGATGGACCTCTTACAAAAACTGTGATCTAGGTCGCGGTTGGTCAACTCTTCTTGCACAGGAGAGAGCTGTCTCCATCAAGTGTGGTAAAGGATGAGGGTCAGGAACTGGAGTCATCTTGGGCCGGGGAGGATGAAGGACTCGATCTTCTGTGAGATCCATGCCCCGAGCTCTCTTATGAGCTCGAGAGACATGACCAAAGTGTTGGGGCTGGTTCTGAATGGTACTCTTTGGGAAAACCTTCAAGTACCAAGGTTGAAGGTGCTTGCTCGATGAAGAAGGAGCGAGTAGGAGCAGAGTTGACTCATGAGGGGGCTTGAGTCGAGGATGAGGGAAGGCCTGAGATGGCAACGCATGTGCACCCCTTGAAGAAGGATCTTGAGGGACCTGGGGGTCCACCCGGTCTTGTGCAGGTGAGCTAACCTTAAGAGGTCGAGAACTACGGACAGGTGTCTGTAAGAGAACAGGTGCAAGCCTACCCCTTACAGGGTGCGCTTGTGTGTGTATAGGAGAAGGACGAGGAGGTCGTCTATTGTGTACTCGGGTTGGTGCAATAATGGCATTTCCCCGAGTAGTGAGATGCACATGAGTGGCATGTGGAGGATCTGGCCTCAGAAGGTTCGATCCTAGACACAAACTCAAGGTAATAGAAGGGTTGCCCCGAAGTGTGACTCGAGTGGGTGACCCACGAGTCTTGTGGTGTGTGTAAGGGGTCGAGACCATGGGGTTTCCTCCTCTCTATGTTGAGCCTCTAAGGATAGAGACCCTTAGTGTAGGAATGTGGGGAGTAGCCTTATGGCGACCCACAGAAGCAATGGCAACTCGCTTGCCTTTTGCAGAAAGGGACTGGGCAGCCCTCCTACGTACCTCTGAAACATGACTGGTAAGTGACTTGCAGGTGGCTGAGTGCATGCTATTTGCGAAAACATAAGTGTCGCCCATGCAAGGCGCCTTGGTGGAATTTCCACCAGAGCGAAGAGATGGGGAGTGAGGGACCTTCAAGTCCCTCCTCACACCAGTTCAGGTTAAGACCTAGGAGCAAGACAAGGGGTCTTTGCTCAAGAGGATGGTAGGGAACGAAGTCGAAGGACCTTGTTCCCTAAGAACACTCTCGAATAAGGGGATAAGAAAATCGCTGATCTGGATGAATGGGTTATAGAACCCAACAGCCATAAGTGAATGTGAAAAGATGATGAAAGCAGATAAAGAAGAAACTAACCAAACAAGAACAATCCGACTAAAGGGTAGTAAATCCCTAGTGGAGTCGCCAAGCTGGTTAGGTGCCTCGATCTTGCCTTTCGGATACTTGCGGGATCAGGCAGCACGCATCTCGGGTTTCGGGGAAGACTCGGAACGTTTGTGAGATCGCTCTCTCGAGAACCTCGTTCGAAAAAGGGGGCAGGTATTACCAACCGGTGAGAGAGGAATTTAAAAGGTGGGTTCGGGACTTACTCAGGCTGACTCGCGGGGGTGTCCTCTTAGATCATGAAGAAAGGCCCCCAGTAATAAAACTGGTTTGGAATCGCCTCCCATGGCTAGTATTCTTCTTATTTTTTGCTTTTCTGCAATGACAAATATATATATGGCAAAGGTTACGGGACAGGTGGGTCAGACCTCACCCTTTTCCTCTCTGATGAGCGTACACAAGCATGCGCATTCAAGAAGAAGAAAGAAAGACGGGGGGAGAGAAAAATTCGACCAAGCGAGATGATCAGAGAAATGACTAAGCTAATGGATATTTGACCTAACGTGGTAGCAAAACAGGCTCAGTAACTAAGACCGGCTCATGGAATCACTACTAGATGTTATTACTGATGTCAACTAGCCAGGCACAATGGTCAGTCTGTTGTAGTAGTAAAGTGAGCCAAGTGTTCCTGGCATAACAACATTATGGCTAGACAACAGGACTACCATGAGAGGCTAACCTCCATCCCTTTTAGTTGAACAAAAGAGTAGCAGAGTAGGGCTTAAAAAGAATAAGTGAACAGTCAGAAGGAGAGAGAAGAAGGAAGAAATGAGGGAGAAGAAGGGAGAAAAGATGCGGTCGGCGTTGGACATTGCCGACTGTATCAAAAGATGGGAGAGAGAGGAAAAGAACCAACTGGCATTAGGCCAACCGGTGTTAGGTCTTGCTAGTTGATAGAAGAAGAGAGAGAAAGCCAATCGACACTAGGTCTCACCAGTTGACAGAAGAAGAGAGAGAACGTCAATCGACGCTAGGTCTTACTAGTTGACAGAAGAAGAGATAGAAAGCCAATCGGTGCTAAGCCTCACTAGTTGACAAAAGAAGAGAGAGAAGGCCCACCGATGCTAACTCTCGTCAGTTGACAAAAGAAGAGAGAGAAAGCCAACCGGTGCTACGTCTCGCTAGCATTCAGAAGAAGAGAAGGAAGGCCAACTGACGATAGGTCTTACCGATTGATAAAAGAAGAGAGAGAAGGTCAATCGGCGCTAGGTCTCACCAGTTGCCAAAAGAAGAGAATGGAGAAGACCAACCAGTATTAGGTCTTGCCGACTGATAGAAGAAGAGGGAGAAAGCCAACCGGTGCTAGGTCTCTCCAGTTGACAAAAGAAGAGAGAGAAAGCCAACTGGCGCTAGGTCTTACCGATGGAGAGAAGAAGGGAAGACGAACCAGTGCTAGGTCTTGCTAACTGATAGAAGAAGGAAGAGAAGATCAACTGACGCTAGTTCTCATCAGTTGACACAAGAAGTTAGAGAAGATAGAGATGAGAAGAGAAGACAAGAGAGAAACAAAATGATAGAGATGGGAAGAAGAAGAGAGAGAGATAAAGGCAAAGAGAGAGAGAAAGAGAGGGAGAAGAGAGAGAAAGAGAAAAGAGAGAGAAAGAGAGAAGAGAGAGAAAGAGAGAGAAGATAAAAGAGAGAGATAAAAAGAGAGAGAGGGGTGGAGAGAGAAAGTTACCTACCTGAAAAGTACCGACCCTTTCCTTCCCTCTCCTCTCTCTCTCTCCGAGACGTACTCACAAGCTCAAGCAAGGGATCGAAATTTTATTGAATCTTCAAAGAATCCACTCAAGACTGAGAGGTGGTGGGGGGTACTTTTTACAATGAGGTTGTGCCTGTTTATATAGAGTTGTGCCCAAATATGGGTGGATTGATCAAAATTAAACCGAATTGCTAAAAATTAAGATTTAATTAAGTTAAAATAAATTCTAAAAATGGGTGCAAAAGGACTGTTTTACCCCTTCTTAATAATGTGTGGAATTTCAGAACAGTCCCTGTAGCTACTCGAGAACTTACGTGATCTTCCATGGCTGAGTCGGGGTTGGTCTAATGCTCATTTGATCGAAATATTATTCTTTTCTTATAGGGCTTGACATGGCTATTATTTTGATACCGACTTCGAGCCATGAATCATATTTTTGAGTCATGATCACGAGACTTGAAATTTGTTTGAATCTTGAAAACTTTGGATTGGTAGTGTGATCTATCTTTAATGTTTTTATGCGATTTCTTCATCGTAGTGCACTAAGCATGTCATCACGATCACGTGGCAACAATTGGAACGCGATTTGGAGCCCGAACGAAGATTTCGCAACTTTTGAGTTTTGGCCGGAATCTAGAATCCAGCAGCCAGAATTTCAGTAACTTCATTGGCTTCGCGCATGAAATCTGACCGCCCATCATATATGTGATTCAGTCCAATGATAGACTTGAACCTTATGCACACAATGGAATTGGTTTTGCGTTGATTCGTTGTGCGAGCGTCGTGATTTGGTTCACCGAGCGAGGAGCGTCGCTGTTGAACTTTCTGTAACTTCTTCACAAATCAGCAATTTCTCTCTAGCTTTTCTCCCTGCTCGGATATTGTCTCGGGGCGTGCCACATATCGAATTGTTCGTCTTGAAGAGATGAATACGCTCACCAAATTTGGGAGCGATCTGACTTGGAACGAGTGAGTTATGGGCCCCAAAAGTGACTGCCCGTGATTGTAAAAACATCCACCTTTAATGGTGTTTGGTATAGTGATGCCATACGGGAAAAGTGTGCGGCATCCCATGTTTCAATGTTTTGCTCATATCGTTTTTCTGGAGTGCCTGATCAAGCCGAAACTTGGCCCATAGGGGTTTCCGACTGTACCGGATCCAATGGCGATGGTCCAACAGAGATTTGAGACACCAAAAATGTATCTCCAGTTGTAGGGTCTGTTTCAGGGTGCTAGAGGCCAATTTTCCAAAAATTGTTGCTTTGTGTTCACTGCCTTAGACATGTCTGATCATGATGACACTTGTCAAGTGGTCTTTTGAAGTGCTGATGATGATCTTGAGAAATTCTGGGGCTATTCTGAGACTGTCTGGTATTTTTCACTATTTCGTAGGCCTTATAGACCTGCTTCCTACTAAGGACCAAGGTGATGAAAAATACGTTCAAATATCCACTTGCTCAACCATTAGCACCACTTGGCCACTGCCCCATCTCATGAGTACTTAGTCACCCTCTCATCCATGCCACTCATTCTCCCTTCATCTCTCTCTCTCTCTCTCTCTCTCTCTCTCTCTCTCTCTCTCTCTCTCTCTCTCTCTCTCTCTCTCTCTCTCTCTCTCTCTCTCTCTCTCTCTCTCTCTCTCTCTCTCTCTCTCTCTCTCAGGCAAGGTTGAGGAAAGTTTGGTGAGCAGTCGTTGTTGAGAGGGTATGAGCTGTGCAAGAAGAGTCTATGAGAAGTCACCAGTGCAGTGCAGGTAAGTGGATCAATCACCATTGCATGGTAATCATAAGGATGCATGAGCCCTATACTTGTGATGAGTAATGAATGTGTAAGTGAGGTAGAAATCCTTACACCTTTTCACTGAAACTTGGGGTTTTTATTCTATAATGGAAGTGGATGCTGAGAATTAATCTATGATTCTTATATTATGTAAGAAATGCATGTTATGTGTGTACATTGTGAGAGGATGGTTGTTATCATGTCCTTTACCATGGAATGAAGGTTTTTTGAAACATGTCATATGCTACTATGAAATTCTAGAAATATGTATGTCCTTAAAAGAGACTTTTGAATAGCCAAACGAGATCCGATTGACCTCAAATCACTTCCATTGGAAAGATATGTGGATCTAGTAAAATGCTCATTTTTCTCACTGTTAAAATTCTCTACAAAAATGAAGTTATGTTTCAAATGGAGAGGGTATATCAATGTTGACCATTTTCCTGGATTTTTCACTAATACCACTATGGTCACTGATTTTAACCAACCAAACGAAGTTCATTTTTGGCCAAAACATAACCATTTGAAAGATCTTTAAATGGGCTAAAATTTGCAGGAGAAACTATTTTGAAATTCTTCATAGATTAAAAGTTATACCTCGTTTTATGAAGGTATATCATTGTGGACAGTTTTCATAAAATCCAGAAATATCACTTTGTTTGGCACAAATTTTTTAACCACCAAATGGAATCTAAATTCTTTCAAGTTTTCTTTGTTAGAAATATATACATCTTGGCTTAAATTTTGATTTTGAAACCGTCAGAATTTACGTCACGGTTTGGGAGTTATAGTGATATGAAGCAGGGTATGTTGCCGCCCCCTATGCACTGTGAGGTGCAGCTAGTAAACCCTCACCTATTTGAACCTTTAAGAGGCCAAACAGAGTCCAATTATCTTCAAACCAGTCTCGTGTGAAGGATAGGTGTGTTTGGTACAAAATTGAATTTAGAACCATCTTCAAACTCTAAATGGTCTAAAAGTTACGACCCTAATGGTGAGTGCATGTCCTTGCCCTTGATGGCTGGAAATTGAGAGGTAAGGCTTAACTCGAATAATGTCATTATTACTATGGTACTGTCGTTATGATATTGCTTAAATATGATATGCCACTATCAAAATGTGATATGAGAATGGATACCTACTGTGCGAATGATGGTATCATGCTGCTTATGTGATATGTGAATGCATACCTATTGTGTGAATGATTGTATCATGCTGCTTATGTGATATGTGAATGGATACCTACTACGTGGATGATGATATCATGCTAGTCATATGATATGTGAATGGATACCTATTGTGTGAATGATGGTATCATGCTGCTTACGTGATATGTGAATGGGCACCTACTGTGTGAGTGATGGTGCTAGCAATTGCCTGATGGGAAAGGCACCTACTATGTGAATGATGGTGCTAACAGCTGCGATCTTTCCTTAGCTCCCCATGATAAGACGAGAGTCAGGATATGAATATTTGGAAGGGTTGCACCCCCCAGATCTATATGGGCACTACGCATTAGGTCACCCAATGGTAGTGTAACGCTCTCATAAGAAGGGTACAAGGAGAGGGTCGAGTCTTGCATGGCCACTACCTATCAAAAACCTCAGAGCGCTGGGGATGTGTGTATGTGTGTGAGGGCATTACGAAGTGGGGCACCCACTTGTCATTATCCTCTCTCCTGAATGAGGGTAGAGGTTTTAAGCAACAAGATTAGCTTAACCTGAGCAATAGAACTTCTACTTCATGAGTAGGATTTACTAATTCTGTAATTGTGTTATGTTGTGCCTACCGTATTATTGGTAGTGAAGTGATTTATGACTCATGTGCTGCATATTGGACTGCTTCATCATAATATTGTTAGAATAGTGGGAAGCATATTGGATGGCTCCACCTGGTACTTTGTAAATGTGTGTGTGTGTGTATATATATATATATATATATATATATATATATATATATACACACACACTGCTTAGTGTTATCGCTATTATATTAGTTGGAATGCAATGGTGTAGATCTGCTTGCTGGCTTGTTAGTTCATTCCATCTTATTTACATAACTATAAAGTGAAGGGTGTTGGCATCTGTGTTAAAGGTGGGTGGCCGTATGGAGGTTTGAGCTCAAGGTCTAGAAGTTTGGAAAGCCATCCTCCGAAGACTTTCATAGTATGTTTTAGTGATCTCAGCAATATGATGTATATTTTAAATTGGAGTATTTTGGGCCAGTAATGCCTTGGAAGAATTGTAAAGACTTTTACTCTAGTTGCCTTTCATGGTTTGCTCTTGATTTCATGTTTTTCTGTGTTGAGTCACTCCCACTTGAGTGACGTTCGCGACCTCCGGTCGTGATCCTGCGCCCTGTTGCCCTCCGGTAGGGGGCGAGGTCGTGACAGCTACTCAGAATGAAAAGGAAGCTTTCGAGGCAATCAGCCCCAAAGCCTTCGTTATCCCTTTGCTTCTCAATGGTGAGCAACCCAATCCTTCATTAGAATAAGAGCCGTCAAGCATGGTGATCAATGAAGTACCAGAATTTTATGGAGATGAGATTGCGCAGCATAAGGCCACATTGTGGCTATTACAAGCTGAGATGAGGTCAAAAGTTGAAATGATAGAAACTTTGCACCAAGAGGTATTGGTATCTCATAAGCCTGAGTGTACCCCCTCGGGGCACCAAACCCTCTTCACCATCCCTCAAGCACTGCTCTCAGACATTGAAACAATGCCATCATGTGATGAACTACTCCCACCCTCACCTCCCTCATTGTCGGTCCCCTCCCCATCAGCTCAGGTTTGGAACGAAGAATTAGTGAAAGGCATGGTAGCCGAAGCATTGAAAAGGTACAGTATCCCATTGATGGAAGAGTTGAATCGCTACTAAAAGCCTTACCCAGCGTATGTTGACCAAACTCCATTTCCACCGGACTATCAAAGACTCGACTTCCCCAAGTTTGATGGCACTGGCTCATCACAGCAACACATAACCCATTTCATTGTAGCCTGTGGCAATACGGCGAACAATGAGCACCTACTGCTTCGACAATTTGTGGGATCCCTTACAGGAGCAGCATTCAAATGGTACTCTCGGTTACTACCAAGGTCAATCTCATCATGGGCACAAATGGAGGAAGAGTTCCTTCAGCGCTTCTGGGACATAGAACGGAAAGTGCAACTCTTTGAACTTCTTGAGGTGAAACAAAGCCACACGAGCCAGTGATCGAGTACATAGATAGGTGGCGCAATCTGGCCATCAATCTAGCCATACCAATAAGTGAGCCTCAAAAGATAGAATACTGCATAGACGGGATGCACCCAAAATTGGCTTGTTATGTCACTTCATCATGGCGTAGATGGTCAACAAGGAAATACAAATTGAAGGTTTGCTCAATCACTATGGAAGTATATCTGGACCCTTCGCACCAGTTAAAGACGATGATCAATTATCAGCTGCAATAACAAATACCATGCACTCCTCAAGCCAAGGCCGTCCCGGGGATTACTCCTTTGACAAGTGTATGATCCCCAAGTTTCTTGAGACTCTCTTATCAGAGGAGATGATCGAGCTACCCGTTCTAAAATGATCGAGCGAACTTGTAAGGGAACGCAAGCCCAATTACTGCCAATATCATAGGAGACTTGTTCATAGCACTGAGGAGTGTCGTGCTGCCAAGGACATCATCCAGAACTTCGTAGACATGGGAAAATTGAACTTGGGGCCCAATTCTACGGATGATCCAGTGCCACACTCGGTCCAAGCTATACGACCCTAAACTATAACACACATCCTAGATGCACGACGTTAAACTGCACAACATACGGTCTCAGAGGCAAGACCTTAAACTTGCCCTCAAGTCTCGACGAATGACCTAAAAAAAACGCCAAATTGATGGTCACGGTGAGATGACCTTAAACATGCTTTCGAAAAAAAAGAAAAGAAAAAAAAACGAAGGACACGGACATGACGAAAACTCGCAAGGGCATCATGGGTAAAAATGTCAAAAAAAAAATGATGGACACGGTGTGCACCCCAAAGGCCATCATGGGTAAAATATGTCAGGAAAAAGAATAGAAAGAAAAAGACAGGAATAGTGAAAACCCGCAAGGGCACTATGGGCAACAGTGTCAAAATAAAAGGGGTGTGGTGAAAACCCCTTCGAGGCATTCCCTCTCAAATGACAGGCATGCTGACCTTGCCTTACGGGCGTGCTGACCTTTACCATCCCCTTCTTTTCCTATGATCCCTCACCTCACCTTTGTTGTGCACCCTCGCCTTCCCCTTTTCCCTCTCACTTTCTGTGGTCACGTGCGACCACCATTTCTCAAAACTTTTCTTCTCATTGCCATGTGCAACCAACCCCAACGTCGTGCAAGACCTCCACGCTAACACCGTGCACGACCTCCACCTTAACGCCATCCACGATTTCTACCCTAACGTCGTGCACGACTTCTACCCTATCGTGCACGACTTCTACCCTATCACTGTGCGTGACAACTCCCGCACGCCACCATTGTCATGCGCCACACTTCTCTTGCCACTGCTGAGCAACTCCATTGCCGTGCGCCCATCTCACGGCTCCATCCCAATTGTAACCTCTCTTCCTCGCCACCATCTTCTCCTCCACCACACTTCCATCCGGTCGTCTTTCGCTACCTCATGCAGCCATGATCACCACTCTGCTGCCACCATCTCTCATATGCAGCCTCCATCCTTGTTCCGCCTCCTTCCACTTAATTTCTCAGCCAATAAGCAGCTCGAGCCACCACCTTCCTCGTCTCTCTTCTGTCGTGCTCAATCCCGCTGCCTGTAACCACCACTCACCTTCCTCCTCTCTATCTGCCACCTTTGCAACTCTTCATCACCTTGCTACTCCCTCTCACTAAAATCCTTCAACCCCCATCTATTCTCACAGCCATCACTTCACTCTTGTCTCTCTCAATCACTTGCTACAACCACCACAATAGCCACCGTCACTACCCATCTCTACTTCTTGTCGCTGCCACCAATAGCCCAACGCTTTCTTCCCTCCTCTTCCTCCACTGTCGCCTCACCTCTGCTACTCTCTCCCTTCTTCGTATTCGCAGCCTCTACAACTATCAACTTCAGCCAATTTCATCCGCCTTTCTCTCTTCTCCATCCAGCCTGCCATCTCCGCCATTTTCCCATCATCTCCACTACCCCACAGTGACCTCTCGCTCTCTCCTTGTCGTCTGCCATTTTTGCCCTCATTCTATCCTCTGCAGCCTGCTCTCACCCCATCACAACCATCTTGCTGCTCCAACCTCCGCCACCATCTTCTTTTCCACCTCCAACAGTGATGCAAGGAGAGAACAAAACTAGAAAATTGACAATAAAAAAAAGGAAGGTTAAGAGAAAAATACCCTCTCTCAAAGTCCTGCAAGGGAATCCACCCCCAAAACAATCTCTTTCAATAGACCAATTTTTATTCAATTCATAGACTGACTTACAATGAAGGGAAACCTCCCTTTAAATAGACTACAAGACATGATAAGCAAAAGAGAAAAAAAACATTCACACACTCCCTTTTTTTTTCTCTCTTTCCTATTTTCTCTCTTCCCTATTTTCTCTCATCCCTATTTTTCTCTCTTAACTTCACATGCTAATAGATAGCCACTTTTTTCTTAAAGCAAAGCCTCCCACGTTTTACCCAAAGCCATGTTTTACTCAACGCCCCTAATTTTAACCTTACCCCATTTACATCCCAAACTAAAGATAAACACAATATAAATGTATGCCCTCCTAATTATCCCTGCGTACTCCCTATTCTTATCAAAAGAATAAAGATTAAAATAATCCTTAATAATCTAAACTCACATAATTCTTAAAATCCCCAAAATATAACCCTTAATTAAAATACGTAAAAAAATTCAAATTAAGTTATTCCATGACTGCATCACGCAGTCATCTCCCACAACCTCGCCATCATGATCTCTGCGACTCCCACCTACTGCAACCTTCCACTCTCTCTCTCTAAAAAACCACCAAAGAAAACCCATCTACTAAACCCACTCACTTTGTTTTCTCGTTTTTTCGTACTTTTCGTTTCAACCCCCTTTTCGTGAGATTTTCGTTTCGTCACACTCAAAAGGAACCCGTCGTGACTTTTTTGTTACTCCCTAAGCCTAATAGCCCAGCCACCCATTAACCCAACATCCTCTCTCTCTCTCTCTCTCTTAACTAACCTATTCATTTGTTTTACTTTATTGAAACACTCTCTCTCCCTCTCTCTCTTAACTAACCTATTCATTTGTTTTACTTTATTGAAACACTCTCTCTCCCTCTCTCTCTACATTAAATTAAAAAAAAGGAGACACTAATTGACTTTCTCTCCCAACTAAAGTTTTATTTTTCTTTATTTTATTAAAACATCTTGTTTTACTTCTTCCATCCTTTCCCTTTTATCTTATTCTATTTTACTCCTTCCTTTCATTTCATTTCATTTACTTCAATTTATTTTCCTTTATTCCATTTCATTTTATTTCACTTATTTTATCCCACCATACCTTACTCCATTTCACTCATTTATTTTATTTTAATTATCTCATCTTATTGTAGTTTCTTCCATCCCTTTTATTTTCATTTTACTTAACTTCATTTCATTTTTAATTCATCCTTTTATCCATTCTATATTTATTTTAATTCCATTTTCTAATGTTATTTTATTTTAATTCACCTCTGTCATTTTCCTTTCATCTCCTTTTCCATCACTTTTATTTTAACTTTTGTCTCTTCTGGAAGACCTAGTGAGAGTCAAGCTAGTCTTCACTTCCTCTCTTTCTCTTCATCGCTTGTTTGACTAGAAGGCACCCACGCGAGCCAGCCTGAGCGTGTCACGGACCCACGTGAGGTAAGTCCCGCCTCACGACCCTAATTCCTCTGGCACCAGTTGGTACTCATGCCCGTGTCTTCTTCACACGATTCCCGAGAGAGCGATATGAAGTCCCGGGTCCATCTCGAACCCGAAACTGTGCCACCAAATCATCCCGACCCAGGAGCGAGATCGAGGCACCTAACCACTCAAATGTTGGTATGTTTCGGATCACGCTAGCCCCGTCATTTTGACCTACAGGACACACTATGGCGTGACCGAGAACACCCATTGCTCTGAAGAGGAAAGTGACTGAAGATATCAAGGAGAAAACAGGGTTCAACGAGCTCCGGATTCAGTGACGCATAGCTCAACATCCAAGCCATGGATTAACACGAGGAGGAGTTCAACAAAATCCCCTCACAAAGAGCTACATTATGCTACAACTCTTGTATTCAATCTGTGGTACGATGAATGCAAGTCCTCAGGTCACCAAAGAAGCAAATCCAGCAGGTTGTTAGAATCCCTTTCTCCGGCAACCTTCAAAATTAAGCAAATGCACAAATCGACACCAAATCAGCCCAAACTTGATGCAAAATGACTGTAGCAGCCTCCTCTTTTACATGTAAGCAGAGCCCGGAGCCAAAACGACGCAGCTCGAAGAAGCACTGGCAAACGAAGTTCGCATAAACTGTCGGACTCTCAGCCCGAGGAAAAAGGCCACCACAGCACAATTGGAGGGCATCAAAATACTCACAATCAAGAGAAAACAAAGATATGTTGTTGAAACAGCCGAACAATTACCACAGGTTACAGAACCAGCTTCCAAGGTCTTTCTAAGGTGGAGCAGCTTGCATGCAGGGATGGTCTCATCATTCGAGCAAAAGATCACAAGGGCATTTTAGTCATTTACAACTATTTTTTGGATATCTTTTGAACTTTTTTAATTATAATTAAGCTTGACTTTTGAGCGTTCACTCCTGTTTGGTGAATCCTCTATATAAGCAAGCTTAACTCTCTTGTAAAACGGACTTTTGGACCTTCTTTTTGGAGAGACTCCATAACATTACCCTTAAAGGCTGAGAAGAATCAAGGCTAGATTTTGTTTCTTAGTTTGTCTTTCTTCATGAGCCCCTGAGGGAGTGGAGAGGGAGAGAGAGGAATTTTTTAGAGAAAAGGGATACCCCTAAGTGTGCAGTCCTACGGGAACCCCGGTCGCACAGGTTTCCCCCACCTTTCCTAAGCCGAGACATTTCCTCTCTCTCTCTCTCTCTCTCTCTCTCTCTCTCTCTTTCTCTCTCTCTCACTCACTCACTCTCACCTCTGCATGTGTGACTCCCATCCACGCGACAGCCTGTGTTCACCCGCGAACCCACAGACATGAGCAAGCCCACATGCCTCGTCTCTTGGGTTTCCCTACATCCCCTTCGAAAGGGCGACCAAGGAGGAGGGACATTCGGATCCCATCCCAAAAGCATAGAAAGACTGAGAGGAGAGAGGTTGTAAGCTTGAAGAGGGATCTCGTGCAAACCACACTGACGAATAGCCAAAGGGCTATGTAAATGCTCTAAGAGGGCCATCCACCTGAGCTTGTCCCCAAACCCCCAAAGCGGCGCAAGGGCGTTCACACTCCAGTGGTAAAAATCTCTCACTGTCGACCTCTTATCTGCTAGCATGGGGCCCCACTCGTGCATCACGTGCCGGACCTCCTAGGTTGTTCTAGAGAGGGTTTACACCTACCCGCACGGAGGGAAACCAAGACCCCCGACATCAACTGGCGACTCTACTGGGGACACGTCAGCTTGTCATTCGCTTGCGCCGTCTTCAAGTACCAACCTCTCTTTCTCCTCTTTTAACTTTTGTTATGGGATCTGCTTATCCCTCTTCCTCTAGGTTGGGGAGTTCAACATTCCCATACCCATGGCTACTCATGAAGAGCCTCGACCGTTTGGTCCTCCCTCCCATGTGTGCCCTCCATGCTGCCATCTCGGCCTCGACCGAGGACGTTCAGGGCACAGACCCTCAAGCTCCTCTTCCCACCTCTTCCAGCGACAGGGGGGAGACCCCTCTATGCCCACTGTGCAGGCTACTCTACTGTTGTGACACAACCCAGCTCCCTGACCCCCGCCATCCCATACCGAAGGGCGATAGAGTGCGGGATCACAAACACAGAGGTCATGTGTGTCACTCAGGTAGGAGTGGCATCAACACGTATTAAAAGTGAGGAATCAAAGCAAACCACGAAAAAAAGTAAAACTCATACATCAAGCGACAGAAACTGAATAAATTTAAACCATTAACTTCATTTATCCCTAAAAAATCTTTACAATAAAGTTCGACGTTTACAAGCCTTATATTCATCTGAAAATATTACATCAAAAGAACAACATGTGGCAATGCCACCAGACACCTACAAAGTCAAGAAGAATGTCCTGAACCGGCTTGAACTCCAAACACCTACTATCACCGGTCCACCACTCGCCACATGCAATCAAGTACTAGTTCTTTACACGGATGAAATAAGCAGAGTGAGCAATACGCTCAGTAAGTATATCACTGCCCTTACATTCCGGACTATCAGTAAGTACATAATTATATGTCCATGATTTGTCAGAATACACATTTGTTTCATAGAATGTGGTCACACGTCAGAGTATTTATAAGTGTTGTACAGATACATTCAGATTTTCATACAGAATATGGAATTCGAATAAGCAGAACAGAAACAAGCTACTCCTGAAGTAGAATCCCTATTCATTAGGCCAAGCCAATCCCATTGCTTAAAACTTCTGTTATCACTCAGGACGGAAGACAATGACAAGTGAACATCACTTCGTAATGTCTTCATACACACACACACACAGTCCCCAGCGAGCTTTGGGGTTTTTGATAGGCTGAGGCCTTGCAAGACACTAACCTCTCCTTGTGCCCTTTTGGCGAGAGGGCGGTACACTACCATACATAGATCTGAGGGGCGCGACCCTCCCAACTACTCATATTCTGAGTCTCGTCCTATCATGGGGAGTCAGGGAAGGATCATGTAGCAAATCCATGCACACATGTCAAGATGCTGCAAGTCCATGCTCACACTTACAGAGTCTGACAGAATATCACATATATATCATTGTGCGATAAGTCCATGCTCACACTTACAAAATCAGACGGAGGGATCACTACCAATGGAGGATCCATTGTGTAGCGGTCAGATATCAGTATCACATAACGGCCAGGTTAACATTACAAAATGACAATTTCAGTAGCATAGAGCAACAATATCAGTATCACGTAATGACAGGGTCAGTATCACGAAGTAATAGTATCAGTGTCACCTGATAGCATTTCTTGTAATTTTAGACAGTGATATCCTATCAAAGCAAGGCCATAACTCTTGATTTGTTTAGAGTTTAAAGACAGTTCCATAAACAATTTTATGTTAGACCCATCTATCTTCCAAATAGGGGTGGTTTGAAAGTAATTGGATCTTATTTGGCCCTTCAAAAGTGCCCAAGAGAAGAGACTCTTCCTCTGAAATCTGCTATCCAGTGAGGACAGTGACATGTCTTTGAAATTTTATCCATGACTCAAAATAAAGAAGGAATTTCAAAATGTTCTCAACATGTGAATTTCAGCTAACTCATAAACCGTTCAAATGGCAATGGTTTGGAATAAAATGGACACATTTGGTCAGTCCAACTCAGTAACATCAAAGGCATTAAATCTGTTCTTTTACCAAAACTTTCCACAGAGATATGTTTTCGTAAAATGGTAAATAACTTTTAATCCCAGACGAATTTCAAAATTATTTCTACATAAAATTCTTAGTACACTCTGATATCTTTCAAAATGCTATGGTTTTATAGAAAATGGATTTCTTTTGATTGGTGAAAACCTGTGATCACAGCAGGGTTAGTGTAAAATCTAGAAAAACAATCAAATAGTAACCAACCCATATTTTTCGAAACATATCTTCATTTTCGTAAGGAATTTTGACAGGAACCAAACACCAACATTTTACTAGACTTGTATATCTTCCCAAAGGAAGTATTTTTGTGTCATTTGGACTTTGATAAGTCAAGCAAAGTCTCAGTACAATAGAAGTAATATTTCTGGCAATTTTAACAGTATGCTAACAGTGATGTGCACGCACATTTTATATCATATCCTCCAATCTATCAAGAATCGCGTATAGAAATAAGTATTAAGATGAAACTAAACTCATAGATCTTTCCAATGGTGGTGATTTGAGATGATTCTGAGATCATTTGATGGGTCAAACAGGTGATATAAAAATATGAACAGTCTTTGGATTTTGACAGTCAAGCCATGTCATGCATCAAGGATCACTCTGCAACTTATAAATTATGCATGATAACAACATGAGACCAAAACAGGCCTAAACTAGATTCATAAGAGCAACAACTCACAAACTTTCAAATTCAACTGATATAACAACAGTGCATAGCATGATACACAAAGAATGACTAAATTCCTGGAAAAACAGAGCACAACAACACACATACAACTCTATTCTTCTAATACAATTCCTATGCAATCTCATTCCAAAAAATCAAGCTTGAAATCATGCTTCAATTCATCACCATTTAACGTTTTTCATGCTTTAATTCATGCCTCATACAACTTGGTGCAAGGGGGTAGAGATACACTTACCTCACAAGAACTCCAAGTTTACCCTCCACCAAGCTCATCCTCAAAGGTCAATCTCCCAAAGCTTGAAGCTCTAAGTGTTCTAGAGAGGGAGACAGAGCAAAACGTAGGAGAGAAAAGGGGCCAAAGCTCTTTAAAAAAAGAGGAAAGGACAGCATGGGACAAGTGACATTCATGCAAAACTAAAGGATATGCATGAGGGGAGAGAGAGAGAGAGAAAGGGAAAGCATGGGGGACAACATCATGAGATGGAAGCATGTAATTGACAAGTGGCATGCAAGAGGAGAAAGAGAGAGCAAACATGGGGGGACATCATCATTATGGGCTAGAGCATGCTTGTGCCACATGGAATGCACTCACAGTAGAAACACACCCGGTGATAAAACTTGTACATGCACGACGAAACACAGCCGGTACACACGACAAAACACATCCGGTGTTATGCAGCCCGCGTTGGCAGCTTCACACAAATCCACCCAACGCTGGCTCTTCCAACCGGTGCTGGCCTTTCCAACCGGTGCTGGCCTCTTCTCAAAAATCCACTTGGCGCTAGCTCTTCCAACCGGCGCTGGCCTCTTCTCCAAAAAAATCCACTTGGCGCTAGCTCTTCCAACAGGCGCTGGCCTCTTCTCCAACTCACCTGGCACTGGTACTTCCAACCGACGTGGGCCTCTACCTCAGCCTCCCTATCCTGCCATGCCTTCTAACTAGCTGGAAAAAGTTTGGGTCGTCACATGTCGCCCCCTCACTAAAGCACCCTGTTGCTAATAGCACACCCCTAGCCACTGGTCCCAAAGCGGCCCCTATGCCACCCCTCCTCCTCACTCGGTTGGTCCTAACGAGACTATCGTCACTGCAGACAGCCGAAAGGCTACCCCGCCCACATCACGCAGGATCATCACCAACGCTGGCACCCCCGCGCACATATCACCCGTTGGCAATCACCATGCTAGCTCGCACGGTTACTCTACTGCACGTACCTATGTTTACAAGCTCTCTGGCGACCTAACCGCAATGATAGTAAATCAGGGCAGGCAGCAGCCTACCCCGATTTCTCAAACCGCTTCGGGTCACTCTCGACCCAGGCATGGCGCTGGTGGCTCTCACGCCACCCACATTGTGCATGTCAGCTCCACGGCTCGATGCAATTTGAGAACCGACCCCCGACTACCACGTGACTCCCGAGACAATTAGATTCCACCAAACAGGTGCACATGCACTCTGGGGGCCCGATGGCCTCACCAGCTAAACGGGCGGTTGTCACACGCACTCCGCCCCTCACCACACAAGGGATTGGCCCTATGGCCACCCCAAATACCACTGTGGATTGTGCAAACACATGCAGGTCCAAGGAAGTTCTCGACAACGGGAAAGGCTGAACACCCATCGTTGTGCCCATCGCCCCTATACCACCCACCACATGGTACTGAAAGAAGTTCCCTCCAAGCACCATCCTCCCCGAATTGCGCCTTGTACGTCCACAAGCCACCCCTTAGCACGAAATCAGGATGGAAAGGACATCACCTGTGACCAGCGGTCACACCACATTCCCAGCCAACAGCGGCCCTCAAACTCCACTGCCACCTATGAAGTTCTCCTTCCTTGATGTCTCACTCTACCTCAACTTGTCGACTATTCCCATGCATCTATAGAACTGGCCTGCCGGGAGGAGGACTGGACTCGATTTCAATTCTATGGGAAAGTCTATCAAGGCCTGCGGCTCAAGCAAGCTAGGGAAATAGAGGTTCCCCTACTCCCACGAAAGGTGATGTCTTCCACTGCAAAGGATCTCGCCAGCCAAAACTGGTTCCACCTCCTTCAGGATATGAAGGAGCCCGAGGATGGCAGCGTCGCCCACTCTAATGTTGTTGGGGCACAAGAAGGTGACCCCGCTTCGTCAGATCTTTGGCCCCAAGGCCGTTAAGAGCCGATGGAGGAAGACGGGCTCCAAGGCCTTCAAACACCAAGACCGACGACGGTCGGGCCTCAAAGTCACCCCAAACCCGTAGTTACCAGGGCCCTCAAGCAGGCCCGAGCCCAGTCGGGGCAAGACCAACCTCTGCTCTCCAGGGTCCCCGACCAGAGCATGAAGAGGACAAGTCACACCTCCCTACAAGTTGCCCTACTCAAACCTGCCCATCGAGGTCATGGCGGTAAGACAGCATGGAGAGCTTGAAAACTCGATAGCCTGCCTTGAGAATCTTCTGAGTAGCATCCAAGATAGGCTCAAAGGGCTCGAGGAGGCATTGTCAACTGTCTCCTCCCACCAAGAAACCAACTCTCCGTCTAAACCACCACTCAGGGAGGAAGAAAGGCCTTAGCCTCCCCCTCCGGCTCCAGTGCCGAGGTCTGCGAATCCTACTCTCTTGTTGGAAGTCCAACTCAACACGGCTCCTCAAGTGGCGTCATCCATGTTTATGCAGGAGGACGTCCAGCGGATGATCAACATAAGCATCTAAGAGATGCAGGTACCAAGGGTGCGGGATAGTCTCCCGTACCAAAAGCCTTACCCGCCTTCTATTGATCAGGTTCCCTTCCCTATCAGGTACTAAAAGGGAAGGTTACCAACCTTTGATGGCATAAGCTCACCTCAACAGCAAATAGCACACTTCGTGTAGACCTACCAGGAGTCAACCTCAGACTCCAAATTGTGGCTTCAAAAGTTTGTGGAGACCCTGGTTGGGCCTGCTTTCAAATGGTACACCCTCCTGCTGCCCAACTCGGTCCACCCTTGACGGAAGATGGAACAAATCTTCTACAAATGCTTCTATGAATAGAGCTGGATGTGCAGGCCATAGAACTCCTCACCATGGCCCAAAACCCCAATGAATCAGTGGGCCTATATATCTAGCGGTGGAGAGACCTCGCAATGTGCCAAACCAACCCCATGAGCGAGGTGGAAGCCGTCCATACATGTGTCAGAAACATGAGGAGAGAAATATCTCTACATGTTGAGGCTTCCAACCCCACCATCTTCTCCGAAATGATCACTAAAGCAGCCAAAATCAAAAGCTTGTTGAAGCATCATGGTGGAGACTCGACCCAAACCTCAGCAGGGGGCCAATTCAGAGGCAGCAAAACTAACCCCCGCGCCGATTAACCCAAGAATTTGATCAGCGCGGCAGTTGCGACCGCTTCCCAACCCAAACCCAATGGAGCCCCCTTATGGATGTTGAACACTTCCAGGGGCCTGCAGTCGCGAATTCAGGGGTCGGCATAGCAGCAACTACCCCAAAAGCAGAATTACAACAGGGTACCTCCGCCGCCTAACAACCAACGTACTCAAGAGTTCAGGCGAAAATGTAATCAACAGTACAGCTTCAATAGGGCATGGGTGCCAACCCTCCTCAACATTTTGATTGAGCAAGACATGGTGACCCTTCCTCCTAGCAAATAGCCGGACCAGGCAGAATGGATTGGTCATCCCAACTATTGCATGTTCCACCAAATGCTGAGGCACCCCGTGGAGGACTGCATCGGGCTCAAAGACTATATTGAAGCCCTAATCCAAAAGGGACAAATCAATTTGGAGAACCTCAAGAAGGCCTTCGAGACACCCAAGGCTTTTCATGTGGTCATGATCCACAAACAGCTGGGCAATGAAGCACCTGAGGCCGAGCCACAGCCCTGCTGGCTCCCTACTCTTTTCAACGCAATGGTGTAGCACGAGATGATCGTGCCCCGTGCCCCCTTACCACCAGTTGAGTGGCCACGACTTGTGCCATTGCTACGGATTTCTAGACATCCTTCAAGGATACATCCAAGACAAATGGATAACCTTGACTGATGAGCAAGCCCTGTCCCGGAGCAGAACACCCCATCCATGTCCTCATCCCCATCCGAGAACAAAGCGGGCTCAAAGCCCTATTACCAGCACTTCCAAGCCTTCTACCTCTGACGCTTCGGCACCATGGTAGGTACATCATGCCCATCGAACAACGAAGAACACCAGCGGCAACACGACTCATCGTGCGAGTGTGACACTTGCACCGCATGCACAAGAACCCTGCCCGCTCGGAATAGAGAAACACGACAAGGAGGAGCTAGTCGCACTAATCCAAGATGCCCAGTCTCCCCTACACCCATATGAGGCGGAGCTCTTACCCCCTCAACCTACCCTACGCGACTTTATCCCCAGGCAAGTCCTTTTCACCGAGGAAAGTCAGCGTTCCACCACAATGATCCCTCAAGATTCTCCCTATGAGGGCGTAAGGACCTAAAGGCGCATGCTACTATCAGTCCCAAGGGCAGGACTTTAAGCAGACCTTATTGCAGTCATGGAGGTATGACTCTAAAAGCATCCCCTAAAAGCACAACCACGCTGCGGCACCCCGGAAAGGCATACAAATACCCTCCCGATAAGCGTCTGAACTCTCGCAAATCGCCGCCCCTTCCTCAGAAAATGGGGAAACACATAATTCAAAACAAAAGACGGGAAAAGAAAAAGGGAAAGAAAACTCAAACACATCAAACGCAAAAGAATAAGAAAAAAAATTGATGTCTTATTCACATATAAATGAGGTTACATAGTCTAGATGAGTTGTCGGCCCTACAAAGAAAAAGGGGGGAGAGAAGGCAACAATCAAAAGCGGCTGAGTGCCTCCCGCATCCTTGTCTTCAGCTCTTCTACCTCCCCTAGGGTGATTCACACCTCCTCCTCACGAGCAATATCCGAGGCAACCAACTCGGAGTTGGCAACAACTGTTGTTGCCTCTGAGTTTAACTCCTCCAAATGGAGAGAGTGCAAAGTCATCGCCTCCCGGTAGCATTGGCAGCGCTGAACCAGGTCAGCTAGGCGGGCTTGATGCCAGCCAATTTCATCTTCGAAAGCCCAGATTTTGTGGCACACCTCTGCCTCCTCACTCACGAGCTGGGCATTTTGGGAGGCGATCTGCTCCCTCTTTTCCTCATGCACCTCCGCAAGGGCTTCCTGCGTGGCCAGTCTCTCCCTCAAGGAAGTAAAGCGCCTCATGAGTCGTCGCCCTCACCGAGGTCTCACGCAATTGGGCCTCAGCTCCCCAATCTATGAGATTTTGCATAAGCCATCTTAAACAGCTGAGGGCCACCGCATCAGGGTCCACGACCTGCAAGCTGGCTGCACAGGCCTCAACGCTCTCTATCCTCTCCTAAAGGTCGGAGAGCGGGCATGCCTTCATCCATTGGAGCCCTGCCTGGAGCTTGCACCTTATGGTCGATGCCCTAGAACTTGACCCCGACAAAGATGAAACCGGGGAACTCAAGGAAGCTAGAGGAGGTGTGCTAGGAGTTCCCCTCCCACCCCCAGCAACTAAAGACTCATGAGGCGCAAATGAGGGCTCACCCACCTCGTACTGACTGTCGACATCAAACGGCTGAGATGCCAAGTAAAAAACCTCCGCCTTCACATGCTTCGCTCCACAAAAGAAAAAGTCAAAGGGTCAAGTCAGAAACAGTGCATCAGCCACGTGACCACACCCAAGTAAGCGGCATTACCTAGAGGAGAACGCGGACTCTTGCCAGCCATGGTCCTTGCTAAAAACGTGCTGCTTCAGAAGGAGGCCTGAGCGAAAGGCACAAAGGGTGATTGCTCTTACTTGGGATGCAGCCCCTGGGTAGGAGCGAAAAGCAAGCACCCTCCTTTCATAAGTCCGGCAGCAGAAGGACCAATCAACGGGTGAACTACCTTCTAATCACAGAGGAATGTCATCGGTATGCGAAGCGAAGCATCGAAGGCCGGGCACCAAGGCATCGCCAGCCTGCAAATCGAACCATCGCACGAGCCAGCGCCACGCACCTCGAAGGTACGATCACGAACAGCACATGACGCAAAACGTGCCACATGTACAAAGATTATGCTTGGTCCCGAGGAAGCACTAAGGGCACGTAATCGAGTCGTTGTATGACATCGATGCTGCCTCTCTCACCTAGTAACGGCCCATCAAAAACGTCATGACCATCGCTGTCCAAGCGCCACTCACACATGCAATCCAACCCCACTCGGCCTGCCTACAACACGAGCCCACTCAGAGTGCCCGGGGCATGCCCCTACACCATTCTCCTTTGTGAGTAAGCGAACCTCATTCCTTGTCTCGCCCACATGCGGGATCCTCTGAGGTCCCCAAAAAAAAAATGCGGGGTCTCACGAAAGTCGGCAACGACACATTCCCCAAGGGTTGGGGTGAAAACCCGCAAGGGCAGCCCAACCATCACACGGCAAGTAGCGACTACCCCACGGGCAAAACAAGCACTTCATTGGCCATTCCTTATCCCCATCATCAGCAAGGAAAGGACTACACCGTTCCACATATAAAAAAAAGGAGCAGCAACCAAAGAGGCAAACTAAAAAGGAAGGAGTTCTTTTTATTCCATGAACAAAAGGATTACAACTTTGTGGTTACAATTAGTAACTACAAGAAAAAAATGTACATCCGTTCTGGGGTAAATCCCTCCACAAACTCTGCCACACACTTACCGGGGTGGCCTTCTCTCGGAGAGGGTATCACCCTCTTCAAGCATGCTTTGGAGATGAGAGCGAGTTCCTCCTCCTCTTTCTCATAAAGAGCCGGGCACTCCTAGGAGGGGGTAATACACGTGCTAAGTCTAGGCGCACCGCCCCCACCAACAGTGACAACAGGCCCCCAGCGACTCATACACAGCTGCAGGCCTCATGCCGTGGGTCTCGCATAAACATAGGAGCCCCGGAGCAACCAACTTGCCCTTTGTCACGGGTCCATCGTCGCCTCCGCACAGGTGAACACCTTCACAAGGACGCCCAACGCCCATGCACACCCCGAAGGTTGGTGTCAAGCAGTCAGCCCCTGTAGCGGGCATCGCTCACCGGCCAAGTCCTTCAAAGAAAATGAAGTCTCCGTGTTGCCTCCACACAAAGGAGCATCAAGAAAGGGGGCTTTGTCACAAGAAGGGAAAAAAAGCTGCCCTCACGCTCTCTTGCCTAGCCCTCTTTTGAAGGGCCTAGGCTCATCAAAGCTTGCTACTTCCCGAGCAGCATGCCGCCCAGCTACTCGGCCATGTATCACCACAATGATGCCTCATTGACCGTGACATTTAAACCTTCTCACACCTCACCAACCAGGCATTGCTCACGAAGCGTCACGGTTAAATCTCACGTTGCCCTACTGTCAGCCTGGTGTTATTAGTAGATCACTCAAGCGGATCTTACGCCAAGGAATCGCCATCCACCTGGCACTCTCCATCTAACCTCGCCCTAGCACACAGTCTCCCTGTCAATTGAGCACCACCTCTTTAAGCACGCTTTCCTTGGGGCAGTCCATCAATCCACCCCCTGTGGGTACCTTCTTCATACCACCCCCCCCGGTGCCCTCTTCACACCACCCTCCACAGGTGCTTCTTCATACCACCTCCCGAGGGTGCCCTCTTCATAGCACCCCCCGCGAGTGCTTCTTCATACCACCCCCCGCAGGTGCCCTCTTCACACCACCCCCGGTGGGTGCCTCTTCATTCCACCCACCACGGGTACCTTCTTCACACCACCCCCCTACGGGTGCCTCGTCATTTCACCATGTGCATGCCTCTTCATTCCACCCCCGCAAGTACCTTCACACCACCCCCGTGGGTACCTTCATGCCATCCCCCTCATGTACCTTCACTCTAACCCCCGTGGGTGCCTCCATCATTCCACCTCACCGCTTCCAACATCTCACCATCGCAAGCACCATCCAACACCTCCTGTGGACACCACCATCATCAACCCCACGCGGACAAAAAACAGGGGCATGGTGGAAACCCACAAAGGGCACCATGAGTAAAAATGACAAGCAGGCATGGCCATGAAGCCATGAGTAAAAGAAGTTTAAAAAAATCCAAGCATGGTGAAAAATAGAAAAGGGCACCATGAGTAAGATCAGAAATCAACAGGTGGGCGTGGCCTCGAAGTCATAAGTAAAAATTCCCCAACAAAGGGTATGGTGAAAACCACTCTGCTAGTACCATATCCCCTCAGTCCATGTGAAAACCCACAAAGGGCGCCTGGACCAAGCCTCCTTCTTCTAGCCTTAGGGCCAAACCTCCTCTTTCCACCCCAGTGCCTCCAAAAAAAACTTCTGAACCTTGTGCCTCCAAAAAAAACTCCAGCCCCAGCGCCTTCCAAAAAAACAAAACTCCGGCCCAATGCCTTCCAAAAAAAACTTCGGCCCCAGTGCCTTCCAAAAAAAAAAATCTGGACCTGGTACCTTCGAAAACTTCCTGCCCCAGTGCCTTCAAAAAACATTTTCAGCCCCAGTGCCTTCAAAAAAAAAAAAAATTCGGCCCTAGTGCCATCTTCTTTAATCCTGGGCCTTAGTGTCGCCTTCTTATTTTCGGCACTGAAGCCTTAGTTCTCCAGTGCCACCCTTTTATCCCGGGCCTTAATGCCGCCTCTTTATTTTCGGCACCGGAGTCTTACTACTCCGGTGCCACCCTTTTATCCCGAGGCTTAGTGCTGCCTTCTTATTTTCGGCACCGAAGGCTTAGTGCTCCGGTGCCACCCTTTTATCCCGAGCCTTAGTGCCACCTTCTTATTTTCGGCACCGAAGCCTTAATGCTCTTGTGCCACCCTTTTATCTCAGGCCTTAGTGCCACCACAACAAAAAAGATCCTCTCCTCCTCTTCTCTTCCATCAAGCTCTTGCAGCCAAAGAGGTAACTTGCCTGCAGTTCTTCTCATCAAACTCCAACATCCAAGGTGAAGTCCCCTAATATGGGACCGCCTCAGAGGCCATCCTCTTATCAATCTTAAGCAAATCAGGACACACTGTGAAACCTCCAACCAGGCCAATAGGAAGTAAGCCAAATAGGTACCTTGCCTGCCTTTTCTTCCTGCACCAACCTTCAAGCATCCAGGGTGAAGTCCCCTAAAATGGGACCACCTCGAAGGCCATCCTCCTTTCATGTCTGGGTAATTCGAGAGACCCCCAACTGGGCATGTAGGACGTAAGCCAAGATGTATCTTGTTTGCCCCTGGAGTTTCTGTTTGGATAGGGATAAAGCTCACAAGAAGGGCCCTTGCCAACTGAAATGTCAGAACCTCCCCGACCAGAATGGGATAAACCTCATAAGAAGGGCCCCCACTGGCTGGAAAATCAGGAATTCACGTTGAGAAGTCGTAAGCCTACCGACGGTAGAATATCAGTGTGATCTCCCAAAAAAAAACGGATTCTAACGAGACTCGAAGAAACCCCCACAACAAGGCATCGAACCACTAGAAGCCACATTGGTCGACCCTCGGTCAAGGGAAAAGCTCAACAAGGTCTTCCCCTCAAGGATTGCGTGGTGCCGGTGATCAAGAGAAAAAATATTGTTCAAGAGAAAATAAACACGTCTTGACAAGGATTCATCAAAGGAGCTACGACATTAAATTTTTTCGAATGTTGCACTTCTTAAATCTCTCGAAGCGCAACATCCGGCGGGCTGAGTTGTTTTACGTCATTTTTGACGTATATCCATGAGCCCATAAGTTGAGAGTCAGTGACAGTTTGGTTTCACGAATTCACGAAACACCCATAGACCAGGATTGTGCCGAAAATAAAGCCTCCAGCCTTGTGACCTGGGTGTGATTCCTTCGCATCAAAGAAGAACCCTTCACTATAGGCCTATGCTAGCGACTGCAACAAGGGACGAGACCACCTCCATTACTCTCAAGACATCGAAAAACCCTGGGGATCAAATTTGGGCTCATTCGAACCTCGCTAGAGGGGTCTACGCTCATGCAGCCTCGCAACTTATGGGCTTTATCATAGCATGGTGTGGCTTCACGAAACCAATTCCAGAAATGGGGACTGCTACGATGTTCTTCGATAATAACTTTGCCAACCCACGGTGCCTTCCTCCGAAACTAGACAAAGCGCAAATGTTGGTATGTTCCAGATCACGCCAAGCCCATCATTTTGACCTATGGGACACAATGGCGTGACCGAGAACACTCATTGCTCTGAAGAGGAAAGTGACCGGAGAAACCGAGAAAACAGGGTTCAGCGAGCTCCAGATTCAGTGAAGCATAGCACAACATTCCAAGCCATGGATTAACGCGAGGAGGAGTTTAGCAGAATCCCCTCACAAAGAGCTAC